>NC_050473.1:3048136-3384542 GCF_013373865.1 Monomorium pharaonis
AGAGTACAAAGTAAGATGTCGGCAAAAATATATATATATAATTTCAATATATTTAATTTATATCTTTAAACGTTATATGATTTTATGTATATATAGGCATATAAAGAAAGATGGAAAAAAGAACTCTCTCAAGACGAGGTAACTCCAAAGAGGCAACGAGATGCTACACTTCAAAGTCAAAAAGATAATTTGAGACAGATGGAAGCACAAGAGGAGCAACGGCTTGCGAGAGGACAACGAGAATACTTGGATCTTGAAATTCGAAAATTCCGTAGAAAAAAATTACTTATCTTCCATAGTTTGGAGCAGGAGCTTCTTCGTGAAGTTTGTATTATTGTTGATATGTTAAAAAATTTTATTACTAAACCCATTTTTTTCCAAAATCTCTTATTTTTTTATTTTGAATACTATTAATAACTTTCCGTAATGTTAATTTCGAGAACAAGTTTACTAATTCCTTTTGATATCTAAATTTTTTATTGAATGTTTCAAAAATGTGAACTTTATATTGATTACATTTATTAAACAGGAATTGAATAAACGGCAACAGCAACTAGAGCAAGCACATGCTATGCTTTTGCGACATCATGAAAAGACACAAGAGTTAGAATATAGACAACAAAGAGCAGTACACGCACTTCGTGAGGATCAAGTACATCGACAACATTCAACAGAACTTTGTAATCAGCAGGATTATATGCAAAGAGCTGAACGTGATTTACGTAAAAAACATGCGTTAGAACTTAAGCAACAACCGAAGAGTCTCAAGGTAAATAATATGAGCGTAATATTGTTATTTACTCTAAGAGCAATGTTTTATCTGTATATACAATAATTATTATATTGACAAATTGATTTGCAATTTTAGCAAAAGGAAATGCAAATTCGTAAACAGTTTAGAGAAACTTGTAAAATACAAACACGACAATATAAAGCGTTGAAAGCTCAAATTCTGCAAACGACTGCTAAGGACGAGCAAAAAGCAGTCATTAAAAAACTAAAGGAAGAACAAAGACGTAAATTAGCACTTTTAGGTGATCAATATGAGCAGAGTATTGCTGAAATGCTCCAAAAGCAGAGTATACGACTAGACGAGTCACAAGAAGTAGAATGCCATAATCTTAAGGTTCGATATGATAAATGACATTATTATGTATATTATTGCAGTTGCAGTATATAATTTTATATTATAATATTAATGACAAATTAATATTACTTTTATAGGAAAGATTAAATTACGAATTAGAAATTCTAATGGCATACCAATCAAAAAATAAAATGCAAGCCGAGGCGCAGAGGAATAGGGAACGTCGTGAGTTGGAAGATCGTGTATCTGTTAGACGAGCTTTGCTTGAACAAAAAATGGAATTAGAAACTCAGGAATTCCTTCGTGAACGTAGTGAACGTATACGCCTGCTACATGAGAGGCAAGAACGGGAACTGCAGCAATTTGATGAAGAAAGTGCAAGAATAGGATTCAGGTATGTGACAGGGAGAAAGTATAACGTACAATATAATTTACTAAGTTTTTTTACAAGAAGTTATTCATCACACGCATTCATTGTCATGTACGTTATGTATATAGTATTTTTTACATTATTACAGTGCTCTGGCGATAGCAGAGGCATCGAAAGAATCTTATCCGGATGATGAAAGCCTTAGTGGCTCCATGTTAAGTCTGGCTCACAGTAATAGCTCCACATCCTTTCCCCCTAATAGTCTTTAATTTTAATCATATTAATATACATATACATATATACATATGTATCTATATATGTATATGTATGTATGTCTACCTGTAGTAAGTACATGACGAGTCTGCCGACATATAATAATTCAATGACTTACAAATATAACAAGGGTTGGCTCGTTGCGTGCATGGAACCGAACCTGAAAGATTTGTTAAGGTTGGGAATGTGTATTGGACTGAAATTGTCATAGGCGCGTGTATTTTTTAATCGTCCAGATATATCGACATAATTTACCAGGAAAAAAAAGAGAAAGAGCTTCATATTGAAGAAAAATTTAGATGCTTTTTGCAACATTGTAATACTTATTAATTGTAACCAAATATTCCAAGGTGCATATAGAGATAGAGGAAAATCTTTTAAATAATAATCTCATTTCTAATATCCATTAGAGAATCGTAAAATTCATAGGCCAGACGATGTCAGCATAGAGAATAAAGAATTTTATATACATCTATACCACAGAAAAGAAATTTAGAGACATTTATATTATATTTATTAATATGCTAAATATATAATAAAAATAATAGTACAATAATTATAATGCTCGAATTAATATATATTTTATTCTTTTTCCCTAAGACTTTAGGTAAATCTGAGATATTTTTCTCAATGGTGTTTTCTTTCATAGATGAAAACTTAAAAATTCTTCGTGATAATCGAGCATCGTATGCGTTAGTATATTTTTTACATATTCCAAGATTTTTTTATTATACATATTTCATTTCAAATAATATAATAAATATAAAATTACAAAGAATTTGTAAAGTAATATTTTAACAAAAGAACTCTTTTTTTTTTAGTCTAAAAATATATCGGTAATCAAACGTATTTCTCAAAAAATTCAGGATATAATAGGAGTTATCCTTTTGTTATTTTATATTTTTCATCTTATATCAATATAACAAATTTAATTGGTAATAAAATAATTGTTGAGAATTAGAAGATATTGGTATTCACTTTTCAATTCCTTTCAAGTTTCCTGCTATTAAACTTTAATGTTGTATCTTGGATATCTCCTATGTGTAGTTTACATAAAATTCATAATATGTAAAACTTATTTATGTGATAGATTAATTTATCTATTATGCCTATCTAAAAAGAATTTTAAGTATTTATTTCATGAAACATTCTTAATAACAAAAAATATGGTATTTTTTTATTAATCTAAATATTTTCTTTATTTTACTAAGAACATATTTTTCATTAAAAGGTTTTAATATTACATGATTTTTTTTTTACTTCCATGTCTATTCATTCGATAAATCAATAAAGTTAAAAGTATTTATATGATATTTAATGAAAGAAATTAATCAATCAGACATCTTAACATAAGACAAATTGATATTAACGATACGTTAATTAAATGCTTTATCCTTTTATACTGATAGTTTTATATTTTAATATTTTATTCTTAATTTGATATAAATTCTCAAAAATATTCATTTGTTATGTTTCAATTATTTTGATTATTTGCGTGTTACAAGAACTTAAATGTTCGACGAATTGTTCCTCTACATCTGCTTATAAAAGTTTAGAGTATACTTTTTGACCTACTCACTCGATTATATTGTATCATATTACTCTATAAAAATACATCCAAAATTTCATCCAGTACACATCCCAATGTTGTACTTTTACATGAAAACGTATACATGTACACGTTTTGTTTTTTCCATTTATTACTCTTTTCATATATTTTTATTTTATATACTATGGAACCATTTATACATATAAAATTTGTATCCAAATGATTGTGACTGTTGTTCCTCCTAATAATATTCCGTTTTATATAGCAACTTAACACTTTCTTATGAAATCAACGAAAAACAAATATCTTATTTCGTATTAAATTCAAAAACTGCGTATATTGAGAAAGTGTATTTCCATTAATAACACTGTTAAGCAGGTGCTATTATATTTTGTATTTAATACATAGCAATGCATACAGTCCACTTATTTGTGAATTGTAAAGTGTCAATAAGTTTTATAAAACATTTTCATTGATATCGTAAAGAATGTAAATTGACAGTTTACTGATATAATCTAATTTCTTTCTAATATATATATATGAAGAGCAGTAAAACATAAACTATGAAATATTTATAGTTGAGAAAGCCAATCAAATACTTGTATTATATTATTGCGCATATTATACGAAAGAAAAAACTAACGTTCTATAATTTTATTTTAGGCTTATAGATTCTTCATATAAATTAAAACAAAAATGTTTTATTTAGTTTTAGAGAGAGAAAAGAGATAAAAATAAGTATAAATAGCTTAAAAAAAGGGCATGACCAAAAATATTGCATTTTACTTTGTAAGTTTATAAATCTTCCCCCTTCCCCCATATAATTTATACATTTAAACAAAAATGAAAAGCTTTAAACAATATTCACATAAGTAAACATTTTGTCATTTACATTATCAATGACAATATAGCACAACACATTCCAATTTTCGTTATATGTATAAATATGTTTTTTTTTTTTCAATCCTTATGAAAATGTAAAATTTTGACACTAAAATTATAAGCGACTAGCATGCATCGAACGAATATCTAAAAGTGTGTTCAATTATAGTGATATGTGTGATTATAGTGAAACATGAACAATTGTTCTTATGATTATACAATTGTCATGGTTATATGTTCCAAGCTGTACAATACGGAAAACTGTCACAATCAACCGAATTATTCCCCCTTTATGATATGTAAATACAGACATTTATTATACATGATAATTGAACTGTAACAACTCATTATGGAAAAGACAGTAAGATGATATCCATATGTGTGATGATACATTTAAATTCTTCCTTAGGTTCTTATTAGAGAGAGATATCAGCGAAATCAATTACTATAATCAATTTGAAGCATAACAGATTTAACAGAGATTGTTTGTGCTAATGAAGCTGGACTCTAAATTAAGATGTGTGGTTTAGGAAAACTGTTTAAACTAATTTAATGTTATGTAATACGTCTTTCTGTTATTATAAGTAACTAATTAAATAATTGCGATGATTAAAGTTTTAGATATCAAACCTACCTTCGTCAGGAAGGTTCTATATAAAAAAGAAATTGTTAAGTTTTATATGCACTTTTAATTATAGCACGAGTTGTGTCTCTAAGTTGTATGTATGTAACAAAAGGATTCTCGACCATAGTCTGTGTAATCACTATAACTTGCTGAATACCCAATTTAGGAAATTAATTATCGATGTTGCTAGAGTTTTGTAAATATTTATTCGCTTTACATAGAATTGTGCGATATGGAATTTTGATTATGATATCTAGTATTTAGTGGGTGAGTGAATGAGTGAGAGAATGAGAGAGTACAGAGAGGGAGAGATTTATAAAAATTTTCCAAAAAACGCGCGCGTGGCTAACTATCAGTTGGATTGTGATAACTGGTAAGCTAGACAATTAATCATAGGCATAGCATATCAAATATCATATTATCAAATTATGCTTGTGATTATTTGACGAGCTCGTTCTTCACTTACTTCCATTTAAGGTGTGATTTTGTAATGCTGGTGATTTGTATCGCGATACAATTCACTGTCATCAAATAGAAACGCAATATTTTTGAGATTGCTGTAATAATTACGATTCCAGAATTACGTCTTCTTTACAGTATCGGCTAATTACAAGAATATTGTTTTTTGTACACGACGAAACACCGAAGTGAATGTAACTATATACTTCAATACAATTTCTGGCTTTAATTAAAGATAAATTGTAGCTACTTTTTTACTTTCAACAATCTTGTTTCTTCAAGGCGAAAATGCGCAAAGTAACAAGAATAGGCATAATTATATTGCAGAATAATCATTATTGATACTATAGAAAGTAGAAAATACTTCAGATCTACTGCGTCAATACATTTTGCGAGGCAAAATGATCTCTACACACAGATGTTTTACAAAAAAATTTACTTTTATATAAAACAGCGATAAGTAATATTATTATTTAAACTTGCATGCGAATATTGTTTCGTATAATCTTTCATTTCTGAAGGTACTTTCTATTTTCAATATTATCTATCATTATTATATAGGTTGATATAATTTTTCTAATTTCTATGTATAATTATGGAACAAATATTTGTTACAGCACGATTTTTCAAAGGACGATTATTTTAAATGTGCGTCACTATTGTGAAAACAAGATGCTTAGATCTGATCTCCTTTACCAATTCTAAGCTTTATTGGTAATTAGATTTTAATTTCATTCTTGAATTTTGTTCTTAAACAAGAACATAACTCATACCAAACACTTTGTATCATATTTTGATAATAAGATGTCTGATGTATATACATAGTGCATATTAAGGCAATTTTTAATAAGGTCGTCATTGGAATCTTAATATTTATTCTTTATTCAATTTTGTAACGTGTATAGTTCTACATTAAAATATTGACACGTAAATTCTTGCAATTAATAGTTATATGAGCGTTAATTTCATTAGTTGCAAAGAGAATTTCTTCAAAAATTTTGGGTGGCAATACTGACAATATTTTATATCGAATTGAGTGTAATTGCCTGAATAGGAAAATTAATATTTGTAGTTAATATATGCTCATACAACTCATTCGTAGCATGAGAATAACGTACAATAGACTATTCTCTCTATTATTTTATTAATATTATTTTATTATTGTTATACTTTATATTATTATTTCTATTATATTAATATAACATAAAATGTAAAATTTTATTAAGATAGAGATATTGTCTTTTTAATAAATACAGATAATCGTAAAATAAAAAAAATGCATTAAACGTAATGTAAGAATTGGATCACAAATGTCTTGATAATTTTATTTTTAAATTTAAATAATATACACATTTTTGAATAACTAAAACCTTAAAGATTGGATATCGTACGAAACTACGCGCATCGCAAATTAAGGTTTACAGGAGCAGCTGAAATTGTTTAATATCCAATACATATTGATATAATAATAAAGATAAGAAATCTGTTAAACATTTTTTTTTTACTATACTACACACACAGCATGTATCAAATGTAACAGATACACATATAAAAAAATTGCAAGTAAAATTAGAACCGTATTGCTATCGTATTTTCCGTATAAAATACTTAGAAATTACAGGCTGAATGGATGAAGAAAAAAATGCAGAAGTATAAAGATCATTCCTTTATATCTTTCTCTCTCTATACATGTACGTTGTGATTCAACTGACATTTTGACAAACTGGTGTTCTTTGTATATATACTATTATGATCGAGCAGATATTCGCTCAGAGATACTTTGCTACCCCGGCAGCAACTCGCGCGTTGCTTTTTCTTTTCATACGGCGGGCGACGCGAGCGAATCTTTATGTTCAATCGTAATGCTATATATACATACATAAACAGGCATCTTTGCTAATGTATAATGTTAAATAGTAACAAACTACATCCTGCCAGTTGTAATACAACAAAAATTTGTAGCTTTTCATGCGCGTAAATATACTTTCATATACATACTTCATATACTTAAATCTACACAGTGTATACATGTAACAAATGTTTTTACAATATTACAATCCATACAACATATATATTTATATAAGAAATAACTGGTATAATATACAAATGCATTTATCATACCCGTAAAACACCCGAAAAAATCTTATTGCGTGGGCGAAAACGAAGTTGGAATTAATATACGGCAATGCATTTCTCTTATTAAAGGTACGGTATAAGCGACACATTCATCCCAACCAGGTGATCTCCAAGCACTTTCGCGCGTCTCCTTACGTGACTGAAGATTTTTGTAACCTGAGAGATGAAAACGGACATTATTATTTGCAACATGTATGAGGACAATGTACATAAAGGCAGCATAATGTAAATGATACGCAGTTTTACTTACACCAAATATGGTGAACATTATACAGTCTACCAATTTGCGAGAAATAACCAGCAAACGGCTCGTCATTGTTGCGCCTATAGTTAATAGCCTTTGCCCAATTATTTCCCCATTCTATCATGGTGCCTGGTTTCAAACTGTAACTGCGTATCTCGTACTTGTTTGGACCTTTTCGTTTTTCCAGCGGTGGCCAGTAACTGAACGCCAATAGATACTGTAAGTGACGCGATCTCAAGAAATTCCCTCGTTCCCTCTGTAATCGCCGATAAGCCTGTGGAAATTAGATTTTTTAACCATAATTTTTTCATGTCTCCAGCAGCTTTATATATGAAATTGGCGAAATATTTCATACCTCATCTTTGGAAAGCACAGCCTGCGCATGATCTATGCGTTCGTATCCACCTGTATATTGCCATAGATGTAAGGCCTGATCTAAGTCTCCCACATCTACCATCCACGAGCCCACCAATTCGTAATTCAAATCAGACTTTTTCGAATGTATGAGATTAACATTCTCCTCGCTGGAATGATACAAAAAGAGAGAAAGAATGTCATAACGTGGAAATGTTTAAAGCTCAATAAAACAACTTAAATAATAATAAATTTTCCTTTCAACAATCTTTATAAAACCCACAAATGAGTATATAACTGTACCATAGAAATGATAGACTTGACAAAGTGTGAATATAGGAAGGACACGAGCACGTCTACCTATAATATTCTGGACTGCATCACAAGATTCATAGAAGCTAGCAAAGCATGAAGAGCAATGAAATAAGATTTAGAAGCGTCACACGATCATTAAGAATCACAAGATCAATCCTATTGCCTCGGGTTTATAAGTCAGTGAATCATCACACGCACTCTCGGATGCAAGGTCACAAAGATGTCAACTCACTAGTTGACCAAGTACTTGTCAATCGAGTCGGGCCGTATGTTTTGGGTGTGCAGCGCGTAAATGACCTCCTTGTCGGAGAGCATCCGCGAATGCGACTCCTTCGTGGGCTCGATCTTCCTCACCAGGAGCTTGCTAAGCCATCCCTCGCTGATGTCGCACCGGATCGACGATCTCGTCAGAGACCTGCGAACACACGCGACGATTACAGTCGGTGGTCAACGGACCCTCGTGCGGATCATGCGAGGAAAACAAAAGGGAAATGGAAAAAAAAGAAACAGGAATAACAACTTGTTTCGTTCTTACCGTGCGGCTACGTGCAACGGCAAGCACCTGTTGCCGGCGAGCGCCGCACTCGCCACAGCACGGAATTCTCTCCTTAGAACGGCAGCCATTTCTCACTAATCTCACTGGGTACCAACGCGCGGATCTCCCCCTCGGACGTCCTCCACGGGGAGTTCGGCGATCGCGACGCGACAAAACGCGCGCGCGGCGCACCCGTCGACGATATTCCTCTGCGGAAAATCGCCAATTCCCACGGTCGGTTTATTTCTACTCGCAATCTCCATGCGCGGTGCCAACCCGGTTCTTCTCTTTCTCTTTACGCGGAAAAAAAAACGGACCGAACAAGCGTAGATCAACACACCGAGACACGCATCGCACGCAAGCGCGTACATGGCGAGATTCGTGTGGTCTCTTCAGATCCTCGAGAAATAGATATCGTCGCGGTTATCAGGGAAATGTATTCCGGTAACGAAATACAGTCATGAATATAATATAATATCCGTAAAAGATGTCGAGAAAATATCTTTTTAATATTTAGGATATATTTTTTTTATTTCTTAAAGTTATATTATAGTCAGAAAATATAAATATATAGTTCAGCAAGAGGTATAACGCGAAAGTTGAAATATAAATCTTCCGAGATTCTCGAATCAAAATTAAAAAATATATTCCAAAGGCTGAGAGCTCGGTGCACTTTTCGAGACTCTCGAAAAATCGCCAAAGTTACTAGACGATTCGAATAAATATATATCGATTCAATATCGCGCCCTATCCCATATCGTTTCGCTCTGGGGAATTTTTTTGTTCCCAGTTGGCTATCGTCGTTCCTATAACCTAACCTAACCTAACTCTTCGTCTCAGTTGGAAGATTCGCGAAGGGCGAAGGAGGGCACCAGTTACAGGCGTTACAGCCGGTGATAGCCGGTGTTTTACCTTCTCGAAGGAGCGTTTGCCGTGACAAAATCTGGCGGGGCACCGCTGTTGTCGCTGTTATTTCGCCGGTACGGACACAACATCTTCCATCGGATCCAACGTCAGTTTCGTCATAGTTCGGTGGCACTTGCCGAAGACGTTATAGGTAGCACACGTCCACGCTGTCACACGAAACACGAAATCAGGGACGACAGTCAAGCGTTGAGGTGGGTGTCCCAGGTCAGGATCTGTCAGTTTTGTTCTCTGATGTGAAACGACGATCGCCCGGTCGGTCGGTCGGTGAATAAAGGAACAAGTGTCAGTCGCCGATCGCGCGATTTTCCTTCGCTCTCCCCCGCAATCTCGTTGGCGCGGAAAAAACGCGAAGGTGTCGAAAGGTCGCCGGTTGAACGAAAACAAACGTGGTTTCGGAGCGAATCGGATCTCCGTGCGTATCCTTTTCTTTTTCGGAGCACATATAGGCGTGGATCCTCTAGGATCTAAGAATTAGAATCCCGATGGACTCGCGATTTCACTGTGTACACCTGATTAACTCGTAGAGTAAACGCTATTTTGTTAACGTGAAGGGAATTGTCATTTTGTTTTGTTCGAAAGACCAAGTCCAAAACAATGACTTGTATAGGAATGTTTCTATTGCTTTTATTATTTACCCCGAGCAGATTAATCGGAGTTTGGTTGAAGCTTCCCTTAAACGCAGACTGCTACAGAAATTAATAATATAACGGTAAAAAAAGGAGTATTGACTCAGTATCAAATATACTAGCGCCAACGTTATTTTTAGCAAAAGTATATACGTTTCGAGTGAAACGCTTCTATTACATCTTCACGCCTCGCCACTCGAGAGACGTAGGCGTCTCTCGCCAAGTACGCTTACTTGTAAAGTATATTTACGTGTCTGCAGCGGTCTGGAACACGATCTGTCGTGTGTTGACTCACGGCTCTGGCACACGGCTCCCGTACCTACCTCACGGAAAACTTCCGCTGCGAGACCGTGCCGTGCGATTACGAAATCCATCCTCTACACCTGGACCGAGAACTTGATCGAGATTCAATTTGACGCGATGCCAAGAGCGTGCGACGAGAGAAACTCGCGCGGAAGTTGTGAAATCAGAGCCGCGCGCATCACAAATGCGCGAGCGTGAGAATCGACCGCGCGCGATCTTTTTGTTTTTTTCTCTCCTCTCTCTCTCTCATCGATGTCGTCGGTCCGCAGGTGTCACCGTAAACGTAATCGCGAGCGAGCTGTGATAAAAAAAAGGTCACCGACGAGTAAATGGATTCGCGTTGTATTATCTACCGAATAAATTCCGTCCGCGCGCGGACCTTCAAACGACCGCAACCTTGGCCATTTTAGAACGGATTAGATTTTCTCGATTACGCTTTCTTTCGCTTTTGAAGAGGTAAGGGTCGGTTGTTCCAACTTCTTGATAAATTTACCTATCAGGTAAATATATGTTTGTCTTTATTTATTTAAGAAAAGAAATGAAGAGAGACACATGCTTACCTGGTAGATAAGTTTACCAAGAAGTTGGAACAACCGGCCCTAAGTCTGCAACACTAGGAAGAAAAAAGTGATGGTTTTAATTATGCAAATCAAATTGACACAAGTAAATGTTTGCACACTGAGAAAAAACTTTTAAATTGACTAAATTTGTCAAGTGGATTAAATTTCTTCAGTTCAAGTCTTTATGCAATTAATTTAAATACATAAAATACTTGAATTTTAATTTAAGTATTTATATATTTGACTGAAATACACGAATAGTTGAGTTAAAGAAACTTAAGTTGAAAAATTTAGTCAAATGAACAACTATTTTTCTCAGTGCAGATATACGTATCTAGTAACAAAATTGCAGAAATATTTTTTAAATTCTTTAACTTTTTGTAATATAAAATTGTGTCTCAATCATTGCTGATATTTAGAAAAAAAGCAGAAAGTTTTGAACTATTAAAGAATTCATTTACATTAGGAAGAAAGGACAATTCAAAAAGATAAATATAATGTGATACACACATACACACGCACGCACATGCATGCACACATACGAAATGAAATTAATTGCTTTAGTATTGTGTGCAAGAAATTGTAATTGCACTCACGACTGTAGTGTAAAGAGTAGTTGAATGATCGAATAAAAAATTGCCAAAACTCAATTGTTCTCGATTTATCGAAGCGCAGATTTAGTAGTCGATCGAATCATTGGGTCTATTTTTTTTTTAAGTTGAACTTGAATTCGTTTTTCCTCTTTTACTTTTCACATTAAACAGAGAAAGAGAAGAGATGAACTGTTCAGCTTAAAACGGTCAGATCCATCGTTAATCTTGCACACAAGGATACCGAACTTTCCGCATCAGCCATTGGCTATTTCCGATCTTGATTACGAAAGATATGAATTTAACTGACTTACACAAACGGAATGCGCCCACACCTTCGTATCGCTCCGAAGCAGCTAGCTCGTCAAAGCACGTGGCGCGCTGCTTCGATTTTACGTAATAAGGTGCTAACCAGCGTCTTGTGACAACCGGAGCACGTGGCCCTCCGGCGTTTCGAAAACCCGGTCATCGAACGACACGGGGACCTGTGTTAATAATCTGTAACCTATTTTTGTTGCATCGTTCTTAAACGAGTACTTCAACGATTTTCTATGTATGTTTTCTGTAATGTTTGTGTTTATATGTTAATTTAAAATAAAAAGAATCAACGGCTAATTTTTATTCTTCAACAGGTATCTTTCAATGCACGTTATTCTCCTGGTTTTTATTTCTTCGATAAATTTCTCCAAAAGTTAAATCTTACGTTATTTCTATTATGTTTATAGTTAATTTCTTATGTCATTATTCTTACGATAAATAACAATGAACTCGAATTGTTTGGAATTAACATCGAGTTTTATCAATTAAAGAAAGACAAAGTAAACTAAGGTGTATTGTTGTATTGTGTATAATACAATTAATTTAAGTTAAAAAAAGCTAAGATCATTAGTTAATTTTTACTTATTCCTAAAAATAAATTTTCTAACTCACCTTATTTTCCCGTCTTTCTTTAATAGAGTTCGACGTTAATTTTGCATAAGTAGCGTTCGAGCCCTATTATTATTTATTGTGAGAATAATGATGTAAGAAATTTCGAACTAATTACTAGTTACCTAAATAAAACAACAAATAATTAAAAATTCTTATGTGCTCCGGATTTCTAAAACTATAAAGACGCTGATAATCTCTTTAAGAGAGAGATCTAAAGATACTCGGTTATCTTTACATTATTACATTTGTAAAATAAGTTTTTGTTTTATTAAGGAAAATTAATTTTATGAACAATATTGAGACCACAAGCATTTAAGACATTAAAGATAAGCATTTTAGATTGTCCGAATATTCAGATGCTTTACAAATTTTTGTTTTAGGAATAACTAAAAATTTTTTTTCTCTTTCAGTGTCAGTAATAACGTATATATTTTATATTTCAGTCAATTATGTAATTAGATCATTTTATATCGTGAATTCTTTAGAAGAATTCAACAATCTTGGCTCTGCATTGTTATTTGTCCGGTTACTAGGACATTTATTGTTACTAGAACATTTATCTTGCCTTGGCACGGTTCTTTTTGTCTTTGATAGTATTCGTTACAACGATCGAAACTGCATGTCTTTAACAAAAACGTGCAATTGAAATCGGTAATCGAATAACGATAAATAAATCAACGAATAACTTAAGAGAATGTTTCAGCAAGAAGCAGTAAGATAATTATGGAAAAACTATTTTGTTTTAACGTACCACTAAGAAAATCGAAGGAAATTCGATTAAATTTTATACTTTGCAGTGTTATTTACGATACACGCTTCTCAGCTTCTTTCTTTTTGCCTTGATACTCGTTTTCGAGAAGATACTCTCGAGCTTTCGTAATCGAAATCTCACACTTCGGCAATTACGCATGATTCATATTTTAACTCGAGTCGTTCAACATGAATACGCTTATCGTGGTCGAGAGGTCACGTTGATTCTATTGTGCATTCCAACGTCCAACGTTTATCTGCGAAATAGATTTATTCACAGATCAGTAGGTACATCCGGAATCTGTCGACAGACGCGTAATAAACTTATTTACAAGAGACAAAAATTAAAAATGGAATTAAAAATAAGACAGAAGAGACATACATAAAAATACAGATAACCGAAGGATCCGAAAAGAAAAACGATGTTCAACAAACGCATTAATTCGAGCAAAATACTTTGATCGTTGCAATACAACGCGATGTTGATTAACGCCAATTAACGCACGCTATCATCATTTATGATTTTCATTATATTTCAGATCCTAACGAAAGACAATGATTCGATCTTTCTAATCAATATTTGATATTGATAATATAATCGGTTATTTTTACAATGCCTATATCTTTATGATTTTTCATTGATAATGACGAAAACAATCGCGAGTGCATTAACCTGTCGAATTGTAATTAAATACGCCCCTTTAAATATTTTTATTTCAATAATTGACTTTTTCGTTTTATATAATAATTCCTCGTGTTTTTCTCTATAAGCGTCATTTTCGTTTCATAATTTGCATTTAATTCAAAATAGAATTGTGCGTTTATTGATAGAATAGCGTCATGTTATTAATATTTTATTTATTACAATATTTTACTTGTTATTTATTACAATAATTTTATATGTTAAAGAGTTGAAAATACACGCAGAAAATAATATTTAAATTAAAATATACATATATATCAAAATACGTGGCACGTGAAACTACAAACAGAATTTTATCCTGAAATCTAACGCACATTTACATAAAGTTTAAATTGTAAATTTCGTAGAACTATGGGGAAAAATATTCACTGGTTGCAGTAATAAATATTGACGTGTAGCCTTACATTCTGTCGAAAGAACGGAACAACACTCAACCAGTGCAAACAATTTTTTAATGCAATTTAAATGAAAACTGCACGCGAAGAAGGCTGAAATACCTTCAGATTCGCCTGTCAGCGGACAACCCGTCATACGTACGTTCCGAATGCGGACGTCGAATGCACGCGCGCGTGCATATTCCATCTTTTTATATCTCGTTGCGCAACATTCAAGTATTTATTTATTTACACGTTGTACACGATTACTCCTTAGAAATGATTCCACGCAAATTTCGTAGATCTCGCATTTTTTTACATACACTTGATACGCTTACAAATTGTCAGCTTGCAGATTTGAAATCGTCATTTGAAACTCGCGATTAAATGTCACATCGGTCGCCTCGAGCATAAAAATTCGCATTAAAAAAAAAAACACATTCTCTCTCAAGTGCAATTATAGTCTCCCACCTCCTCTTTCTCCTTTTCTCGCCTTCTTTGTTTTCACATTCACGCGTCAACAATCCATCCGAAGATGTAAATATCCTTTTTTTATTATTTTTTTATTTTTTTTACTTCCGCGTGGATCGAAACGCGCGCACCGCGTGCGCGGCGCGTGTCAGTTTTCCGCGTTTCACCGTGAGTGTGTCGACGATGACGACAATGCCGAGGACGACGACGACGACGGCGATGGTGACACGCATTCGCAACGTGACGATAACATATATTTTTTCAGATGTACATTTGCATCACGGGGCTTTCGGCTAGACGCGCACGGCTCAGCGCGAATGACTCACTGTAAATTTTCTTCTCCCTCCCTTCGATCGCGACGCGAAAGACCACCGATCGATCCGCTAATAATCGCTCCAATTTTCACGTCATCGAAGGTATTCACTCGGATGAACATAACGTGAAAATCTTTTTACCGAGGATTATCGAGGTAATTTCAAGATCCTCGTGGACTTGCGAGGACCATGTTTTTTATCCCGCATATTGGCGCGCGTAATTCTCGACTAAGACCTCGGAGACGACGACGCTTTCGCGTCTCTTCGAGGCGGCTTATCGATAAGACGCCACTTGTCTAGGTTCAACGAAAGGAGAGGAGACTATAATTATCTTATCTTATGTAAAGTACATCGAACAATTGACGGTGGTTCGGGTAACAAAAGTCGTTTTACATGCCAAACGGAAAAATACTCGGTCGCGATGAACTCGAGGCAGTTTCGAAGATAGCGGCCCTCGCCGATTACGAGATTGAACGCAAATTTCGCGAACCGCAAACGAACAAAGTCAAAATTGTGGCGGATGCGTCGCCTCGTTCGCCAGGTGAGAAGTGTCGTTCGGACGATTCGCGGTCAGCGATCGATCGTTACAACACCGTGGAGGATATCGCAGATATCGGGGCAGTCCCCGCGCGATATCCCCGAGCCCCCGGTGTGTTTACATAGCACCCGACGACCGGTGGCAGGATCTCGGTCGCGGAGAGCGCGAGCGTTGTGCGTTCGATGACGACCGGGCGTCGAGAGGGCGAACACGCGCGCGCGGGTGGTGGCCGAGAGGTCGCGGCCTCCGCGATTGATACGGTTATAGGGAGAGTGCACTTTGGACCAAACGTTTGCGCCGACTTAAAGAGGGATAAAGCGCGACAGCGTTAGTGAAGCACGGTTTAGTGTCGTCCCGGCCGCGCGACGCGACGTATCACGAAAATCCCCCCGATCCACCCGCTTCCGCCTACCGACTTTTTCTTTTTTATTCCCCCCCTCCACCCTTTGCTTCTCTTTCTATATATCTATTTCGCACTGCACGCATACTTCCGTACCCGCGATCTGTAAACCGGCGAGGGATAAAACGCCGGTGAACCATGGACCTCGGCCAAGAACGACAGTAAACCGCGGCCGCGAGAGAAAGATAGATAGGCAGAGGGAGTAAAAGAGTATACCGCAATCCTTTCCGCCGCCGAGTTTGTACGCACGCCGCGTTGAACGCACGTGACACACCGCGTGGGCAAGGACGTCAAACGAGAGAGAGAGAGAAAGAGAGAGACGACCACGGCTACCAGCAAACGTTTTACCGCCGCGCGCTTTCCACCTTCGCGTTCCCGCGCGAGCCCGCCGCGATACTATAACAACACCACCATGTGGTCCACAGAACCGGCTAGCTTCACCTCCAACGGCAGCATGATCGTTGTGAGCAACAGGTTGCCGTTTGTGCTCAAGAGGAACGAGACGACCGGCCAGCTGGAGCGCAAGGCCAGGTGAGTGTCACTCTATTCTCTTCTAATAGCAAAGTACTATACATACACTGAGGAAAAGAAGTTGGTAATGTGACTAAATTTGTTAACTTGATTAAATTTCTTCAATTCAACTATTTATATATTCTAGTCAAATATATAAATAGTTATATTAAAGTTAAAGTATTTTATGTATTTAAGTTAAATGCATAAATACTTGAACTGAAGGAATCTAATCAAGTTTAAAAATTTAGTCAAATTAACAACTTTTTTTTCTCAATGTAAGAAAGGGGACGAACGTATGCGGGACCAAACGGACGCAAACCAGGTGACAAGTCCCAAATAGTAAGGTGATGTTAAATATCGTTTTAATGACGCTGCAAACGTCATTAAAGTGTTTAATGTAAGATTATATCTGACGTCAGTTTGCTACTTGGGCACGGTACCGCGAGTAAAGAAAAAGAGATTGCACCGAGAAAAAAAAAGTTGCAACAATCATAATATCACTATAATTTATAGTCATATTTGGTTTGTTCAAACTATATTAAAGTTCTCATAATTATAATTTGGTCTATATAACTTATAATATGTTTGCCATAACCAAACTGGAAATTTTTAAGTAAAATATAAAAATGATGTTGTTAACTATAATTATTTCACTATGCAATTATAGTCGCAAATATCACACACACACACACATTTAAAAAGAAAATCTCATCTAGCCTTCTTGCATCTTTTCTCACTTGATACACAGCTGGGACTTCGCGCGCACGGTAACCACGTGGTACTCGTTTCAATTATCGAAGTTTTGTTTTCGTCCGTCTTTTGCGTCGAGAGAATATCATATTTCCGAGGACGTATTTCTCTCGCGCGTCTCGTTTCCGCGAGTATCGCAGATTTTACGATAATTAAATGAACTGTTGCGACTGTTCGGCTCGAGTGAGTACTTCCCGTTGTTCAGGATCGTCAGTTGCGACAGTCACAGCTTTCTTTCACTTTGCATCTAGTTTTTTTTTTCATACATCTTTGAAAAACTATGGCTCGAGGCAATGAAACGAGTTACTTGTGATTGTGTCGTCTTCTTCGGGATTACATCACATGCACACACTTGTTTCTACACATAGGCACAGATGACGTTAAGACTATTTCTTCAACATAACAATAAGATAAGCATGTATCTTACAAGGTATATCGACTTCTCTCGACTATATTTAACCCGACGTTATTAAAAAGCAGGTAACGCGATTACAAAAGTGGAGTTTGTTGAAAGAGCCGTGATAACAAAGTTTTAGAAAACTTTAATTCAACTTAAAATCAAAATTTTTTAATGATTCATAATGATAAAAAAAAATTTTACTGTAGCAAACATACATACAGTGTTTCGTGAAAATATATTTATAATTATCTAGGATTTTATTTCTTGCCTTAACGCCGTATCGAAATGTGGAAAACTATGAGAAGCCACGCGCAAAATACTCTCTAAGTACAGTTTTATTCCGAGAGATAGAAGGGGAAATATGTGATGAATGTGCACATGTCACAAACAGAGAGAGAAAGAGAGAGAGAGAGAGCGCGCGCGCGATTATTTCAATAAGAGACGCGTCGCATCAGAAAATAAATACGCGACGTGTACATACATAGATACAGCGGATCGGTGATGTAACAGAAACGACAAAATAACAAAGTTCGAACTTTAAAACTTTCGTGTTCGCAGAATGATAGAACCTCCGTGATTTCCCGCTTGTGACAAGTAGGCTGTATCGACATGACAGTGCGCGATCTCGCACGCGATGGACACCGTTTAGGTCGTGGCACGTAAAAAAAAAACGGTTAACAAATCAACAGTTCGTTATCGTCAACGTTAGGCCTTAATTAAGTTCTTGGCTGTGATTAGCTGATTCGCTCACTGCTTTTTCTGTGCGTCCTTATCGGCGGCGTATCTGTGATGCGCGCCCACGATCGAGAAAATTTGATGCACGCCACAAAAATCTGTCGGCCATGAGCGAGACGATTAATTGAACTGATAAAAAGAGTATCGATTTACACACAAGCAAGACGTTCCTCTTAATCGCATTCAAAGTAACTTTTTTTCGGTGACCGCAATCTAATCGCGAGCGTATAAATGTAATATTCTTATAAGCAGAGCAGAGATTACCGCGAATTTTTGCAATCATCTCGCGTCATTCACCTTACGAAATTGATAAAGCGGATAAAAAAAAGTCACAATAGAGATACGAACTGCGTCCACGTATGCGAAGAAGTCTCCTTCGAAAGACTAATCGATCGGTCAGTCTGCTTTTTTTTTTATAAACATTCATAATTCAGTTATACGTAATATACGTTCACACTTTGTGTGAAGAAAATTTCTAATTTTTCCGAATGTAATTTTATTTCGCAAAAAAGATAATTACACGCGTAGATCGAATCGATTCACGTTTTTTTTTTTCAATGTGAGCTCAACTATCTCGCGGATGACACACCGGTTATTTCTGGTACACTTCTTCGGGACGAGAGTGTGTAATTAGTCTTACGAAATGATAATGAGGTGTTCTTGGCGACGGAAAGATAAATCCAGCTAATGAAGCGCGCGTCACCTGTGCTCGCCCGATGAGCGCGTAATTATCGCAGATTTCTCTCTCGAAGCGGACACCTGCACGCGTCGCATACAATCGTCGCACGTGTCTATCGCGTGTCTGCCGCCGCATCCGCGTGTTTCGTCGGCTCCTAGACCGTCCATGCGACGACGTACGACGCCTCGCGCCAAATCGTGGAAAAATACTAAAATACCGCTCCCGATTATCGTTCTGACCCGATAATCCCCGGGGCGAATCCCGGTCAATTTTCGAATACGTGAGGTATCGAATCACGCGCCTTCGATTGCGCCGGGGAAACTTATATCGTTCGCGTGTCACAGTTTACGTAAACTTTTTTTATGTAAATATTTTTCATGCATCTTTCCTTTTTCCGCTGACCGAATTTTTGCTTATTGTCGCGCCGAACCGACGTGCGATGTATCGAGATTCAATATGCAAAGTCATCGAGGATGTGTAATCTGAATTCGACGAGGGCGACGTCACGTGAGATTCGAGACGGCGCTATCGCAATTTTATGTCCGGTTTGATAATCCTCGAAATCCCCACTTCTTCGGGATGTCTTTAAAATAGATTGCACGGGATGCGCGCGGGATTGCGACGCTAATTTCACCGTCGCAGGAGTGCCAATGGAGAGGTCGTGTAAACAGTAATTATAGCGCGACCACTGTGAGATAAAAGATGCTGATCGTGATAAGGAGCGGCGCGACGCGGATTGTAAACATTCGCTTATTTTTCATTTATGCCGTTATGACTTTTTCTACCTAATGCCAAAGATCGATCATAAAGCGCTGCAAATGGTTCACGCGTTGTGTGTAACTCAAATCCATCTCTTTTCGCCGTGGAGGAAATACGAATTGTTCCGCGATCGATATTGGTAAACAAGACTCGTCTAGTCACGCGTCGTAATTAATTAGCGCGGAATTGTATCGCGTGCAAAAGCGATTTCCGGAAGGTCATAAGCTTACAGTACGCACCCGCACATTTACGCGCGTTCGACGCACGCTAGAAAATCACTTGGTCGATCACGAACAAGGCGGTCGAGACAGCCGATTGCATTACGTAAGCAAGTTGGTCATTATACTCAATGTCGTGCTTGAACGTGTCCGTTAAATGTATAATTAATTAATTGCGACAATCGCGTCCCGGCAAAATCCGTGACGGTCGATTAACACGATATATTTACAATCGCTCTCACAAGTACACTTTTACACGCGTTTCTTTAATTTACGACTGAGATACAACCGTAGCTAGGCCATAAAAGTCACGAGAGTACAGACGTATAACATCGACAGAGACTCTTAAGCTTCGTCTACATTGAGTCGTTAGTTGTTGGTCGTAAGAAGTTTAATCATGTTCGTTTATTCATTTCTAAAATCGACCGTGATTGGTTAGATTTTTTACGATCAATGACTAACGACTCATTATAAACGAAGCATTACAATTTGAGAACGAGAAAACTCATTTCAAGATGGACATAAAGTGTACTATAATAACTGAGATAAAAATAATACACGGTCATTTCTTCATCTAGATAATTTTATGTAGATAGGCCTAATCTACAATGTGTTCTGTGTTTCCTGTTTCTTCCTTTTTATTCCTGTTTATTGCTCTTTTGCTTCTTTCCACATTATTTCGTTGAAACTGACGAGATAAAAATTAACAAAAAAGACAAAAAAAAAACACGTGACAAGAAATAGAATCGTTAATAAAATTATGTGCAAAGATGCAAAAAGATAATAGGCACAAAGTGAACAAGAAACGGATACCAGAGTACATTATAAAGTAGACTTTACAGATTCTTTCTCGCTGCTTTGAAGTGTATGCATTAGAAATTATTGAAATTTGAGACTGGATGTAAAAAACAACATTATTGACATTCATTACAGAGTCAAGACACGTTTTGTTAGTGATGGACGTTTCCCGGCTATTTACATTCTTTTTTTATTACTCATTCTGCTTAATTAATATCGAATTTTCTATCTTTTTTGGTCGATCAAATTAAAACAGACAGTAATTAGAATACTCACAAAGCACATTCGAGAATGGATTTAAGTTATCAGCGATCTATTTATAATGTAAACGATCAAATTACCGGATAAAGTGTACCGGATATAATTAAAACTTTATCTAGTTTCGAAGCCGCAAATAGATATTAGCATTGATGATCTAACGGTATCGCACAGTTATTACTATGTTTTTCAAAACAATATTATATTTTACACAGCTGAATTTTCTAATAAAAGAAAGGAAGAAAGCATTTCCTCTTTTTTAATAGTAATGTTATAATAAAATATTTAATTCTTTTAGAAGTAAATAATTCATTTAAATAAAATAAACATCTCTCTCTCTCTCTCTCTCTCTCTCTCTCTCTCTCTCTCTCCCTCTCACTATATTTTCTCGCCGATTCTAATTCTACCACAAGACGTTACAAGAATTATTTTGACAAAAAGTATCTTGTCAAATTTGAGATTTGATCATTTTAACCCACATGCGAGCTGTTTATTTTCGCTTGTTCATATTTTTTCATACAAACTTCTCTTTCCTTTTCCAGCGCCGGTGGTCTGGTAACCGCGGTAGCACCCGTAGTTATAAGCGGAAAGGGAATCTGGGTAGGATGGCCGGGTATGCACATGGAAAACCCGAACGAGCCGATTCCCGAATCGAATCCCAACGATCGCACGCCCACGGCTGGTCTGCTATCACGAAAGGTGAGTCTCCATAAGCCTAAAACGATAACGATAATGATCGCGACGCCGATTAATTTATCGCGATCGTAATTCGCGGCCGCCTTACGTAATCGCGCTTCCGTATTGATGCGTTAACGATCGTTTGCACGTAGAGAAAAAAAGAGGAAAAACGGATATCCCGGATTGTTAGAAGCCACTTGGACTCTTTTGTGTGTAAATTTTTTCGAAACAACAACCGGTTAAACGGCTAGGAAAATCATAGTTGTGCGTTACTCTCGCGCACTTGAAATATCATATCGCTACAACGCGCGTGAGAATGCCATTGTAAATATGTGATTGCTCAGCGATTGTTGAATCGCAATGAGCAAACAATTGCGACTCGCGTATTTAAATCAAGTGATTTTTTCTAATTTTTTTTTACATTCCTCTAAAGCTTTGCGATGTTTTTGCCTCTTGAATCTATATTCTTCGAAATGGATACGTATGCTTCCAGAAATTTCTTAATATTCTATTTGAAAATCGTCAATAACACTAGAACAACTCGTCAAAATAGTGGGTTTGAAATTTTTAGATAAAACTATTAAGATGATTTTTGTCGGATTTTTTATTTTTGGATTAACTATTTAAATATTTAAAAATTAAAAGTAATAACAAATATGTAAAAAGGTTAAAAACAAAAACAAAAAAGGTAGAAATAGACAAGGTAATTAGGGTACGATGGTCATACGGAGAAAATGACTAATGGTTGTAATTTGTCCAATAATTACTAAATAATGTGTTCTCGTAATTATTTTCAAAGATAATTTACTACAATATATATACACTTCGAAATAACAATATTGTGGATATTATATCACGTTTTTATTTTTGACTGTCTGCAAAGTTTCATGTGTTCATTAAAAATTGCCGCAACGTCGAATAAATTACAGTTGAGCTGTTACAATTAACGTTAGACATACACATAACGAAGACAAATTATAATGTATGATTATATTTTTTATTTACTTTTCTGTTTTTTAAATAAATACTATCTTTCTCTCACAGTTTGAGTAAGATGGCCCATGATTTTTCGGGGTAAGTGTTTATGTATAATAAAATATATATTTTGCATTGTAAAAAAATATGGCCATCATACCCGAGTTTACCTCTTATCATACATTTATCCCGATTGTTCTAGTATTAAAGAGAGGGAGAATTGAAACTTACTGTTTGCTCTGTGTCATAGCAGTATCGTTATATAAAAGATAATATTCAATCAAGCTTTTCAAATCGAGACATCTCGATTTTTTCGGGTATTTTTACTAAAACAAAGAGAACAAAATTTTCGTGGTAATACAGGTGGACCGTATACATATATCTGGCCCGACGGCGTCTTATCACCATCATCTCCGCGTCCTCGATTACGTTACGTATACTAACCTTGGCATTGACAATGTGCGTGTTACCTTTGTATGGCGCGGAGAATAGTAATCGGTTCCCCACCCCGATCAACCTGTAATATTCCACGCCGTCGAATGTTTTCGAGATAGCTTGCCATCTTTCACGGCGAGCGACATCGATGATGATTCAACGCTTCCGCTCTTTCCTAAATCTTTTATTTGTAGCGGCATTAGAACGGCCGATTATTCGATCGAATATAACGCGGAATCGTTTGATTTGCGAATTTACAAAGTGGCGAGCTCATGCCAATTAACGCGTCGATCGCGAGGCTCCGTCACAGTTTCCACATTTAAAAGAATCGACGAGGCAAATTCGATTTCGAATGAATTCCTCATTCGGGCTTCGCTCTGCTCCATTCGGTGACAGTTCAAAACACCTTATTTATAGACTGTTTTCACAACGATATCGCATATTTTCCGACAAGGGCAACGTGACTGCGCTCTCTGCGATAAACGATCGTTTTATTCTCTTTCGGCAGCGCGTTTTAGCGACTTTTGTTCGAAAACTTCCGATACGGCCAGAGAGAGATGTACGGTAGCGTTTTTCCTTGACGTAGGAAACAAATATTGAAGACCCGACGTTCCGACACATTAACGCATCCGGGAAAACGTAATGCTGATAACGTAAGCGTTATGTATGTGCATACGTACATTCCGTGTGTTTATCTACGTCCCGTGTTAACTAGACTAACTGATCTTCGTCCTTCTCCGATGTAACTCTTCCTCTTCCAAGATTGAACTCGGATAGACGCGCGCGTTTGGCATATCGCACACAGCTGCATTTTTGACCTAGTTTGTCAATTTTATTAATATAATTGATATTGTTATTGATATTATTATTATTATTATTATCATTATCATTATTATTATTGCCCGACTCGATTTCCCGGGCGAAAATCCGAAATGGCTGCAAAACAGTGTCACAAATTTATTTGTGTCACGAGGTCGATCGAGTGGGTTATCGGCTGCATGAACGTTGCAAGCCAATCGCTTTTATAAAATGACGACTTCTGGCTAGCGGTCGACGTGGTATGCCGACGATTAGCGGATTAGCGGCGGACACCACGTAATACACCCACGCGCAGACGTAGCGACGGATCACGTGAATCGTCGCAAGAACGCCTTTCAAGATCGTCGATAACGAGTATCCGGGTGATAGCCTACGACACCGTTTGAACAAAACGGCGGCAATTATTTGTTCGCTCGGGGCAACCGCAGGCTGCATGATGACGACGGGCGTAACGATTATCGTTACGTGGAAATTTTCGAGGATTACTCTCGGTGAATGAGGGCGAAAAGAGACAGAGAGAAAGAGAGAGAGAGAGAGAGAGAGAGAGAGAAGAGAGGACTGAGACAAACACGGTACCCGGAAAGTATTGATCTCTTGTGGTCAAATCATGATCGCGCTGCCGCCCCGAGCAAGTATTCTGAGATTGTTCGAAAAATGTTCAAACAATGAAGTCATTAAGCCCAATTAAAATGAGAGTAAAGATACACTGAAAAAAAATTTACTAAATTGAAACGAATATTTTTTGAAATAGTACCATGCAGAAGTTTTGTACATTTTCTAAATTATAAAAAACATTATCTTATTTGAAATAAATATTATTTATTTTTTACAAAACTTCTGCATGGTACTATTTGAAAAAATATTTATTTAAATTTAGTAAATTTTTTTCAGTGTAAAGTGTAGCTCGTAGTCTGTAGAAACGTAAAGGACTTTAAAAATTATCATAGCTCTTCTGGGGAGATGCCTTTTTTTAGAATAATGACTTTTCATAAAGATATTTTACATATAGTTAAAAAGACACTTTTTATACCGAAATGAGACACTTGCTGGACAGGACACGCGTGACTGTCTTTTTCGATTCAAGAAACGATTTCAAGAATCTTTTTTTCCGCGCTGTAAAAGTCCTTT
This sequence comes from Monomorium pharaonis, assembly GCF_013373865.1. NCBI lineage: Eukaryota > Metazoa > Arthropoda > Insecta > Hymenoptera > Formicidae > Monomorium > Monomorium pharaonis. Next base: position 3,073,597 of record NC_050473.1, read on the forward strand.
TGTTTCCTACTCTACAATTTATTTTTCCGCCATGCGTCGATTCATTTCATTGTCGATACGATTGCACGGACATACGGTCGCCCTATTTTCGCCGCATCTATCGCTGGTCTATCGGAACGTTCAATAATATGTTTGCATAACGCGACGGGAGCACATAGGAAAACAAAGAAGAGACGAAGAAGGAAAAACAATGTCGCAAGGGGGAAAGCCGACTATCGTGTCATATCACGTGGATTGTCTCTTGCGAGAGGCACGCAAGATAACGAGCAATTAAAGTGTTTTCACTTTATTTCTTAAATGGGCGAAACAGAGAAACGCGAGAGATACGCATTTAAAAACCGCGATTCGCCTTCGATACTTCTAAATAATAAAGATAACTTACATAGTAATGAGGGAGACTACCAAAAATAATTATGCCGCAGACATGGTATACGCCGATATATCAATCAGCATACCAGTCGGAACTGGTACACGAAATCTTTTGTTTTGGCTGTCCACCATTGCCAAACATGTCTTCTCTTGCGAATAACATGATATATTCAATATTTTCCAAAATTTCCACATCGGACAAATAACTCGGGCAATGTCTTGCTTGGATAACTTGTTTTTCATCGGAAAGTCCGATTGGCACGTATACGCGTGCACCCGATTCGATTAAAGGGACTTCTTGCGGAGAGCTGACACCGCTATCACGGTTCCTTAATTGTATTTGCAACGTTTAATGCACTTTTGACCCAGTTTCTGATCCCACGATTCCTCAAATTAAAATCGCTCGAGAGCACCGCTCGCTTCCACCTAGTCTCGCTTGAGGATTAAATGAGAGAAATTGGTCCGGTGAATTGATACGTTTTATCATACCCGCGATTAAGCAACCCCTTCGACAACGTAGACAACGTAGAGAGTCGCTCCTCTCTCGAGCGATAAAACAATATGCGTGACGATCTCTCTCTCTCTCTCTCTCTCTCTCTCTCTCTCTCTCTCTCTCTCTCAATCTCCGCCGGCCGGGGGCCGCATGTCGGCCGCGACGAAGGAAAGAAGCCGCCGCCGCTTTCCCTGACCTCTCTTAATTAATGTGCCCGTAAAGCGGCGATATCCGTTAGAGAAACAACAAACCGCGGTTGATTGTGTCTATATCGTAGAAGTATTAAATCGCGTTATCGCTCGTCAGCGTTGCTCACTTGCGTCAAGCATCAGCGATCCCTCCCTAGCTGTTTTCCCTTTCTCGCGATCGGAAATAAAGGAGGCGATATCGCGGACAAAATAACGAAGAGTTTCACGATGACGAAACTGAATCTCACGCGCATCCGATCTAACCACCCGCCACCTGTCACCCCTCTGTCCTATTTCTCATTAACAGCACAATTTCTCGCTTTTATTGAATTGATATCGCTACTGTTGAATTTCTAATTCTCGACTTGAGGTCCGATCGCTATTTCATATTTATTATACAACTACAAGTTTTTCAATTTTGTTTTTCTTCTAAAAATATAACTTTCTATAAAAATTTTGTTTAAAGCAGGACGACATGATTAGTCATTGTGCCATTTTATATTAGATATCTATTAAAACAGGTAATATTTAAACTCGAAGTGCTCAAATACAAAATAATTCTCAATAGTACGGTATTAAGAAAAAAATTATACATTTAACTTTAACATAAGTCTTTACTTTTGTCGAATTATAAATGAAAACGCTTGAAACATTTGTCATAATCATAATTTTATATATACAACATTATTGCTACACATATTGTCATTCGAAATGAAATATATAATTATATATTTAATAATAATTATAATCATTTTAATAATTAATAAATAATATTATAACAATTAATATATAATAATATATTATTAACAATCGACATCAATAACAACTTTATATGCATGTACACGCATATGCAAATATAGTGACTGTAAGAGATCACTCACTCACTTTACATGTGGTCGTGGAGCACCTAAAAATACAATTATACTCACTGGCAGGTTTGTCAAGGTGCTCTGCCGGATTTTGATTCGCTATTTAATACGACGATTGCATTGTACCGGTATGCCTGTAATCCGAATCGATCCTCTTGAAATAGCGATAGGACTCATCACGAGTATGAATGATCGTAGAAAATACGAGAGAAATTTCTGTTCTAATCTTAATCTTCCTTTCTTTCAGGTTGTCGCGGTACACGTTGATCCTAGTATCTTCGATTCTTACTACAATGGATGCTGCAATGGGACCTTCTGGCCCCTCTTCCATTCAATGCCAGATCGAGCGACATTCATTGCGGATCACTGGCGCGCGTATTCCGCGGTCAATGAACAGTTCGCCGCGAAGACAGTATGACTATGCTTATGACAATTGTTAATCGCGTTTTTGCAATCTGAAAATATCTTTACTTTCAACAAATTTCATTAATTTGTAGCTATTCATAATTCGCTTTTAATTTAATACTTTTATTTTAATGAAATGCAAGCATAATTTAATAATGTTTAATAATTTTATTCATTGTCTATATTGTAAAAGGAAATGACAATAATTGTGAGCTAATTGTCATTTTTTAAAGAAACACATATTCATTATTTTCGAATATCCTGTAATATCGTAGTAATTTATTAGACAATTTCTTAGTTCTCCTGAACATCAGATAAATCTGTTTGACGCAGGTCGACGCCTTGGAACAAATCCACAAGGAACAAGAAAACCAACAGAATGGTACACCGTTGGTATGGGTTCACGATTATCATCTGATGTTGGCCGCTAATTGGATCAGACAGGCGGCCGAGGAGAAGAATCTCAGGCTTAAATTAGGCTTCTTCCTTCACATACCCTTCCCGCCATGGGACATTTTCAGACTATTCCCATGGGCTGATGAGATTCTGCAGGGTATGCTAGGTGAGTGGTCCTTCTAATCTATCGTGGTTTTTTCAGATCAATTTGTAATGTGACTCTTTCTGTGTGATAATGTTTAGGATGCGACATGGTGGGTTTCCACATTCAGGATTACTGTCTGAACTTCGTCGATTGTTGCCAGAGGAGTCTCGGCTGCAGAGTGGACCGTAAGAATCTGTTGGTCGAACACGGCGGTAGAACTGTACGGGTAAGACCGCTGCCGATTGGTATACCGTTCGACAGGTTCGTCTCGTTGGCGGAAACCGCGACAAAAGTCATGCATTCGAATCAGAAGATCGTCCTCGGCGTCGACCGGCTAGATTACACGAAGGGCCTCGTTAACAGACTAAAAGCCTTCGAGATGCTGCTCGAGAAACATCCCGAGCATCGCGAACAGGTCATTATCTAATGCGCTTATTTACGACCTTTCTCTTCGCGAAGTAATTGCCGATCGGTATCAGAGCTGTCGAACGATCATATTCAATTACGTTACGTGGCGTATGTTAGGTGACGATGCTTCAAATCGCAGTACCCTCGCGCACTGACGTCCGCGAGTATCAGGACCTGAAGCTCGAGATGGATCAGCTGATCGGTTGCATAAACGGTCGCTTCACGACGCCCAACTGGTCGCCCATACGTTACATTTACGGCTGCGTGAGCCAGGATGAGCTGGCGGCGTTCTACAGGGACGCCGCCGTCGCTCTCGTTACACCGCTCCGGGATGGCATGAATTTGGTCGCCAAGGAATTTGTTGCCTGTCAAATCAATACACCGCCAGGAGTGTTGATAGTATCGCCGTTCGCTGGGGCTGGCGAAATGATGCACGAAGCCCTGATTTGCAATCCTTATGAGATCGACGAGGCCGCGGAAGTGATTCACAGGTACATGACCATTCGTTTTAATCGTAACGAAACTAGTCTGAATAGAAAATTACGTATCGGCATTCATCGATTCAACATTTCGCTTTTTAATATAGTTTTAATTAAAATGCATTTCGATATACGCAACAAAGATGTAAAACGATTTAAAATGCTCTGACCTTACAGGGCGCTCACCATGCCCGAGGACGAACGCACTTTGAGAATGAATCATTTACGACGACGTGAGAGGATATACGACGTTAACTATTGGATGAAGTCATTTCTTCAGGTGATGGGATCTCTCGAGGAGCACGATTCCGTGGGCGCTACAACGATGCAGCCTGTTACCATGGATGATTTCGATGATTATTTGAGCAAGTAGGTATCCAATTTGTTAAGAGATGTGCATGACTGGGCCCGACCAGCGTATGCGCATGAACGGGAAATATCCATAAGGTATAATATACATAAGCAACAAATATTGCACGAGGTGATTGCACCTCGTGTTAATTTCCGAAAGAAGCACTTTAAAGGAAAAAGCTCGTTGCATCGTTACTTTAAGTTCATTTATTAAGATAATATTAAATGAAAGCCACGCTACTAAAAAATGATACTTTTAAACTGAGCATGAGTTTGGGTACGTCGCTGCGATGAATTTACGATGCATTCTCTAGCTATGTGAGATGTATTGATCCTAAATACCCTGTCCAAACATCCCCACGATCTGTAAATGGGGTAATACGAGAGATTGAGAATTCAAAAAAAGGCTTTTACAAAAAACGGCGGGCCCGCGCGAGCGAAGTTACCTGACTCATGACGAAAGCCGGATAACGATCCAGTGACAACCACATGTCCCCTAGGTACATCGGCGATAATCATAAATTGGCGCTTTTATTGGATTACGACGGTACGTTGGCGCCCATCGCCACGCATCCTGACTTAGCGATTCTGCCGCTCGAGACAAAGAACGTCTTACAGAGGCTGTCGAACATGTCGGACGTTTACATCGCAATTATATCGGGTCGAAATGTAAATAATGTGAAATCGATGGTCGGGATAGAAGGTATCACGTACGCCGGAAATCACGGATTGGAGATTCTACATCCGGACGGCAGCAAGTTCGTCCATCCTATGCCCGCCGAGCTAGAGGACAAAGTAGCCAGTTTGATGCAAACGCTCCAGGAACAGGTACGCGAAATCACTATCGATTCTTGTAATATAAATATATAATAAGAATGTGATAACACTTGGAAAGTATCTCATAAATAAATATTAGACGGAAAAATAAAAAATCTAATAAATATCAATTGAATTAAATATTTAACAAATTCCATGCAAACACACATTTTTCTTGATAAAATCTACATATTTATGTGTCGTGTCTGCTTTCTTGAAAAAGCTTTGCAGGGACGGTGCTTGGGTCGAGAATAAAGGTGCACTTCTCACGTTCCACTATCGTGAAACTCCGATGGAGGGTCGTCAGAAGATGGTCGACCAGGCTAAAAGACTTATCGAGAGCGCGGGATTCAAGGCCTGTGCCGCGCATTGCGCCATCGAGGCGAAACCGCCGGTCGAATGGAACAAAGGCCGTGCTTCTATCTACATTCTGCGCACGGCATTTGGTTTAGATTGGAGCGAGCGTATCAGGATTATATACGCTGGTGACGATGTCACCGACGAGGACGCGATGCAGGTATGAAATCTATCGATTCGCCCGTTCCTGTCCTGCACGAAGATATCTTTTAGCTCATCAAAAACATTTTCATTAGTGTCTCGATCATTATGGGAATTCATTTCTATCTAGGCATTGAAAGGTATGGCCGCTACTTTCCGCGTGGCATCGTCGGATATCATTCGCACATCCGCGGAGAGACGTTTACCTAGCACGGATTCGGTTCTGACGATGTTGAAATGGGTCGAGAGACACCTCAGCAGACGCAAGCCGCGGAACAGCATTGACATCCCGGGTATTCCGTCGAGATTTCGACGCGGCAGCGGCGGTATCACGATGGAGATGTCTTACACCCCACCAAAAACACCTCTCGAATCATAGGTGATGCTCAAATGTTAGCATATCAGGTATATACCCGCCGCGATATATATCTAGCATAGGATATTATAACGTACTCATAGCATAAGTCAGTCAACACAGACGGAGGAGCAAGAGGTAACGAGGGAAAATCTCCCGCGAGCGATTCGAGAGTAGGTAAGAGTATTGAAGAGAAATTAACGAGACCTCACGCCGAAACTCTATATTGAGTATAGCCATTGAAGAGATCTGTCACAATCAGAAAGTTCAAAGAAAACGAGATGTTTCTTCCTAATTAAGAAGTGTAATAATGATATTGATATGGTATACCAATGAAGTCATCAACCCGGAGTTTAACTAGACGAAACAAAGAATCGTCACTCTCACGTTAACTCTCTAGCTTTTAATGTCGATCGATGTATTTCCTGGTGTATTTTCTGAGATTAGACCTTAGCCCACAGAAAAAGTATCGAACTCGTACAAAGTACAGGATGATATCGCGATAAATGTTTTCCGTGCGACTGAAGCTCCTACTTTGTCTCTGCACAACACAGAAAGATGTGTATATTATTATATATATGTCTATATTTTTGATGTACGTATTCTTACTGAATTTATAACTATATCATGTCGACATGTTTCTCTATGGAGATATAGCATTTAAAGTTAGTTTTTAGATCTATGTCGCTCAGTAAAAAGACATTCGGCACATAACAACGTGTATCAGGCACATTATTCTCGTTAATTGTGCTTTACCTCGTTAACGATTTCCTTCGGTAGTATAAATATGACAAGATGAAAGAACATATTGTCTTAGGATAATCTACGAAGCATGTTTTTCTTTGGAAAACATCTAATTAATTTATTAATTTTTTTCTTTCTCTTTCTCCTCCTTATTTTTTTTAGTAACAATTATCACGAATTTTAGAAATCGTAATTATTAGTCTTCAGATTAACGTGACATTAAAGTTCCTTTATTAATTTTTTTTTTTAATAGAAAAAACACATTATTGGATAGATACGAATTATCTTTGATATTAAAACTAACGGAGCAATTGGAACCATTCTTCGTGTCTAAAGATAGGATTTTAATTCACAATATTAGTCTACGAGAGAATCAAATTTCCAAGAAATGGAGTGCCAATTACGGTAAAAATGATATTGAAATAGTAATGAAGAATGAGAATTCTGTGCTCTGCATGTAATTTATAGCGAACGTGTAAAACTGTGAAAACGCATCGTGCGAGAGAGCAAGAAAAAAAATGCAAAATTTAAATAAAGTAGGTTTAAACTAGATTTTACACTTTTTCTAGGTAGTATAAGATATGTAAGGAACAAGATGTGTAAAGGAACAAGAAGTAAAAGAAAGCTGCTGATGGTATTCATACTGGCACAGTTGCTTTGGTTGTGTATATGATGATTAATGATAGCAAGTAAGAAACACGGCTACATTAGGATCTATGCCTTCTGCGTATCTTAAAAGATATGTCTCGTTGCGCATTTCTCCGTGCCGGATAATACTGACTGCAAACTGGTACAAACTGGCAATGCGCATCCGTCTCTCGTCTCACGAGCTTATTTCGAATTGAGAAACTTTCTGAAAGTAACTTGGTAGTTACTTTTATTGTTAGTTACACAAAATGTAATTCGATAAGTCACAATGGAGAGGCGAAGCGTCTTTGAAAACGTGACGAAATTTAGCGATTTTAATTTAGTGATTAAGCAAAAATAGACATATAGATTTTCGTTCCGAGACGAAATTGTATATGAAATTGTATGAATAATATATTATTTATTAAAAAATTACGTCTCGAACGCTTCAGAAAAGATTCTTTTAAATTAATACCATTTTATTCTTGCCACGCGGCTTTGTTCTAAAAACAGACTCTTTAAAATTTGTTTTCTTAAAACATGACACCGCGTTTTATTTTACAATTACTTTCCCTTATTTAGCGTCTCTCTCCGCTATCTTTTTTAATGCTCAACGTCCGGCGCGTTTCCACCTGTCACCTGCAACGCGACTTAGAAACGAACGAATTAAATTTCATTTTATTCAATCAATAAGTTAATGACGTTATTATTACCGTTAGTAGCACATAGAGCAAAAGAGTTTAGCGGTTGAAAGGTCAAACGTTGCGTAATGCCTAATAAGAGCGATTAGCAATTAAGTATATATATCAACTGTATTGGTATCTCGGAGGCTTCGTGCGTTGCGCGAGCGCAGGTCAGATTCTATAATCTCGCACTTTCGCCACTGTATTTATTAGTCAATTATAATAATCGCCTGTCAATAGATAGTAGATAATGAGCGAGACGACTGACGATTATGCGGACGAGGGAGAAACGACGATGAAGCGGCAAATAATAAGGAAAATGTAAGCGTAAAGCGAAATGTAAATTACTGTTACATCGAATCTGCACCTATCGGGATACATACTGCATAACATCATCCTTGTTGAAAGTAAGAGTAGGAAAAAAGATTTATGTGTATATATATATAACAAGATATGTATAAATATACGCGTACGCGCGTACAGAGTCCTATCACGTGCCCTTAAAGCAAAAATCTCTATCCCCTCCCCAGACGCCTTTGAAAAAAAAGAAAAGAAGATTGAGAACAAAAATATTCTACATTTTGTACGAGTACTTAGTTTTTACCTCAATATACACGTTACTATTGTAGATGTGTATTGCAAAAAAAATCGCGCGAGATAGTGCATGAGTAAACGATTAAAACTGTTTTGCTCCCGTCATTGTTGAGCCGACTACAAAATACACAGCGCAGAAATAAACGATGTTTATAAATCATTCCCGCGCGTGTGCTTCTTTTTTTCCATACTGCACGCCTAGATCCGGTTTGAACGATCTGTGATTGGAGTGTCGGAATTCGGAGTAAAATTTTTCTTACAATTTTATATGCCATGTAACACGAGAAATATATTTGAAGAAATATTAAAATACAAAATGACTCTCTTACAAATTCCAACAACGGACGTTAAGTTTTATTTGAAAACGTAAATCAATGAAATCATTTTAAAACCGAATAAAGTGCAAATTTAAAGTTATCGTGTTTTGATTAAAAAAAGCAAAGTGTGACTAATGAAGTAACGATGATTACAGAGAATGTTTTTAACATACATAGCTCATTATGAAAAATAACGCCCAATTTTCTTTACACGGAGTTTTAAATTTAAAATTTTTTTGAAACTGAATTCAAGCTTGTTTTTCTACTTGTGTTGTTTTTTAATCCATGCCGATAATCAATTTTCAAACTTGTCGTTTGGGATAAATGCAAATAAATACTACTTTGTAGAAGTCGACTACTTCTCAGGAGAAGCTTAAGCGATTGTCTCGCAACTTTTACAATATTTTTTCCCCCTGGCAGGTGCTCCGTTCCAATTTTCACGGCACGGCCGGGGTATTATTATACCGACAACCGACACGATCGCGAGTGTTTGCGTGCGATTTGATCAAGAAAAAAACGCGTCCGCCGTCTCTCTCCCGCCTTCCAGGAATTTCATTTCTGCTTCGGCAATAAATAATGATAGAACCGCGCGGACCGTGATATCGCCGCCCGCGTTTGTATATCGTCGTTATTTTTCATCGCGTAACCTCTGATGTTGAGACATATCTCAAGCCAGCGATTAAAAGTATTATTTTTTTTTTTATGAACCGATGTCACCGATGTGTGCCCGAGAGCGAAGCGGAGTGACGCAACGAACCGTTACGAGCGACCGCGGATAATAATAATCGACGCGGGGGGAGGGGAGACGGGAAAACACACACGGATTTTTGCTATATTTGTTTTTTATTTATTGTTTCCTAATCGAGCCGAGCGCAGCTCCCGCGAAGTGTTAATATCCATTTATACTTTCGATTCTCTATCGAATAATATCGAGATGCATATTTTTTTTAGTAAAAACGTTACGAGTGATACGTGTAATGTGAGTAATATCGAGATCTATATTTTTTTAGTGAAACGTTACGGGTGAAGCGTAACGTGAATGTCCTTTTAGTAAAAAGCTTCAAATAATCGTTTTAAAAAAGTCCGCTTTTAAATAATCTATATGTAATTTTCACGTCTGATTCTATGGTAGAATTTCATTTAGAATTTTACATTTTATAAGTATATATTTTAGTATATATGCTATATACGTATTTACAATAATTCTCTTCAATTGTTTAAGTGTTAAAGCATTAATAGAATTGTATCTATTCTGAATTCTCTGATACGGATCATGTATAAAAAAAGTATTATAATTATATTCTGATATACGTGCACATTTTACATAATAATGTTTTTTATTGTATTACATATTTTATATATGTTGAATATTTCATATACACTTTTATATAATTATAGTTTTATGTATTCTAATTTTCTTTAAATATTTTTATCTTGCGAAAAATACATAAACAATGCATAAAGCTAGAATTTTATTTTGAATTTTGAACGAATCATAAATTGTTTAAAAGGTTTCGTCCTATGCCGTACATTTTAATGTATGTTTTACACAGTTGCGTATTCGAGTTCTTTTTAAATATTGTTCCTATTATACACCGCGAAAGTATATAAATACAATTCTATTCTTTATTATGGATCGTTTAAAGTGATCTTGAGAGGAAGGTGATCCTCTTTCTCACGTGTCACGGTTATGTGAATTAAGACGTGCTCACACGTATGTGTGAGGGAACGACAACTTTAGCTATGGGGTACGCGCGCTCGCGCGCGCGTAATCGAGGAGAAAGGGTCCTCGATTTTCAGCCCTTTGAAACCGAAACGGGCCCTTTTCGACGGCCGTGTCGTATTTTCGAGTTGTTGGAAACATCCAAATATTTTCATTAGACTGGCCCGTTTTGCGGAGGGTGGACCGCGCCATTTTTGCGGGGTCCCTTTTCACGAGGAATCGATCTCGGGGGCCCTGCCGCCCTTTCACGCGGAGGATCTTACGCGAGCGAGTCCCTCGGCTGAAGGATCCCCGGCTGCGATCCCCGCAGTCGCTGCATAAAGAGACGGATTACACGGTGTCCATTTCAAGACGTACAAGGAACTGGTGTTTGCGGCAAGTCTCTCCTTCTCTCACCTCCGCTCTCCCCCGTTGCCCGCTCTCTTTCCCTCCTTCGTTGCAGCCCCCGGGTCCTGCGGGCGTATATGCCGACCCGGTAGGGGCATTATCTTCGCTGTTTTGCCGATTCAATTGTGTGTGCGGTGAAAGGCGGCGTTTAACAAGAGTTTAATAAAAGGCAAACAGCGGCGCGGGATCGTCGGTCGTCCTCTCTCGCGGGGCATCCTCGTTTCTTCCGCTCCCGCGCGCGCGGAACCGCTCTCTGCCCCTCTTTCCTCTCTTTCTCACTCTCTCTTTCTCTCTCTCTCTCTCTCTCCCTCTTTTTCTGTTTTCTCTCCCTCTCCTCGCTATACGTTCTTCCTCGAAGGGATTACCCGGGAAAACCTGGGCCTGTCGGTCTGAAGAAAAGAGGGAACACACGCGAAAGGAAAGAGATTCGAGAAAGGATCGCAGCTGCCACGCACCGATTGGCCCGACCAAAAAAGTAGCGATTTCTCTCCCGTCGTATTTCTGTTTTCGCTGATCCGCGCGGGCGGATGGACGGGGAATAGAGTATATGTATTTCCCTCGGATAGAAGAAGCCACACACCGAAGAGCGCGAGCGGACAAGCACGTTCCGTCGATCGCGACGGAGAGACGTTTTGGAGAACTCGTCGATCGGACAGCTTATTTCCCAAAACGTCTTAAATTCCGTACCTGCAGACATATGAATAAATTCTCAAATGGAATAAGTTCTGTTCGTAAGATGTAAGAAACGTTCCGGATTTTCAGAAATGTAAATTTGTCAATACAGCTCGAAAGTCAATTCTTCGATCACAAGCTATTTCGCTCTTTAATCTTTTATTGTGACTCTACAAATGGTATTTTCTCTAACATTTGCTTTCTTTTAAAAATCATTTGAAACGGGTGACAATTACTAATTATAAATAAGATTAAAGTAATGGCAAAAAGAATAGTTAAAAGATTTAGCAAGAAAAATAAATGTTAATACTCATATGCAAGCGTTTAACATTGCATAGCACATTAAAAAATAAGTTATAAAAAATTAAAAACGAGGAATATAAATCTCTCTTTAAAAAGAAAGAAATTATTAACATTTTATAAGTAAATTATATCGTGAGTACTCTTCGCAATATCGATCGTTACGCTACGTTCAAAATATCCTCGAAAGAAGAATATCTTCTTCCCTTATTTCTAAAAAGGTCAACTCGCGTTTCTTCTTGCCCGATAAAACGTCCGCGAAATTCAGCCTCTTCAATTATCGCTCGAAGACGCTCGAGACACCTCCACCTCTCGAAACGATCGATCGATCGTTAAACCGCAAAATCCGCCCCTTCTTTTCCTCTATTTTCTTCTTTCTCTCTCTCTTTCGCTTTTTCCCCTTTATGTCGCGCTCAGCAGAGCCGGGCGAACTAAGTAAGTCAGTAACCCAGTGGAAAACTCGCCCGGGGCGACCTCTCCCGTTCCCCCACTTGTCCCCCGTCCCCTCTGCCAATCGATCAATTCTGATGTAATTATCCAAACGTTGAATTTTTTATCGCGGTGAAACAATAACGCATTTTCAGAGCAAACAGCATCACTCACCGGAGGCAGCCGCGGAGGCAGCCTCGCGCCGCTCTGGGGCCACCCGCGTCGTCCGCTTGTGCCCTCAGTGTTTACGCAACGTGTAATAGAATAATCTGCGCGTTATACAGGGTTGAGGGCAGAGACGAGGGGGTAAGAGGAGGGGTGAGAGGGAAAGGGGTAGCGGGGCAACTATGCACTACCGCGGGGTAGAAGTACCGCGGCACATCTTTGTTTACCGCGCGCCATCGGTTTCCGGTCCCCACGAACGTTTTCCGTCACGCGAATTTGCAGAATGGTAATCGCGCGATAAAACGTGCTTTTTTTATCTTCTCTCCTTGTCCTCTTCTACCCCGCCCCTCGTATCCCGTCGTCGTCCCTTGATACAGCGTATCAAGAAGGGATTTCAGTAGGCAAAAGCAAATAAATAAACCTTGTATCAATAATCTATTGACATTTTTCGTTAATTTATCTCTCTGGATTTATCTAAAGTATTTTTATCTTTAAAAAATTGACAAGAACTTTCTTGTAAATTTATTTGAAGATGTAAACAATTTTGAAAAGCATTTTTATCTTTAAGTTGAAATTTCTTGTTGTTTAATGTATAATTTGCAAATAAATTTTATAGCTTTTAAGAGCATTTTTATTTACAAATGTACATAATGACATTTCATCGACTTGCAGTAGTTGTAGTAGCAAATAAAGTATCAATACTACCAATATAATCCTTGCATGTTTAGGATCATAAAATCACTCATAAAAATAACCTATTTTTTCGTTTTTAAATTTAGACTTTTACCTAAATGATTATTTATGATGAGGCATTAATCCTCAGAAAGTTTCAAATTGAGCCTTTTGAGGCTTTTTATTTCCGAGATATGAAAGGTTGCTAATTTTATCAACTTGCGTATTGCGTTTTAAGTCATTGGAATAAAAAATTACATAATAATAGATTTAATAAACGTATTTGTTTGTTGATATCTATTTTTTTTATAATTCAAAATTTACGAGGAGCCTCTAGTTTCGGGGAGAACCAACGAGAAACTCCGTTTATCAAATTATCGGGGGTGCAAGCGCAATGCAGTTAATGATCGCTGTCGGGCTAAAAATTTTTTTATAATATATATTTTTATACCCGATTATATGTATATATAAATATGAAAAAGATATATGGTTATATTATGTACACACACACACACACACACACACACACACACACACACACACACACACACACACACACACACACACACACACACACACACACACACACACACACACACACATATATGGGTAGGCCATTGTAATCAAGAGACTAGTATAGTAGTTCTTAATTTAAAAATGATATAGAAAATGGGTAAAGATATACAAGTTCTTCAAGAGATCGTGTGTGCAAAGTTGACCTGGAAGAAGAAAAAAGTAATAGTTATATTGTAGCCCTAAGAAGAGCTGGTTGAAAAAAATGTCTTGGAAAAGATAATAAAAAGCGTCCTAAAAAATCCTATAATTGTATATATTTACCTGGAAAGAATCATATATAACAGTGAACGAATACGTTTATTAAACCGACTAATATGTAAATTTTTATTCCAGTGTCTTAAAACAGCGAATACGCAAGTTGATAAAACTAGCAACTTTGACTCCCTATATCTCGGAAATAAAAAGCTCAATTTGAAACTTTCTGAGGATTAATACCTCATCATAAACAATCATTTAGTAGGAAGTCTAATTACTAGAAGTCTAAATTCAAGGGCTATATATTTTTGGTCTATTTTCGCGATCACTCTTTCAACGGAGATATGCGTCTGTGGATTGCGTTTTTCCTATAGCGATATATTAAAGGCCGTCCTTTATCAGCCGTTTAATGCCGCTATCACCTCCCAATTAAGCCATTCCGGCTATTAACTCGCACCTCCGGATTTAATCATTATGCCGCCGTACAATCGCGTATGTGTATTGTGCGCCGTATAATGTCCCATACAAAATTATGCTATTATACGGTTTACGGTGATAAGTTAATGCGCGCGCGTCGATGGAAAGTCTTACGCGACCCCAAAGTTAACTTTGCGCCGGCGATTGTTTGGCGACGAATAAGGGCCCGGGTACTCGGCAACGCGCGCGTTGTTTCCGCGGCAAAACGCCGCGTCATTCTAGAAAAGAAAGGCAGGAAGGGTGCGGGGCGGCGAGGGAGAGGGAGTTTAGGTCGCGGAAAATAGGGGTAATCCCGTGCTACACGAAAACCTCATCGGGCTTTGCTGGGCGCAAGACGTAGAATCAACAAATCCAGCGGGATTAGATAACATCCGACGGGATGATTGCCGTGGTCCTCTCTATATCCTCCGTCGAATCCCTCTCTCTCTCTCTCTCTCTCTCTCTCTCTCTCTCTCTCTCTCTCTCTCTCTCACCCCCGCGTGGCGGTAGGGAAGTGCCGCCCCGTTGTTGGCCCACCGAGTTATTGGTATCACTTAGCGGAATCCGGAGACGGCTTTAAAGAGCCGCCCATCCTCGTCTCGGCTGCGAGCCTCACGCACGTCGACGCACTTCTATTTATTTATTTGTTTACTCGCTCATTTATTTAGCCCGACAGTCCCGCGCGACCATTAACTGCATCGCGCGTGCACCCGATAATTTGATAAACGGAGTTTCTCGTTGTGAGGCTCCTCTAGTTTCGGGGTAAATTTTGAAAAAAAAAAGGAACCTCGAATCTCCTTGACGGGAGGAGGAAAAAGTATTGTAAAAGGTAAGATTTTTCGTTGCGACTACGTATGTATATTCGGCGTTTTTATTTTTTCCAACGAGTCGTCAACAAAATTGGCAATGTTTTACATTTATGGGGGGGTGTGCGCGTTTTTTTTTTTTTCATTTTCTCCCTCATTTTTTCCAGCGGGGAAAATTCAGCAATTCCGTTTACCTTACGGCGACAACTAATTACGCTCGTCACTTGCCAGAAAACGTAACCCATTTGTCAGTGTCGCGTATCGAGATATCCAATTTTAATATAGCGTTGACATGAAAAAAAATGTGCACTCTCGCCGGCAAGAACCGGGAGTTGATTTTTCCGTGGCGGTGCCATGCCCACCCACTCACGCGCGCGCTATTTTTTAGCCCGATCCTCCCTCTCCCGCCCCCGTGGGCCTCGTCCCGGCGTTTATTTCGATTTTTTGTTGGGAACGCTCGGTCACCTGAAAAGGAATAGGTGAAAACTGTTAATTGGTTCCCTGCTGAAAATACGGCGGTGTGGCCGGCGGCTGGTTGCGACGCGTTTTAAGCAGAGCCGTGTGCGTGGAACGCCAGGCACCATCGGGATATATTTACGCACGTACGCGTAATATATATATACATATATATGTACACGCACATATACATATAATACACGTATACGTTCACACACGCGTTCAACGAGCGTCAAGGAGTGTGGAGCGTGTGCTCCGCGGCAGCGTGTCCGTCCAATTATGGAAAATTAATTGGCGATTGGTGACTCGGGGCGATGCGAACATAGTTCAGCGTCGAATAAACTTCCTTTGTATTCCGATCAGCCTTTGACAGCGGTGTAATAATTAAAGTAATTAACGTGCATGCCAATAAATTTGAGATCGTTGCGCATCGTCGCGCGTACGAGCGCGGACAATTATTCGTCGCGCGCGTATCCTATGTATATAAACATATATATTATATACTGCATGTATACATATAAATGTACACGTGTACATAAGCGCGATACATAAGATACGCACGCGTACCCGCCGCGCGTACGTACGCATCTACAACGTACTCCGCGCTCTTGTTAATAGCTAGCAGAATATACGTAATTAGGCACTTCGTTTCGTGCGGGAGTTTACGTAATATTTCTCGGCGGAAATCTTCTTTCCGCGGCAGGAATAAAATTTGTTCTTCGCGAAATCGTGTTAATGAAACTGTAAAAATCTTGCCGTTTCAAAGGTTGTCAATTATCATCCCTCTAGTTAAATTGTAATTTTAATTTTCTCGATGTTAAGCTCAAGTCGCGGCTGATGTGAAGCGAGAGTGATTCTCAAGATCCGCAGCCGGTTCTTGCGGACCTTAACCGGTCCTCACGGAGGGCCCTTAATAAAAGGAAAAGAGGAGAGAGCGCGTTTTAAAAATCGTCGGGCCCGTCCGAATTCGGGAATGGGCAAATATTTACGGGAGAAACCGTAATCGACCACGCTAATCCTTTGTGAAACTCATGTGAACAACGCGCGCCGGACTCGGTCGAATGGATTAAGACACGGCCCGAACCCTTTCTCTCGTCCTTTGAAAATTCGGCGTCCTTTGAGGATGCGCGCGCGCGGGGCGGTCTCGCGGGTTATTCGCCCGTGCGCACGCGGCGAAAGGAACAATATTTGCGCACTGCATTATGAGCCGGCAAACGCGCGACGGGGCGTGAAAATGTTAATTTTCCCGGGCACATCCGCGACGAGTCGCGGTGTCGGAATTTTCTCTCTCTCTCTCTCTCCCTCTCTCATCTTTTTCTATTTCTCGCTAATTTCGCTCGCAATTTTTTTTACGGCGCGACATCTCGCAGTGTTTTTACAACTACTCGCATTAATCCACGTCAAGGAATTAACGGATAAATGGCAGACAGCGCTCTAAGTCGCGTCTCACCTTGTACGTTCCGTCTGTGGTTTTAAAACTGTATCACCTCCCTCCTCTTTCCCTCTCGCGAGATAGTTTCCCGGGATTAAATTATGTAAGTGTTTAAATTATCACACAAAAGCTTGCTTTATAAACAACGCTCGTATATGCGCTCGTATATACCGAGTACAAGAGATAATTATTTTGAGTAACACGATGATTTTTTTCTTAAACTAAATTTTTTTAAAACAAAGTCTACGTTAAAATTTAAGGAGTTTGATACAATGATAAATACGATGAAGAATTTTTATACAGACATTAGTGTAAGATATCAACAACATTTCTTGCATGGAATCATATTTTTATGTACATATAATTGTTTTTCTTTTGTATTGGTTTTTATGTAAAATATCAAGTTCCTAAAGAATTCAGGAGTTTATGATATATTGTATGTTATTCTAACATATTTGATATAAAATGTTAAGTAAAATAAGACTGTATATTGTGTGTGCCTGTGATGTGTATTTAAAAAATATTCGAATTGGACATTAAAATATCAAAAACACGTTTACCGTTATAGAACATAATAACTATATATATTACAAATAAGTTTAAATAAATTGTATTCTAAAACTTGACAATTTCTAAGTAATGTTGCATACAGAATAATGAGATGAGTCAATGTAAAAAACCGTTTCAATTGCTTTTACAATAAAAAAAAATACAATTTTCAATCACATACTTATATAATACGTTTTAAAACTGCGATTTAGAATGTTTTTCACTTGTTGAAAATCGAGGATCGAATCGGACGCTTCACGGCTGGTAATTGCCTTCCATTTAAATGCTCGTCGATTTCTCAAGAGCATAAGAAGTAAACGAGCGTGAAATTCCAGTAGAATCGGTCAGCAGGCCCGGAATAATCATTCAGAATGCGAATCGAACAATGTCTTAGGCCGACAACGTCAACAACGTCACGCCGTCCATCTCGGCGAACGATACGTATCAATAACGAACGTCTCAACGGGATACAAAGTCTCTCTCTCTCTCTCTTTCTCTCTCTCTCTCCTTTGAGTAAAAATGGTTCTGTCTCGCTTCCTCGAGTGAAAATGGCTCTGAACGTTTCACGTTGAATGACCACGGTCCTGTCCTATCAACTCTACTCCAATTATTCGGCCGACACGCGGAAAGGCAGGAAGGCATGCAGTCAAATGTAACCGAGACCGTCGAATCCGAGTGAGATGCCGGCCGGGAAGAGACTTCGGAAGCTGGAGGAGATCAGGTATCGGCCCGCCTGACACCCCGTGGCTACGCCTTTAAGAATATCGACGCTTTTTTCCAGCGCATTCGCTCTCACAAGAAACGAACGAGCGAAAGCAAGAGAGAAAGAGAGAGAGGGAGAGAGAGAGAGAGAGAGAGAGAAGAGAGAGAGAGAGAGAGAGAGAGAGTGAAAAGAGGAAAGGGGGAAGGAGAGAGAGGGCGAGATCCACTTAGCACGCCGCTTAGACGCGAAAACATCTGTATTGTCGCTGCATTAGCGCCGAGGATCCATCCCCCCGTGATTGCCGGGGAAAATTGTAATCTTTTTCGTGGAAGCCGCCCCGCCGGGAACGCTCCTTACAGCGAGAGTGGTTCTGCCGGAAGATAGATAGAGAGAAAAGGAGAAAGAAAGAGGGGAGAGGGAGACGAGCCAGACGCGCTGTCGACAGAAGGTTTCGTGTGAATCGCTAAATGTAAGGCATAAACGTATTATATACATGAGGAAAGGATACGATATTCTTATTTTACATCTGTCTCTCAGTTTACGTCTCTTTTTCGTGCGCGCTCCATTGAGATTCATTGCGCATTCAAGACGGCGGCCACGAGAGACTTAGGTCGCACGCGCCCTCCCCCTCTCGCCCTCTCCCCTTCCCTACAACCCTCCCACCGGTCATGGTCAAAGTACAAACTTATTTAACTTCGTTACCTCTCCATTTTCAAAGAGCGACAGAACGAGAAAGCGACGTGTCTCATTTATAATTCATGATACTTCGAGCCCGGACTCGTGTACCGATTTCGAAATCGTAAACTCGTCCAACGTCGCCATTTCTCGTTTTCGGGGGAACCATCCGCGGGAGTGCGAGAGCGATCGGATGCAGAAAAGACCATCAGCCAGGTCAAAAGTTATTGTATATTAGCGCGTGATGGCCAGTTCCCAGTTCGCCTCTAATAAAATTCACGACGTACCGGCGAACAATGGCCGTCAAGGCTGCCAAGGAAGGGAGAGAACGTATAGAGAGGCCCTCCTTCTTCCTCCGAGAGATTCTCCTCTGGGATCCTCGCATTCGCGCGCGCGGACACGTCAAGCCGCCGTCTCCTGGTTTTCGACAACGATCTGAACCGGTAGGTAGATAAGTAGGTAGGACAGGCGGATCGGTGATATAATACGCGTACAAGAATCGCGCAGAATGTGGGATCCGGTTCGCCGGATCGGGCGTACGATTAACGTACGGATTAGGATTAAGCTCCGGCGTGGATCTCGCTGCGCCCGAGCGAACCGCAGCACATCGGGGAGGCCGGGAGGCTCGAAAGGAGGGGCTCGTCGTCGCGAGGGGTAGAGACACACGGGTGGCCGTGTGCGGGGTACGTACCTACAATGTCGAGGAGGGTACGTATGCACCCCGGCGAGAGAGCGAAAAGAAAGAGGGGAAGAGAGAGAGGGAGAGAGAAAAAGAGAGAAAACGCTTTTTCACGCTCGTTTCTCCGCGTGCATCGTGATGCCCCCCTCGTACCCTCGCTCGCTACCACGAAGAAGAAGAGAGGGGGGGGATGACAGTCAATGCACATTACAACGGTTTTATGTTATTAATACGGATGCATTGGCCGGGATTTAAATAATTGAACAGATCCGCGCGGATTCGCTAGATATGTAGGTACGGTTCTCTCCTCTCCCCTCCCCCTTTCCTCTCTCTCTCTCTCTCTCTCTCTCTCTCTCTCTCTCTCTCTCTCTCTCTCTCTCTCTCTCTCTCTGGCCGCGCGCAACCGCCATAATCCAGATCTACCGACGCCTAAATTTCCGCGTGGGGCTCATCGCGTTCGGATTGGCGTTTGCGCTCACTATTTGATCCCATAATGTCGACAAATCGATTCGTTTATTTAAGATTACTGGTCGCAAATTTCTAAGCTCGTACCTATAAAGATTAGCAGTTATTGATACTCTAACGCAAACTGCTAAGTAAGAAAGAACGAAGGGTAGTGTATATTGAGAGAAACGATAATAACACCGAATGCAGTAATAGATGAGCATTTTGTTATAATCATTGATCAATGAAATGATTATAAAGAGACTAATAGCCTGTATACATAAATTCAACACTAACGATCACAATCTGTTAACAACGTTTTCTGTGGAATTTGAAGGAGAAGTCACTAAAAATATCGAGAAGTTACGTTTGCGTAATTGCGAAAAAAGCAAGACTCTTTGTAAATTAAACTTAATGAAAACAAAAGTAACAATAATTTTTATTGAGTCAGAAGATCAAACTTTGCATCAAATAAAATTTTAAAAGCAAAGTCTGATTTAGCTAAAATATTGTTTTCAGCTTTATTAAATAAAAAACATAACAAATCCTTCGCATCAATCCGATACATGCTTTGGTGTTTCCTACATGCTTTACTTTAATAAAATTTTGTTTAATCTGGAAACTGAAAAGAAATTAAATATCAAGCATTTGCAATGAACCATTTGTAATGATATCTTTTAAATAATTTTACTAATCGCATTAGCTACAAATTAATGAATGTCTCATAAAGTTATAAATAGTAATATACTCTTGTTATTATTAAAATTTGAAACTAAAGTTTTAATCTGATTATTTTCATTTTGAGAACAAAGTAAGATTTAAACAATCTTTACAGATTCGCATATTGCACCACGATATCTCACAAATAAGTGGCAATTAATAATTGATAAAACAAAATGTTGATAAATATCTAAAATCGAATTAAGTGAAAGTCCTTTTCTAGATATTCTCTTTTTATAAATAAAGATTACGTGTTGAAACCATTGGAATGTAGAATATAACACTTATTTCTAATGCCCGTCTCTATTTTCGAAAAATACGAATTTAAGACGGTTTGCAAAAATAAGCTCTTCGATTCGATCGCGTGCTCTAGCGACGACGACGGGGGGTGAGAGGTTCGGTAACCTTCATAATATGCATCGACAAATATGTCGTTCGTTTCCGCGACGCTTCCTCTCTTTTCCTCCCTCCCTCTCTCTCTCTCTTTCTCTCTCAGAGAGTTATTTCGCGACCACCCTCTCTCTTAACACGGGCGCGCGCGTGTGTCTGTTGCCGCGCGGCGCGGCATCCGAAAGGGGTGCGCTTCCCCCACTCTTGAGCGTCGCGACGCGACGCGACGCGATCGCACCCTCCGCGCGAGAGAACCTCACCGTCGTCGTCGTCGTCCTCGTCCTCGTCGTCGTTGTCGTCGTCGTCATCGTCGTCGGTCCTCCGCTTCGTCCTCTCTCTCGTCATCCCTCGTGCCCGCGTTTCGTAACGGCGGTGGGAGAACGGGGATGCGAGGGAGCTATCGCGCGCGGCCGAGTGGTGGAAGAGTGGACGGGGCCAGACGAGACCACGCCCCGATCGCGGACAACGCACGCCAACCCGACGCGGCACCCAAGGGTGTCCCTCTGTCCGCCACCGACGCGGCTGGCGCGGCTCACGGGGGACCCACGGGGGTGGCTTTGTCGGTTCGTGCGCGAGGAACGGTACGGCACGACGTAGGGTAGGGTAGGAAGGCAAGGCGCGCACCGCCTGGCATCCACGCGGCATCGCGGCAGTCATGGCTAGTCCACGTATATCCTTTATCGGGGAGATGTCACTCGGTGTCCGCGACGCGCGACGACGGTAGGCGCCCTGCGAGACGGCGGAGGCGGCTCGCGACGCCCGCTCCGTAGTGGATAAAGTGAGCGGAGGGGTAGGTCACTACGTCTTCCTCGTCTCGATGTTGAGCACCGATGACTCAACATCGGTGAACGAACGTCTGCGAGGCGGCAGCCTCGTATTCGCGCGCGACCGGGGAATCCCGCTGTAAAAGGAAAAAATCCTCCCCCTCTCCTTTCTCCTTTCCCCCCAAAAAGAAACAAAACAAGAAGAGAGAGAGAGAGAGAGACAGAGAGAGAGCGCGCGCGGTGGTTGAAATTCGCGAGAAGTCGGGAGAAGCGCGATTCGGTTATCTCTCTGCATCCCCTACGATGCGAAGAACGAGAACGTAACGCCGTCGGAGGAGCGACGAGACAGTTATCTCGCTCCCCATCCCACCTCGGGAAAACTCCGGGAAGAACCGCAGCATCCCGCGCATTTGCCGCGCGTAACGCCGGTAACACCATTGTCCGTTACGTTCGCACGCGTTCGTATCCAGCCCGTTACGTAACATGGTAGAGAGCACCTATGCGAGCGACTCGCCGAGATCACGCTCGCCCATGACAGAGCCATCGAGTCCGCTGCACTCGGATGGTCCCGGTATATCCGGCTACGGGCACAGCTATCTCTACAGCTACTCGCCGGACGCGCAGAACCACGTATCGCCGCCGACGACGAGGCGCAGCAATCATCATCAGAACGAGACGACGGATGCCGCGCACGAGCGCGCGTTCACCAGGAGTCCGATCGGCACCGGGGAGGAGACGGTGTCGCCGATGTCGCGGCACCGCGGCCAGCCGACCATCGTTCCCTCGCGTCCCGCAACCTCCGCCTCTACCATGTCGTCCCCCACCTCGCTCTTCACCATCGACAGCATCCTGGCGCCGAGGCCGCCGATCGGCAGCGTCGTCGTCGCGCCCACCAGCACCACCACCGTCGCCGCCTCCGTAATCCAGACACCGGAGACGATCGAGTCGGCGACCGGTCGCACCACCACCACCACCGCCGCCACGGCGATGCATCCGTTGCAGCAGCAGCTGCACCACTTGGCCTTCACCTCGGCGGATTTTCTCGGTAGGTAACACGTCGCCCTCCCCGAGAGAGGATGACGGCAATGACTTCTCTCTCTCTCTCTCTCTCTCTCTCTCTCTCTCTCTTTTTCTTTCGAAGTCGAAGGTCCGTCAAAAGGAGCCGCGGCGCTTAAAAGACACTCTAATCCTTTAGGCTTCTTCTCCGGACACCTTTTACACTTTAAGGCCAAACTCTTCTGTCATTCGAGTTCTCGTATGCATGAAATTTGTAATTAACGTTGCCTCTATTCGGATATTCGGAATCCCACAGCCGCTTTTATGGGATCTTTTGTAATCGTGTCCTAAGTGAAACTTCTAACCGCGATACGTCACGTTGTCAAATTAAATTCGTATTGTTGGATCGTTTTAAACTCCTACTACTGTTCCGAACTGCATCGAGGAACCGAAATAATAACGAGCAATTGAAGCGGATCGCGCGTGTCGAACAATTACGCGAGATCGAACGATTAATTTATGCATGCCGCTGGAAATGTTAATTGCGTTTGTTAGATTACATTACAGTTTTATCGAGCGACATCGGGTGCAATATAGCGTTCCTCGCAATCTTTTTTTCACTATACGGGTAGGAATGTCGACAACGCGTTTCGAATGCCGGCCGTCAATTTCGCAACAATTTTATGGAAAATCGAAAAACTCTCGGTAAACGAGTCTCCAATCTCCACATTGTTTTACATTCCGTAGACAAATTGGGAAATTATTTCCCCCTTTCTCCCTTCAGTAACGATATATGAAATCGGAAAAAAATGATTTATTAACTGTAAAACGAGAGGAGAAAAATTTGGCGAGTTTTGTAAAGTATTAAAGCGTATATCTAAATGAAAATCGAAGTAATTCTTCGACTCTATTTTGCACAACGCGGAAAATTTCACTGGCTTTATTCGCTTCGCGTTGATTTGCTTATCTTCAACTGTATGTTTTTTATCAGTTCATTAGCATCGCGAATTCTTACGTCCACACCGAGACTGTCGTTTTACTGCCACTATAGATTCTACACGATTGTGCTCCATATTTATTTTAAATTGCTATTTGCTCTCTAAATTGAAATCGGTATTATTATTCATTGAAAGACAGCGAATAATCTGATTTTAGTTTTATTGTAATTTCAAATGTCAATTAGTATACTGATTTCGATCAATGACATCATTCAATCAAAATCCCTGAAAGATTATGGAATCTCCATTGATGATCACAGTTATAAATATGACAAATCAACAAGATTTTATTGATTCAGAACGGTAGCTTTTTAACTTACTGTCACAACAAACTGTAAATAATTGAAAGTCATAGAACAGCAGTCCGCGTGTGTTTTCTTTTTCAACGTTATAGCATACGCTTCTCTTCTCATCTCGTCCAACTTGCGTTCCGCAGCGCAAAGCGTCTAATTCGTTCGCGTCTCGTCAATTTTCTGAGGATCGGTAAACGTATTTTCGTACAACAGAGAGACGTTTAACACTTTACAATGCAAAAATGTATAAGACCTCCGGGCGAAATCCTTGGAGAGCCGGTGCAAGACGCGCCAAAATTTCTTTCATACCCGCAGGGGGCTTTAGGTATTTTTCCCTCAAGGAAACTTGCGCTCTCTCGCATTGGGGATACGCGAGATAAAATCCGCAATCCGTTTCGATCATGCATGAACGATCTAGCTCCTTCCGCAATCCCGCTAGAAGACGGAGAAAGACGTGAAAAGGAAAGCATACGAACGCAAGGGAGAGGGAGAGAGAGAGAGAGAGAGAAAGAGAAAGAAAGAGAGAAACCCGTGCTCCGCTGGGTAAAAGCAGCAAATTTTTACCGTCCCCGCATTTTCATACGCAACGTCGCGTTTAAGCAGCTTTCTTCGAGATTTTAAGGTAAAACGTCCCCGGGGACGAGGGCGCCGGGCGACCTCTTTATCCCGAGCAGCGTGAATGGGGTCTCGCGAGTTCGCAGCATCGCGGCAACGGCAGCCTTCACCGCGCTAATTTTCGAACTGGCCCCGGATATTTGTGGGATATTTGGCCGCCCGCGTAAAGGATGTAATCCTTTTGTCAATCGCGTTGATTTAGCGGCCGAATTACCCGCGATTGTTACAACCACCGCTCGTCGGACAATCAATCCGTCGATCGAGCCCTGATAGGGCAGCCCGCCCTAAATGTTATAATCGCGTACGCGCGCGAGAATGGACGCTTGAATCTTTAATGCGGCGCGCAAAGTTGAAACAGCCCGCGCGGACGACAATGATCCTCATTGTCATTTCGTCGTCGAGGCGCAGCGTTATCGCCTCTCAATGTCGTTTTCGGATTTCAGCCGCGGCCTACCCAGGACTGTACCCCGGAGGATACGTGGCGGCGATGGCCGCCGCCGGCGTTTCCCTCCACGGACAGCCGGCCTTCTACCACGCCGGCCATCCCTACCAGATAAACCCGAACAATCCGGGAATGGGCCCGATGGCGAAGAGGAAACGCCGCCACCGGACGATCTTCACGGAGGAGCAGCTCGAACAGTTGGAGGCCACCTTCGACAAGACGCACTACCCCGACGTGCTCCTGCGGGAACAGCTGGCCCTCCAGGTTGACCTCAAGGAAGAAAGGATCGAGGTCAGCCTTTTCACCTCCTTTACGAAAAATTATTCGACAAACCTAGCGTCAATTGCGCGGCGTTACATTAATAGTCATTCGTTGATATTCACCGTCAGTCATCTTACAACAATTAAATTACGAGATCGGAAGATTAAGATGCACTCGGGGTGAGTCAGGCTTGATTATCGAAACCATGATCGCGGGAGCTTCTTTAATCGAAACGTCGATCGCGAATCGTGGAATCAGCCATAGCGCGAAACACCGGTTTAGCTGGAATGATCATATGACAAAGAAGCTCGGGAAAAGCGTGGAAAAAAAGAGCGTTGACAATTATCGGGCCCCCGCGGTCGAGTTCCGAAAAACGGGAGAACCGGCTACCGGGTTCCGAGTAAACCGGCGACGGCGAGCCGGTTTTACACGCGGCGGGCTTGAGCCGCCTGCCGATGACAAATTACTTTCTCGAGCCGTGAACGGAATATTGGATTTCGGATTGGCAAACATTGACCGTCCGGATGGCCCAGCCGGGTCCGTCCAGGCCACGCACAATTTGTAATGTAATGTCGGCAAACTACGCGCTCGCGCCGCCGTCGTTCGTGAGTGGGATGGAACAGCCTGTGTGTATGTGTTTGTCGTCCTAATGCATAAAAGCCCATAATGTTTTAACGCGGTCATTAAAATTTACCGCGGCGGGTATTTATCGGGACCTCGGTCGACTTGAGCTAACAAGTTGCATGCTAGATTAAAAGCTTTAGCGATAATGTGTTTACTTCAATTATACATAGCGCGCTCTCGCACACGCGTGTCGGACAGCGTGTACACGCGCGCAATTTATAGCTCTAAAGTGGTGTACTTTCAGACAAGAGAGAGACAAAGAGAGAAAGCGAGAGAGAGAGAGAGAGAGAGAGAGAACGCGCGCGTTTTCCTCGGTAATTTCGTATAAATTTACCTTTCAATAAGCTCATTGTGTCGCCGATTGAGCGTTATTTTTCCAGCAATTAATGATCTAGCTTCTCAATCTGACGGCAAACTGCATATTGTGATCTCTGTAATTTCTACTCAGCCCTGTGATTGAAAATGTAGAATCCTTTTTTATGCAGGTCGTTTTGTGTATTTTCACACATTCGTTTTATCTGCGATGTTTCGATACAGAGGCCCTTTGTTTTAGATCAACGATTTCATCAAATCGTCATTAATGATCTCGCTTATTAAAATATTAAAGTCTACTTTCAGATCGTATTACACCTGGTTGCTCTAAACGCAATTGGTCTTAAAGTGTAAAGCCACAATTAAAGTCGATTGAGATTTCATCGATTTCAAATGAGAGAATATAGACCGTGTAAAAACACAACTCAATAAAATGTTATTTTTACAGTTATTTTTACATTTATAAAGAGAATAGGAAAACAAATGCTTGTTAATATCATCATTATTATTAAATTAATTTAATATTGTGATATCACTGGTTCATCTTATAGCTGTTTTAAAGCTCATAAATTCTATTCGGCACACAGTTCAGTGAACCTTGAAAGGTATATAAAATTACACAGGTAAATATCAGCACAAAGATTCAGCTAAGATTAAGGCATATTCTATGTGAGTTGTGTCTTCATTGATTTTAATTGACGATTGAGTGAACCTAGTCTCAGGACCGCGACAACGGGTCGCGTAAAATTGACTGCACACACCCGACGATGATTCCGTCGAGAGCGATCGCGCACTCCGAGAATCATTGACACTCGCGTGGGACCACCCGCGTCGCGCGTCGGCTTTGCCAAAGAAAGGTCTCCCGAGAGTTGTTTAAAGACGGGAACAACATATACCTGCCGGTGTCTGGTACCCGCGGCCGCCTCTCGTCGAGCGAGAGTCCACGGTGTTTGCACAGAATTAGTAGAATAGCGACTCTTGGTTGCGCCCGAACGGAGGGAGCACGGGAGAGGACAAAGAAAGAACTAGGGACGGGGGTCTGCCCAAGGTGAAGAGTGGGGGGGGGGAGGTGGTGAGAAACTCCTAAGGTACTGTTTTGTGTGCTTCCAAGATCGACTCGACGTTCGAGGATCGACACGGGAGAAACAACAGCTCGGAGACTAACTCGGTGCTCCTACACTTCTTTTTTGTTCAAGAAACGAACTGGCATATTCGACACTGATTGATCAGTCGACACGCATGGCGTATGATTGTCATTGCAATTTACATTAATAAAAAGTGCGCGACACCTTGGCCCACGTGAAACACGCGTCGCGCGATCGCGACGGATTTAATTTCGCATCTCGTGAGGAGCAAACGGGATTTAACGTCCTCGACCTGAGAGAGAGAGAGAGAAAAAGCTCTTCAAAGTGAATGAGGGTTAAGCTATTACAATAGCTAATGCAGCAAAACGAATGCGAGCAGGGGTTGAATATTGATTGTCGGTTTTCATTCGGATTGATTCAGACAGGCGTGAGGGACAAATGCGTGTCCCGCGAGCGTGGCGGGAATTCGTTTGATGTCTCTCACGCATCTTTTCTTACTTCGTTAAGTAATATATCGCAGCACGCTCGTTGGTCGTGTCCCGTATATTCACGATTTAGGAAGCATTACATGTTTCTCAAATATTGCTCAGTGATCGTTGGCTCCCCGATTAATACGGTCGCTTGAATTCATTTATTTGTATGATAATTAAAAATCATCACGTCGTCACGTTTGGAAAAAATGTAATTATGTCAGTTTATAAAATTTATTTATAGGCGCAATTTTTATATGTTTTTCAACGTGTTTCAAGACTAAAAAGATAAACAATAACTGTAATTGTAAATGTTACTCGTTAATAAGTAATCCGTTTTATTAGATTGGTGCAAAAAATTTGTCTTACATCTGTCAAATAAAGCTAAAAATAAATTTTCAACAAAATCGAAACAAATTCACCGCTACGAACTTCAGTACGCTTCTTTTTATCTAGAGAAAAATTCTTAATCGTCTTTTTAAGTAACTCTAGTTTCTAACTTTATTTAATGCAAAGCTTGATGGAAAAAGGACAAACCACTTTTACATCAATCCGACGCTTTTATCCGCGGGCGAAAAATAAATCCTGTTTAATCCTTCATTTGGTAATGTTACTTTTGAGCAACTTGATCTTCTTACCTACTCCCTACAACGCTCTTGCTATAATGATTAAATTCTAAACAATACATATAACAATCTCTCTTGTTAAATCCAACCTTTCTTGTACCTTTTCCTAATTTAATTTAGTAGAGATCTGGAAAAAAAGGTGACAGAGTTTTTAATCGAGGGAGATTTGGTGGACTTTAGTTCTGAATGGACAATAAATTATCGAGTCTTTTTGAACGTGACGTTCAACTGCACTCATTTCAGGTATGGTTCAAAAACCGTCGCGCCAAGTGGCGGAAGCAGAAGCGAGAGGAGCAGGACCGCATCCGGAAGCTGCAGCTGGAGCAGCGTCAGCGCACAGACGACGGCGGCACCGTAGCGACGGTGATGGTGGGCGATCGTCTGGGCCTGAACAGGCAGCAGCAGCAGCAGCAGCATCAGCAGAAGATCGAGCAGGACACGGACAGCTCCGACCTCGAGGTAGCGTAGTGCGGTGACGACGAGACGACGGGTCTCTCGCCCAACGGTAAATCGAGGAGGTCGGGGAGGACGATGGAGGACGGCCCGGTGCTATCGCGCTCTTATCGACAATGTGTATGGGCATGTACATACGTGATGACTGCGCTGTAAATACCATTGTAAATATGACTAACGATGAATGTGTACAATACCGAAATAAATTATTGCATCGAGATACGTTGGTGTCTGTCGTCTGGTCCCCCGCGAAAGATTTATCTGCTCTCTTTACGTGCGTTATGAGAAGCAAGTCACATAGATCTCGCGACATATACGCGTATAGTGTTGCATGTACGTGTCGTGGTCAAATATTCGCGATGTTAACAGAATTACCGCGAATCTCCTTTTATTTTGTACTTTGATTTTATGAACGACATTAAGGATAAAATTGTGTTATTCAAATTAATTTATAAAAATAATTTCGTTCGTACTATGTAATAGTTATTTTGTCATTACCGCGTTTTCACTTATTATTCGGTTATAATTTAATCAATGTATAGATCAAATTGAATTGAACAGAATTTATTGAATTTGTATTATTTTATCAGTCTTGAATTTTTCGCAATTGATTTTTTTCAATCTAATTCAAAAAGAAAGAAACAGAGAAATAGGGAGGAGAACGCAATCGATTTTCCTCAATTCGATACCTTTATTGGGAATTCTCCCAATATGCAGAAGTGCGCAGCGAGGTGTCCATTTAGATCGCGAGAAATTTAAATCCCATGACACTCTTT
Source organism: Monomorium pharaonis (assembly GCF_013373865.1). NCBI lineage: Eukaryota > Metazoa > Arthropoda > Insecta > Hymenoptera > Formicidae > Monomorium > Monomorium pharaonis. Next base: position 3,103,478 of record NC_050473.1, read on the forward strand.
CTCTACTATCGCCTATTGTTATTGCTGAAGTGCAACCCGGTTTTACAACAATATTTTCTTATTGAAATCGCTTCGCTGTTGTGGAAAATACATTCTGTTTATACAAACGTTTATACGGAGCTTCGATATTCCACCACGCATAAATATTAAAGCTCGTCGATCGTTTAGGAATTTTGAAACGCGGTAAAATTTAGAACTTTCCGCTCGGGGCGCTTTTCCGGATGCAAGAGAGCTCGAAGGGAGTCAACTGACGATCAGAATAATAATTGCACCGATATGAATCACGCTCAACTATAAATTTTATTTTTAAAACGGCGTTCAGAAAACTCGCTGTTAATCTTTCGTCTCTCGCACATCTTCCAATCGAGTCATCGATTATTATCGATCGTCACGTTTCTCACTTCTTTATTTCTCTTTCCCTTTGCCAATTGGTCGGGTGCAAGGCAATCTTCCCGGCATTCTCTTGAAACGATGTCTCCTCTCGCGCGTCTTCGCGCCACAGGACTCGAGCGCGCCGTCCATCTCGACAATCCGCAGGATCTCGATGGGATTCAGGCTGAATCGGCTGCGCTCGGGCGAGCCGACGATCAGCACCAGCACCGTCACAAATTTGCGGAAGAACGTGGCCCTCAGCAGATACGCGGCACCGCGGCCGTACGGGAAGAGCGGCGGGCCAAACGAGTTGACGTCGCACACGTAGTACGCGCCGCAGAACTTGAAGAGCCCCAGGCAGACGCTGTCGCACGTCAGGACGGCGAAGTGGTAGCTCGAGAACACCCGCTCGAGCGTGCGCCATAGGCACTCGTCCGAATCGACGTACAATCTGCCACGCACGGCCGGCAGCATCCGGGCCTCGAACAGAATCTCGCCGATCTTGAAGCGATCGGTGAGATACTTGGGCGAGAGGGTCACCGCGATCCTGGCGCGCGTGGATCCCGGCGGTACAGCGACGTCGTTGACGCATCTAAGCTCGGCCTCGTGCCTGCTGCGCGCGTAGTAACGATCGCCGCACACGACGATGGTGTCGAGGGTCTTCGAGGTCCAATACTCCGGCGCCATGAGCCTCGTCATGCCGGCGCACACGACGTAGCAGGCGTACGCCTGCATGCCGCGATTCGCCTCGTCGAACACGCCGTCGGTTATGTGTACCTCGCCCCACAGGGAGAACAGTCGGTTGCGCTCCTCCACGTAGTATTCGTGCCATCTCGCTTTACCGCCGGCGCAGACCTCGGCCCAGTCTGGTCTTCTCTTCCGGTCCGCGGGCGCGTACTTGCCCCAGGTCGTCTCCCGACAACGTTTCAGCCACACAGCTTTTTCTCTCGGTTCTCTCGAATCAGCCTCGTCCTCGTCCTCGTCCAGCTTCGCGATTTCGCCTTCCTCGTCCTCCTCGATTTCGAGCGAATCGGACGGACGCGCGTCGATGGTACGTCGCGGCTGCTTGCTGGGCTCGCTGCGCCGCAGTAACTTCAAATTGTCCAGTTGACAGCAGTGAAACGTCACGTTGTAAATCTGAACCTCGAGATGGATGATAAAATCGTCCGGGTTGTCATATCGCTCGTCATTGCGGTCGCGCAGCCGATCGTACGCGTGACCTCTCAGCATGAGGATCATCAGGTGCCGCCGTAACGAGTCCGCGGTGCAAAACTTGACGATGCAAGCGTGACCGTCGTCGTTCCAGAAGCCGTACTCGTCGCACCGATACGGGTTGTACAGGTACCAGAAGAGACCGTCCCGCCAGAAAGCCAGCGAGAATCGGATCGTGCGGAGGATGCAGTCGTTGTGCCGCTCGATCACCTTGCCGAGCCACTCCTCGAGCTTCGACGTGTCCTTATGCACAGGTATGTAACCAGCATCCGTTTGCTTTTCACAACCGAGTCTTTCTACCCTGACCTGCAAGGGATCCTTCCTGCTTAACGTTTTCGTCGTCGCCGTCATGTTGTCCTCCGTAAACATGGTGTCGGCGAAGTCCACCGCGACATCGGGCATCGCGTCGGCGAGCTCTATCTCGACGCTGTACCTGTAATTGTAGACGACGACGTCGTCCAGGCGCTGCCTCTGCTGCACGTTGATCGTGCCCATGTGAGTAAAGAGCATCCAGGCGTGATCGTAGATGTAATCGATATTAGCGCTCCACATGTACTTGTATCTTTCATATCGTAAAGATAATATCATTTTTATTCCGAGAGAGATGACAGTTTTGACTGGATTCTGACTCTCGTAAAAGCGGAGCGGCACGGTTCGAATTCTCGCTTGTCCAACGCGAGAAAATTGTTGGAAAATTACGTCACACAGAAATTCCACGCGCGCAGCCCCTTACCTTGACGAGAGCTCTCTTTCCAAACAAATTTCAAAACGAAAGAGGCAAATAATTCGCTTTAAAATAAACTAAATAAAAAAAGGGATAAAAGTGATCAAAAGGAAAACTAGAATGCATCATATCGTTTTCTGTTCCGATTATCACCTATACATTCGACGCATACCTAAGCTGAGTTTTTGCCAGCAGTGCCACGATCGCTTGGTAGAAGCAGAACTTCCAAGTGTTCCTGCGCTCTCGCGACGTCATTTCCAACAGATGCATACCTCTCATCCCGCGAAGCACCACAATGGCGTAGATACGTTTGATCTCCAGTGGCTTGTTGTTTTCAGCTGCTCTGCTGCACTGGTGCAATAAGTCAAAGTAAGAAAAGTGTATTTTTTCTCATTCTAACTTCTTGCTGCACCAGCGCTGCTCAAAGAACAGACCTCAGTTCCACGATGACGTAGTCGCCGTTTACCAAACCGGGACGATTGCCAGCGGCGCGATGATCTACTGACTTCTCCAACTTCAACTTCGGACGCGGCGGCGGCACGCGTACGTAACATAACTCCTTGCGATTAGCAAAGTCGCTCTTCTGCTGGCGCAGAAACTCATCCTCGTCGTCGTCCAGCTGGTCGCGAAACACGTTATTTCTTCTTTCGCTCTTCGGAAGCCTCGTCCTCGTCTGCCCAAAGTATCGCAAATTTGTAAATAATATAGTCTTCTTAAGACTTTAGTTTCGCAAGAGTGATGGAAAAATCAGAAACACGCGAACTAAATTAAATAGAAAATATATATTATTTGAGCTGGCGATTGTAGACGGCAACGCTCCATTTCTAACCGGTTGTCTAGTTCTCAGGCTTCTCCAGATTGAGATCCTCCTGCGTCGACCTGGTTCAACGGTCGTCCTGGCTCGATGCCCAACCTGGAAGCCACCGAATGGAAAATACTCGCGAAGCGAAGGTCTCTTCTCGACGACTTCCAGTAATTTCGCGACGTCGGATGTTGCCGTCTTCTGCTCGGCGCTCACTTCCAAATCCAACGTCGAGTCCGCGTATCTGTGCGATACTTCGTGCAAATCCATCAGTCTATCTATCTACGGGATAAAAGACAACGGGATTCGCGATTGAGGAAAAACGAGCTTGTCCCTTACGATTTCGTTTCGCGATCCTTCTCTTCGTCCTCCGTCCAAGGTCTCTTCTCGGTATCTTCGTTCGTCTCGCTTTCGTGATCGGTGCTCCTGTACCTGGGAGATATTTGACCGCTCTCGGTCGTCGCGTCCTCCGTTACATCAGTGTCGATGGCCGTGTCCGGCTCCTCCACAAGTTCGCTCGCCACCGTTTCATTCTCGCTCTGAGTCGCCGGTTCTTCCGTCATCTTTCAGCGAAGTTGAATTTAAACGATATTACGACTTTTCGATCGCAATGTTAAAATGCGATATTAGAGAAAGGTTAGAAGTCTTAGAGGTAAAGGATCCGAGAGTGAGGACTCATATCCCTGCGTTTGTGCACCGATTCAACGTGCATCAGATTTTTTTCAAAATGTCATCAGTGTAACGGAGATGTTAATGTCGATGTGAAATATGCGTTTGCAATTTTGACATTCTTGACGTACGCGCGGCAATCCAATTGAACATCTACATACGCTTATGCAGAAATATAAACATACACAAATATATTCACACAGCAGATGTATTTGAATCGCATAAAGAAATATCTATAATTTCAGAACTCCTCATTGTGTCTATACTTTAGATCCGCTTGACACCCTTAATAAAAAGAAGAGCGTACGTACAAACATGCAATTATGGATTTATGATAATATTATTACGGGCGACAATTGAGAATTCAAACATAGCTATTGTAAGCTTCCAATGGACTTCTTTAGAAACAAATCCGCTCGGATGTGATCCGGATTCAAAATAAGAGAAGGGTGGGGAGTGCGCAGGGGGAAGAAGGGGGGCAAACACTCGAAAATGGCCGGTTCGAATTTGTATAGGGCCAGTCGGAAGACCGCAGAGGGACAGGAGGGCTCCTCGAGAGAACGCGGACGGCTTCCTGAAGCTGAAAAAATACTCGGGTACTCGACGGGGAGGGGGTGAAGGAGAGGGGAGAGAGAGAGAGAGACGCACAGCCTCGATTTATCCCGTTTCGTTCGCGTACGATTTTGTAATTATTTTGCTGCCGGCGCAGACGAAGCCCTAGGAGCGGCAGGCAGGCAATCTCGGGCGCGCGAAGCCCGCCGGTGACGCAAGATTTTCAAAGTGTTTATAAAATTACCGAGGGGGGCGATATCGCGATACCGCCACGCGCGCGCGCGACCGAAATAACGCGAAACCGTACGATCGTACCGGCCCGGCCGGTATTCAAATCATTATTGGATTTGGGAGCCCCGCTCGTGCACGGATGACGAACAAATAAATCGTATTTCGAGTGCGGCAAAGTCGGCTCCGCGCGTCCGAGATCGTGTCTCGAAGTTGAAACGAACTTTAGACTCTGCCGTCAGACCAACGAAAGATCTACGAGCGGCTCAAGATTAAAGTCCCCGAAGCATCGGAATAGCTCTGGACCACGAGAACTTAACTACGAACTTGGACCTTTTGTTCCGTCACATTGTTGGATACAAAGGCGTGCGTTGTGACGCGGGTTACATTTTATTGTTGACGTCATTTTTAGATTACAGCGCTTAAAGCGCGGGAGATTTATTTCACTTTCTATTTTGCGCGTGACTAACACGTTTAACGAAACGGGGAGGCAATGCCCGGGCATTGAAAGGATATTCGATAAAAATCGCTTATCTGGGCCGATACGCTTGTAATTTTTAGCCAGGAAAATGGGTAACAACTTGTAAAAACCGAAGAAGAATACGTATGTACGTGCGCCGCGGCTGCTGCGAAACCTGGCTGAAATTAATATCCGCGGCTTTTGTACGGCGATTGTTTGCAGGTTTTGCGTTTCGGTGCCGATCGACGGTCAAAGCGCGAGGCGAGCGATTTTTGCGAAAGCGCGCGCGTCGTAAAGTTTTTAACGCCGCATGAATCGCTGGCGTGCTGTAAAAGGGCCGACCGCGAAGAGCTGCAGGGATCCCGGAGCACGGCTATTGCGAAACGAGACGGTAACTCTCGTCGATTTTGCTCCGCAGATTCAATGGAAGCTGGTTTTCGCGGGATAGTCAGAGAACATCCCGTGAGATTTTTGCCGTCGGACCGCGAGAAAGTTGGAAGGGACAGATCAGGACAATTCCCGGTGAAAATTTAATGGAAAGTTCACGGAGACACTCTCGAAGACGTAAACTTCGCGGAGGATGGAAGCGCCGCTCAGGCTAAGCCAGTAGCATCAATAAATTATCGTGATCGATTATTCGGGGTTTCCCCGCGCTGAGAACTTCGGCAAGCGATTGCCGTAGGAATCGTCAAGTCCTCCTGTGGCCACTGGCGCTTAAAGCCGAAGTATAATCATAATTGATCGCGAAAAACAATTGATCAACCGTTACCAAAGTTTCGCGCTGTTAAAAAAAAAAAAAAAATCTCGAAGGCAAAAAGTACATTTGGCATCTTCTTTCCTACTTTCGACGCATCGTATTTTTTCTTCGCAAACAGTGATCGCAATTATTGTATAAGAATGTATGTACGTGTCGATGATTTCGAGAAGCTAGAGGGGTGAGAATCGTCCCGAGGGGTGAAGGGAGGAGAAGCGGATTGCCCGAACGCATAACATGTATGCGCATATATATGTCTACGCGTTCCGCGTATAATGCATACTCGCTCCGAAAGGAGGATCGGAGGGAAGGGGGCAAAGGCGGGGGTGAAAATGAGCGTCGAGAGAGAGAGAGAGAGAGTGCAAAATAAACAGTGCATTATATGCAATAACGCACAAAACACCCCTACGGCTGTGCAGTCATCTCCTTCGAAAGATTCGGCCGCGAGTGCGCGCGCGGGCAATCCAATTAATTTTATTTTAATTACCGTATCGTCGGGCATACGCCGATTGTTATTGTTTCGACGTCGATGAATCGACCGTCGCCCCGTAATTTTGCCGCTGACAATTTCCGCCACTCGACACTCGTCCCGCGACACGACACCTGTGCAAATGGGCATCGCGCGTTCCTTCCCGAAAAAATGGCCGAAATTTCCCGAATTCGTTTCTTAGAGCGAACGCCGAGTTTATTCGCAAATAATTATTCCAACGCTTTATCGAATCGAAAGACTATCAATAAAAGGATAACGCTACAAACTGGGAATCTTTTTTCAATTAAACATTGCATTGAAGTTGCACAATTTCTCAAAATTCTCTAGTAAAAACTTTTTCCTTGAGAAATCATCTTGAAACAGATTGACGAGGAAGTTCTTGATTTAGTACCATCTTCATATCAGTCAGATCTCTCTTATGAAGAATAAATTTATACATAACTACATAAATTTATTCATTTCCTTCGCAAGAGGCAGTCAGTCGTTAAAATTCATATCAGATATTTGGCGTTAGAAGAAGCGCATTATATAAATGCGATAGCGAGATCGTGAGAGATTTCCTCGCGCAAAGTAGATCTCTTTAGAATTACGCAATCGGAAAGGTGTAAGTTACGGAACTGGAGCAGGGGCCATCGAAGGGCGGAAGAGAGAAGGAGGGAGGGAGGGAGGAGTGAGCACGATACCCATGCGAGATGGGCGGTCATAACGGCGATGATTGTTACGCCGGGAACGAGGCGGCGATCGATGGCACTCGACACACAGTCGGGCGAAAAATCGACGTATTTAATTTATAAACTACATTATTCGAGGAAATAACAAAGGCCGCACCGGTCCGGACGAATTAAGCTATTTTGCCCTACACACCGCGCGAATATATTGTACAGTGGCAAACGGGTGGTGGCGGAATTATTTGTACGTCATTACTAATGCGGAGTTGCGATAGAGTTCGATAATATTACAATAATTAAACGCCGACGGAAAAGGGAGGAGAGTTTGAATTTGTTGCGTTTAAATATATAATAAAGCGTTGCTTAAACAAGGGCGAATGCCGGTTACACAAAACGCACACTAAACTAGTTAATAATTCAACGATTCAATTTCGATATAGAATTTAATCATTCGCGTAAAAGCGAGACACAATTCACGGTCCGGCGACGACGGTGCCAGTTCGTCGGTCGCTTTCTTATCTTGCCAGGATACGCTGTCATGATCCCGCAGGAACCGTGTCGCGATCGCGTCCCCTTCGCGATTAGCGAATTATAATTCTTCACTTAATTTTAACAAGATTGATGAAAACTATGAAATTTGAGTCTGATTACTTTCTATATTGAGAGAGAGAGAGAGAGAGAGAGAGAGAGAGAGAGAGAGAGAGAGAGAGAGAGAAAGCGGCAAAAAATGTTTTTAATATATTTTATATTATAATGTAACTTTCATATAAATTTAATTATATTTAATTACATGTTTTTAGGAAAAAAAAGGTTGAAACTTATTTCTCTTTTTGTTATATTTAAAAGACACTCTCGGTGTCTTAAATAATTCAGGAGTTCGTCGAACTCGCGTATCTTTACGCAGCTTAGTCTTCACGAGTTTTCGTTTAGCCCGCAAGACTTCCGGGACTTGTCTAAAAGATTAAAATTGGTTCTTTCTATCGATCAGATTTTCGACGGAGCGAGAATTCGAGTGTGCCGAGCGTGGAGCGGGACGGAGGACGACTTTACGGGGGCAAACACCCGCGTAATGCATAGACGAGTGCTCGGAGTGCTTCGTGCCGCGAAGTGGTTCGAAACGTTCCCAGGAGGGATTTGCGCGCGACAAGCCACCGCCGGAGAGACGAGTCGGAAGGAAATTAAAGACGCGAATCGCAAGACGCGCGTGTCCTCCGTCGCGCGCGTATCTCTAGCTCCTCCTGTATCCTCGCCCGCGTCCTGCGTGCGGCGGGGTGGGAGAGGGAAGGGAGAGGAGGAGAGGGCACGGAAGAGGCGCAGGTAGAGAAGAAGGAGAAGGAGGATGACGAGAAGGTGGTAAGGGGGAAGGAGGGAAGTCCTTTTAATTACCCGACGTTAAATTCTTTATCTGGGTGAAACAATGTGGCGGGCCCGTGTTTTCAGATCAAACAAACCCCATGTTGATACGCGGTAATAGAATAATCTGGCAGCTGATTCCGGGGATATAGCCCGCGGGGATAGAAACCCACACGATTTCTGCACCCGGTCTGTACGTTACCACATCCCCGAACGAAAATCAACCCCCCGGTCTCCGCCGCCGCCACCACTATCGCCGCCGCCGCCGCCGCCGCCGCTACCACCCTTCCGTCCTCCGTGCACCCTCGTAACCTCGTACCGGGAGAGAGAGACTGGGCTCCGGGTCCGCGGGTGTTTACACACTCCGTGGCACTGCTAGGACGAATGGTTTCCGGTAGTGCGTATGTATATACGCGTACCGGTGTACGTGTGACAATAAACTAGTGCCGGTTAACTCATCGAATCTAACCGGGTATCGCTCGCCCCCTCTCCCCCTTCGACGCCGTCCCCCGGCGTCGCCCGGCAATTTTGATCGTCGAACGATCAGGATGCAAATCGATCGACGCTTTATTATATCTTTATATATATCTTGCCTGGAATAGAATTTAAGATAGCTTAGCCTTCAAACAACACAGAGAGAAAGATTTCTTTAGATTAAATAAACAGTTTTGTTCGACTATTCCAGAGCATATATTTCTTTAGTTTTAATAAATTTTGCCCGTATTTCTTTAGATTTAATAAGATTTATTAAAACCAAAGGAATATATGCTTTGGAATAGTCGAACAAAACTGTTTATTCAATCTAAAGAAATCTTTCTCTCTATGTAGAATCTATCATTTTCCGTTTTCTCCCAACGTACTTGCTTCATATCTGACATCATCGCGATATTCTGCTCACGAGGGGAGGATCCAGGTATGTATCTCGCAGATTTTGGAATGTTCGATAAGGAATAGAATTTGATGTAAAGTATGTAACGTTAAGGTGCCAATATATATAGATCGGAAGGTTGACGTTACAAGATTTTTTCTTCTTCATTATTCGATACGGAAAAAGATTTCTTTCTCCCTCCCCCACAGTATTCTTTATTCTTTCTCGTGTTTTTAATTTGTTTTATGGTTCTACAAAACATTTTTTTAATTTATTCATTTATGAAGAATAAAAATTAAAAAAATAGAATTAATTATTCAAAAGGGCAAATTACAAAACGTATTAAAATTATTTTTTAAAAATACGTATTGTTTAATATCAAAACTGTGACATCTGGCAGTGTTTTTCGATACTGTGGCATTAAAACTTTGTGCCTCTTTCCCGTTTCTTTTTCCTCCCCTCTCCCGATAATAAAAAAGGCAATACCGACATCGCGAGCTATCGCCCACGTCGCGGAAACGCCACACGCGAGCTCCCGATGGAATTCAATAAAATTGCAAATTACTATCCCGACGAGGAGTATTCCGAGCTTGTTATTTTCGCACGGAAGGGAAGGAGGCGGCAAGGGGCGGAGGAAGAGTGAAAGGACGGAGGAGGCGCGCATCCTGGCAAAGGGAAGCTGCCACGGATGCTGGCGGGGCACACGAGAGAGAGTAGCACCGAGAGAAGAAGAGAGATTGCATGTACAACATATGTACAAACGCGAAGGCACTTTTGGCGTGCGTCGTCGCGTCGCCTCGAACCTCCAGCCTCACAATGCGAGACGATTGAAACGCGGCATTCCGACTATGTTTTATTGCTCCCCCCGGGAAAACTGATTCAATACGACGAAACGACACGGACGAGCGATCCCGGTTCCGCGAGTCTCTCTCTCTCCACGACGGTGCTTCCGTCGCCGACATCAACGACGATGCTCTTATCGATACTATCGTCGACTTTTCCCGCGATATCATCGCTGTTTCTCTCTCTTTCTTTAGCCTTTCGTTCCGTTTCTTCTCATCTCGATCTCCAAGAGAATTAGTTCGAGAACTTTGGAGATTAGCAAAGTCTCTATTTTGTATGATTTATTTACCATTTATTTTATTTAACATGGTTTCATATTTGAAAACACGATACTTTACCTTCCTGCTTGCGATAAAAAAGCTTAATAATTGAAAATAAAAAATAAAAAAAAGCAAAACTTTGTAATGCAGAATAGATTAACTTATAAAATGAAGAGTAAATTACTCGGTGAAATAAATGAATATTACATTGGAGAGAGAAGAAGCAGCTTGACAAAATTTTTTTCCCTGTCATCGAAATTTTTGTTTGTGAGATCCAGCAGCGTCGCGCGGGATCTACGATTCAATGCACCCCACGACACGCAACCCAGATGAAACGCAATAGAAGTTTCCCGCGAATAAGACAGTTCATAGCGGCAACACCCGGTAACCCCCTCCCAACCCCTTCGTTCTTTTTTAGCTTCAAAAAATCGGTTTTTGTCAAAGAGAGCGTCGGAGAGCACAGTACCTTTCGCTGCGCGTAACTTTACGCTCATTCGTGCATAACGAGACGACAACGACGACGACGACGACGACGACGACGACGACTACTACGACGACGGGGCATAACAAGGGAGCCGTGAGCAACCTCGCCCGAGACGCATCTGCAACGGCAAAGCAGGCAGCAGCCGGCAAACGGAAAGCGACTTCCCTCTTTTTGCCCCGTTCCTTCCTCGCTCAACCGTTGTTTATAGGCTAACGAGCGCGATTCCTTCCGCGCAGATTGTTTTTCTTTTCTTCCTCTATTCCGGCGAACGACGAGATGACAAAGAGCGCGACGGCGGTGGATAACCGCGAGGGGAGAGGTACGTCACGAACCTCCCGGCGAGGCAAAAATGTATATCCTGAAAAAAATTGCGATGCGATTTCAGGATTCGCGGGAGATCCGAGACGTTTTCGGCAAATTGTTCCTCAATAATTTATTATTTATTGTTATCTGTGGAAAAATTAATTTGTAACGAAACTCGCAAACGCCGAATAAAATCGATTTGTCGCGATTTATCGAAGGCCTTGTTCCTTCTCAGGACACTTTCGATCACCTCGACGTCTCTTGTTTGTAAAATTGACTCTCTTCTCATCCGCGACAGCGCGGATAACGTTAATCGATAAGTTGATTAAGTCGCGACAGCAGCGGCCCGGGGGTCTGAGGGATCCTCATTATGTTCTCGCAGTTTTCATATAATCAAATGGCGCGACGCGAGGCAAGGGCGTGGACAGGTAACGCCGGGGGTGAGATTCGCCCTTAGGGTTGCTTGAACCCCGCCTTTGTCGGGGATCCGTAGTCTTCATCCTAAGGGATTTCATTTCCATTAGCGCATTGAAGAAACTCAAACGAAGAAAACACGTTCCGGTCGCGGAAGGTTGAGAAATTCTTTCCTGGACGACAATAGTATCTCTCTCTCTCTCTCTCTCTCTCTCTCTCTCTCTCTCTCTCTCTCTCTCTCTCTCTCTCTCTTCCTTTGCCGAAACTAAATTCGCTTGATTTATGGTGTACAATTCACATTTGACAGCTCTAAGAATTATTATAAGGAACCCGATGACGGACGCATGAGACGCAAGATTCGCGGTCGCCACCCTCGTTGCCTTGGGGAGGATATTTTTAGTGAAATTGCTTTTACGTAAAATTCTTTGCCTTTCGCAGGATAAGGAGCGTCCGTTAATGGTGACATTACCGGTGCGTCATAAGGAGAAGCGAATGCTAAGTTTCCCGGTTTCAATTAACTTAATGGTTCACCGAGCACACACACACACACACACACACACACACACATACACCGACTTGAATTTTAAGACACCGCGCTCGCTAGTAGGAAACATCGTCACGGAAAACGCGTTATTTGACGCCTTCCTCCGCAATCTTTCAACGGCATCAACGCGCGCGACATGAGTAACGAAGCGATAAAGTAATTCAACGCGTATTCGCCACACGTTACATGCACAAATGGCGAGTATTCCTCAAACCACTCGTTCCGTGTTAATTAAATTCGAATAAATATTAAGACACGTAGAGAATATTCTACCGAAACTAGGTATAGTTGCATGTGAGCGAGGTAACAAACCGGCGACAATTGTAGTATGTCTTTAACAAAAACTGGCTGTATTATAGCAAGTTTTTATTACAGACATACTAATTTTCATAACAATGCCGGTCTGTTACCTCGCTAGGATGCCACTATACCAATTTTCGGTAGAAATGTGTATTAATATTTACTCGAATTTAATTAACACCAAACGAGCGTTTTGAGGAATACTCGTCATTTTCAGAAATGCACTTTCCACGATTTCGAAAATAAAATAAATTTAACGCCGCTAGTTGGAACTGGTCGGAAATCATATCTCGCGCGGGGATTTATATTAATTATCAATTCCATATAAATTTCCGTCCCGATTTACTTCCGAGGCGAGCGGTTCATCTGTTTTACGCGCAGCCGAGGCCGCTCCGTGGTGCCGCGGGAACAAACTCGGAAGGAGATTAGCTCAGCAATAAGGCGGACGCAACGGAGCAGTCACTAGCACCGATCGCCTGACAGGAGTCAAAGCATTCGAAGGCAATGAGTCCTTCATTCGGTTACGAAGGAGGCGGGCGGTTAATAGCTGGAGGACAATGGGCTTGGGGTTGAGCGACTGCTCTCTCTCTCTCTCTCTCTCTCTCTCTCTCTCTCTTCCTCTCGTAGGTTCGCCCCGGGACCGGGCGAGTGCCGGAGAGCGGCTATCCAAGGGGATAGGCACGTAGATCGCAGGCGTGACTGTGTGAGACCCTCGCTGAGATAATTGAGCCGTCAGCTGCACGAACCTCGGGAGAGAGAGAGAGTCGCGCCATGATAGCGGGCTCCGCGCCACCGCGCGCGCCCGCAAGAGTCACCCTCGCCTCGGACGGAAGTACACTTGGGTCACGTGACGGCGCGTGGATCGAATTACCGCGAAACGACACCATCGTTCCCACCTCCTTCACCCTTCTCCCCCGCCCCATCCCTCTCTGCCTATCTCTCGGGAGAGAATCTTCGCCGCCTCCCCGATATACGCGCCCGATTACTTTCCCGCCTGGTTTTCTCTCCCGCGGTGATGAGGAGTTCCGGCTCCACTCGACGATCTCTTTAGGAGTCATATTTTCCCGCGAATGTCGAATAACGTTGTAGAGACGTCTTAAAGGAGACGTCCTGGTATTTTTCATTTCGTCGCCATTTCGACGTTCCTCGAGTAACATTTAAAACGTCGGCCTGCCAAGTGATCCAGTCTGCAAACCTGAATCAGTGAAATCTTACTGATTCGCAGGGATATACCTAAGTATAACTGTGATCATCATTGACTATTCATAATAATATTTCCAATCTAGTTACTGTTCTCGAATATTCTTTATACTTTTTTTTTATTATTATAACATTAAAATTTAATTAAAATCTTAAATATTTAAAGATTACAATTAAGTCTTTATATCCTAATAATAGAAAGCGCTGAGGATGATTATAGGAACCATTATCACTAAAATCAGACGATTTACTGCGTCTCTCAGTGAATAATACACTGATTCCGATTTAGAGAGAGTTAACACGGCAACAAACGGGGTGCTTCATGCGAATAAAAACAAGACATAAGAGGAATACGGCCGAGCGAGGCGCTAGGTCCAGTTGAGGCGGATGCTACTCTCGGCGCGTTCTAATCCGTCTAAACTCGACGTAGGATTCGATAATGTGGCGCGACGCGTGAAATCCCGACGGATTTTGCCCGCAACGGGATGAGACTCGGGTCCAGGGATCGCGAGGCGCGCGAGGAAAGAAGGCTCTTCACTCCGGGCGGGTAGAATCGGCTCGCTTTCTTCAGATCTTCGACTACGAACCCTTTCGACGGACGCGGAAGGGCGAGATCGAGACCGCGAGAGCAGTATCATTTCCATTAACTGTCCTAGGGCGTCGCTGGGAGAATTATTCGCGGAAAAGACTTCTAAGGGTGCGGCGCGGCGTTCTGAAACGCATCGACAATACTGAAAATCTATAGAGTTCATGTTATGTATAAATTTTCTACGTACAGTACATTTTGCATCTTAATGTCTATTTTCAATGTGGATTCAATCTCGGTTTATAACTCGCCCTTTATCTTTTTCTACTTTTAATTTGGAAAAAATTATAAGAATAAGTTGAACCGAGATTAACGTTCATCTACATTGATGGAAATGGAAAAGCGAAGGAAACCGAATAGATCGCCACTCTGTCGCTCTATTCTTCTTTATCTCTGGTTTCCCTCGGCCCACGGAGAAAGCGAAAGGAAATCTCTTAACCACACAAGTCTTTTGGATTATTTAGATTAAGTAACGATACGCTAATCTAAGTGCAAACGTCAAGATAGCGTTCTCAGTGCCAGGCCTTGTTCCCTCAAGTGAAATCAAGAACAGGATTCTTTTCATTTCAAATCAGCGGGACGTCAAAGTCAGAAATTTATCATAGGAACGGAAAGTTGCTACACGGAGAAGATTTTATAGCAAAAATTTCGAAGAATTATATCATAAGTAGTGTAAATACTATTATAATTTGATGAAAAAGTAGTAAAGATGTTGACAATTCCTTTCTTGCTCCACGCTTAATATTTATAAAGTTTTCTCTGTGCACTTCAAATCTTGCATAGATCGAAAAAAAATCTGATTAAATCTGTATTTCTAAATACCCAAGAGATTGCGTTTCGCACGGCCGTTAGTGAAATGATCTTCTCAATTGTAGTTGTGAGGATTCTGCAAAGCATGTTTACGCTTTTAGAATAGTTGTTCCAGCAAAAATAATATCTTATGTTCTCTCGTAACTTCAAATCGCGATGATTCGTACAAGGACATTCTACACCTAGAATCTAAATGGACAATTTATTTAGAGAGAGAGAGAGAGAGAGAGAGAGAGATCATCAGTTTTTTCTTTTCTTATCAATTACGGGGGAGCTTGAGCTACTTACGGATCTCCGTCCAGTTTCTCAGTTTTACTCCCGTCATTGTTTCACGCGTCACCTCTTCGTCGCCTCCTTGTCATAAAATCGGGGAAAGAAACGGCTTCGTTTCCGGTGACGGAGCCTTCCTTCCGTTTTGCACTGTATATAACGTCGTTACGTAAGAGACAAGAGCAACGTCGACCGATTATCCGTGTCCTTCGACAAAGATACCCTTCCCCGGCGTCACCGTCTTACCCCTCTCACGGGGGAAGGGGGAAAGGGAGGATGCATCCCGTGTCCTCCGTCCGTCCGTCCGTCCGTCTTCGCCTTCCCCTCCAAGGACGTCTTCGAAGTCTTCCCCCTCCGTGCCGTGCGTCGGGAGAGGATTCGTTTAGCGGGTAAGCCGTACGTTTCGCCCGGGTGAGATGGGAAAGTAGAGGGGACTCACTCCGCGAAGTGTCGGCGACAAGAGGGATGATGGTTACCGGTCTGGCTGTGGGGGCCACACCCACCATCTCCGGAGACGGCCAATCGCATCCGCGACGACGCCGGGGGCTGCCGGCTATCCCGGAAGTTGTCACTGTGTATCAGGCTGGCTTTCGCTGGCAGCCCCGTCGCGAAGATACGAATCGAGAATTTAAGGTTTTAAAACGCGTCCGTATATACGCGTGCACCTACGTAGGTAGGTATACGCGTGCACCCCTCCGATGCGCCTCGCGCCACCCTGTCTCCCCCTTTCCGCGCCCTCCTCTTCACCCTCGACACCCTGAAGCGGCCGCCTCTCGATTTTATTACGCCGTCGCTGCGAGAATCCGCCGATATTTTCAGGCGAAAAGCAGCTTGCCATATCGGTTGCACCGACCATTTTACATGTTGCATAATTAACAATTCGCGTGTAAAACCTATTTTATCTATAATTCGCGTCAAATTTCAGGATAGAAATTCTCCCCGTTATTTCATGCGTGCTTTGATGTGTGTATATGTAATTTAATATATTAAATTTGATTTATAAATAAAGATAATTACTGAATTACGTCTTCTGATAAACCAGTATTATCCATGGTATCTAATTATTTTATCTAGTACAATATATATATTGTAATATATATTATATATACATAACAGATTATAAAATTTTATTTGTAGAGTATTTAACTTTCTGTATTGCAATGCTTTTTAGGTATAAAAATTCAATTTTGCTAAGTAAAGCAGAACTTATTTACGAGTCTACCCCGATACATTATGTACATTGTATGTTTGTGTGTAAATTCTGATTCATCAAATTCATTTGTTTCACGGTACATAAAAACAAACAGAGAATTCTGCTCTGAATTCTGAACGCCAATTGTGATTGTTTAAAATGTACTTTGCGATAAGCAAAATTGAATCTTCGCGATGTTAACACTAAGAAATTATTACTGCTATTTTACACATCGCCAAAAGGGAATTCAGTACTCGTGAAGACTGAGAACTGAGAATTTCAATATTTAAAAGCGACTCTCGCATCGCAAACAGGATGTTTCCTCGACATTTTCTCTCGAGACTACCTCGAATCGAAAACTTTGAAAATAAGTGTACTTCACCCGCTAATCTGATTTTCTTGATCTTTAAACAAAGCGAGCTTCTTACTATCGGCAACACATCAGCTCATTTTCTCTCTTTTTCGCGGTGTTGTCCCTCGCTCCGTGAAACTTCGCCCCGCGTCGCGGCAAAGTGAAGCGGCAAAACGTTAAAGAACAATCCGAGAGTTAGTCAAACAGTCCTGTTTAAACAGTTTAAGAATATTTCGGAATGTCGAGGCAAACGCGCGGGAGACGATGGAAGACGGAGGTAGGGGAGAGAGCTCGTGGGATAGAACGGAAATTACCGGTGGCATCGCGCTTCCGGTACGATATCCATACGGTACGTGCACCACGCGCGATACAGTATGCGCGTATTATCCGCGGACCACTATTAATCGATTATCCGACACGAGAGCTGATTCCTATTTGATACTCCAACAAGGATTCCCGTTTATTATTCCCGCCGACAAAGCGCAGGAACGTACACACGCTCTCCGGCGGTTCATTAATCAAAAGCACCGATCCCCAAAATGGCTTCCTGCCTAGTAAAGCCCTCAAAATCTAGCTCTCTACTCTGTGCTCGCACAACTCAATATTTAAACTATAACTCGCCTCGATATCTATAGATCTATATACTCTAGATATTATTTCTCGCATAGATAAGATAGCGCTCTAGTCTCAGATCTCTCTGCTCTCTCTCTCTCTCTCTCTCTCTCTCTCTCTCTCTCTCTCTCTCTCTCTCTCTCTCTCTCTCTCTCCCCCTCTCTTTCTCTCTCGCTGTCACTCGCTGCAAATATATACACGCGTGCACGTATCCGTCACGTCGCTTCGCGCCGCTGGCCACGGTTTCTTTGATTTTCACGATTACACTCTGATCTCTGACAGGTGCGCGTCGGGCGGGTGAGCAAGCGTGAGCGCGTAACACGCGCGCTTCTCACCCGCCCGTGTTTTTTACCCGTTTGATCTCTCCCTCGCCCGCTTCGCTGCCGAAGGCTGCCATTTAATTAGGACGATTAACTTAATGCGCGCGTTGGGGGTTGAGGCTGAGGGGAAGAGGAGGGTGAAGGAAACCTAGCGATCGGCCGTCGGCGAGATTCATCGAGCGCGAAACGACGTTCCATTATTATTTTGACGCGAGAATCTACCTAAGGGTAAAAGGAAAGAAGAGGAAAGGAAAGGGAGAAGAACAACTCAGATTTACAGAACGCGGGATTCTTTTTTCTCCCGGGGATGGTGGTGGTGGTGGTGGTTTTCCGTTCCACGACCACCGGTGATAATTGAGATTTTAACAATGGTGGATGAAGGCTGATCTCGCTGGATGATCTCGTAACGTCGCCGCCTGATGCGCAGCGTCGCTTCCGCCGACGTCGAGGACGACGTTGCCGGCGAGAAGAGAGGAGACGAGAAAAGGAGGGGAGCGGGGTGAGCAACCGCGACGCGATAATTGCGCTGTCAGCGACAGCGTCCCGACCGCGGAACGATATGCATAATATATATAGCGAGCGGCGTGGAACGTGCGCTTCTCGCCGGAGATTACCATCTGCGCTCGTCGCAGGCTCATCTCGCCGCGCCGGATCGATGCGCCGGAGCTAGAGATCGGCGCGATAATCAAATCACGGGCTGTACATCAAATCCATCTGAGATTCACGAGCGAGAGAGACAGGGAGAACGAAGAAACGAAGAAAATTGAACCTAATACCTCGGGAAAAATCAGAGCGAGCTTATCGTCTGAAAGTAAACGGGACGAGAAGAGGATAATTACATATTCCCTCGATTTCTCCCTTCGATCACGAGGGAGAAAGTGGTTCGAAAGTATCCGCTAAACGTCAGGGCTCTACCTCATTGCTGTGAAAGTTGTTAAATGTGAAATACATCTCCTCGATAATTTAGGCGCACGAAATCTCGCAATCGCATTGGCTGATCCTCTCTCTCTTTCTCTCTCTTCGTATCCAAGGAATTCGTTGCTTCATTTGTCATTTCTCTAATTTCTTCTGCCAGAATCGTCACTGGTGACGATAAGACTCAATAGAGGATCTTATCACCGCGTGATTATGCCCGAGAGCGCCCGCACAGTCATCCCCCTCCGATCGAATTAATTTCCGCGCGAGCTCGGGAGAAACCAAAATTGGAAGTCCGGTTCTTCCAGGTAAATCAGCTCCGCGGCCGACGAGGAATTAAAGGAGAGCGCCGGATGCGCGAGCGCGAGATGAAATTTAAGCGTAGCTCCCGGACATCATTAAGCAAAGCTCCGCACCGCGCCGCGGCGGCACACATCAGGGGGCTCTTCGCTTCGCGCGGCGCAGGACTCCCGGGGGCTGAGGGAGGAAGGGGTTGTACGGGCGGCGAGGGGGGATACGACGATAGTGCTCTCGATGATAGATACTCTCGCGTCACTAGAGCACCATTAACTCTAGATTACAGCGCTGCGGTATTTACACAGGCCAGAGACGTAACGTAATACGCGACGAGCCCCGTCTTATCACCCCCTCTCCCTCTATCTCTTTCTGTCGACGCTGAGTTTTCTCTCTATCCTCGGTCCATCCCCGTGCCGCAACGCCTGTGTTGCTCCCGCAACACACCGTGTGTCCCTATTTACCCGCTTCCCCCAACCCCCGTACGAAATGTATCACTTCGCTTCATTTAATATCGTGGGACGTCGACCGTGCCGGCGCCATTGTTCCGCGTTAACAGTGGATCACGGCTAAAATAATACCTGCTAATGGCTCCCGGTTTTAAGCTGACAAACAGCAGCACGAGTGTAATAATATAATGCGAGCGCCGCGCTCTCGTGGAGCAACGACGGTGTGGGATATACGCCGTGTGCGCGCGTATGTGTGTGTGTGTGTGTGTGTGTGTGTACGTTGGACTATCGGTAGCGAGACAAATCTTCGGAAATTGTCTTATCCATCGCGCGATACTTCGACTACCCCGTCGTCACGGGCATGATTAAACGGCGCCATCCCTCGACCGCACGCATACGAAGTCGGCTCAGCGCGAACCATTTCCTTTTCAATTAACGAGTTCTCCGTCGAAACGCGCCCCTTTTTTGCGCCGAGGTTCTCTCTCTTTTTCGGCGGCTGTATTTTTTTCACCCGCCGCCGCCGCCGTCGCTGTATTATCAGCCGGCCCCGCGAAACTCCCAGTCCCTTTCAGCAGGAAATCGCGGTACAATCTTCAAAGTGGGCGCGCGGCACGGCGACTTTATTATTCCCTATTCTCACCGTATTATAACCGCGTTGTATAATTTTCGCGGGAACGGGGAAAAAAAAGGAAAGAGTACGAAAACGTACGCGCCGCGGCTATCGTTCGCTCGCTCGCTATACCGGGCAACCCGCGGCAGCAGTAATTTGTAGTTTTTATGAGAAATTCTATATTTACCCGAGCTGTTCATTAACCCGCTCGTGTTAACCGAGCTGCGACACGGTAATAAGGGTCGCGCCGGCCGGGCAAAAGGGGGCACACGACGGTGCAGCGAGCAGAGAGGCGAGCGCAGTTATGAGTTAGCGGGTACGGGGGAGAAGGAGAAAAGCGTGCGGAAAGCGAGCGTGAGATGGAAACGGGCGGAAGGGTGAAGGAGAAGAGAAGAAGAAGGCGGAGAGAGGAGGAGAAGAGGGCAGGGGTGAGCTTTCTACTCTTAATTAATTATTTCCGCGACAAACGCTGGCCGATAGCGGAAAAAAGAGAGAACACGAGGGGGAGAGGGGGATGGGGGAGAAAAAACGCAGGTATTTTCTCTGGCATTGACATTATCACGCGTGAAGCACGGAACGTCCTCGCAGAGAACTAATTTCTGATTGAACGTGACACAACGCGCGTGTGTAACAAAAAAAAAAAAGAATACACGACGTTTCGCTGGATTCGAAAGGACACTCGCGCTCGCTGCTTCGGGGAAAAGGTATTCAGCGGCATTACGCGTATTATGTCCGCGTGATTTTCTTTGCAAAAAGCACTTTCCGCAAACAAAGTGGCACTTTCCACGGCGAAGCCAGGCGCTACGGAAGTAGCAGCTGCGAGCTACAACACGAGAGGCGGAAAGAGCAACTTCCGCCTCTGCGGTGAAAACGTACGATGTAGGAACGTACGATTACGGTACACCGGAGTATCTCGGGTTCTCTTATTTACAAATCCCTTGACCACTTCCGAGAGTGGATTTTCCCTAGCGGTTTTATTAATCTCGCTCCTCCAATAATTTTTTAACATGCCGCTTTAAGCAGCGTCGCGATCGATCTCTGATACGATTTTTCTGACGAGAGATAATAGACATTGAGAACTTATAGCCCCCAATTTATACGCGCACACGTTATATTTTAAGTTACTTTACATAGCACAAAAAATATATTCTTATATGCTGAGAAAGCAATTTTCTTCTTTTAAGTAACGATTATCTTTGCGAAGAATATCTTCTTGATGATAATAGTCTTCAAATACACTCATCCTTTACTTAAAACAAATAAGATTTACTTAAAATATACTTTTGTGTATACACAAAAAAATATGTACTAGAGTGAAATAAAAACCCTTTATTTCAAATAATTTATATATTAAATAAAATTCAAATAATTTATATATCCGCAACTCTATCGTAAATTTATCATAAGTAATAAATTTATTTAAAATATATTTTAAATCCTAGTAATTTACCATACTTCAATCAAGAATATTAAATCAAAATAAAAATGCAATTTACTTATTACTTTGACTTTTCTTCAATTCAATTCTATAATTTTTTTATATATTAATTTTTTGTAAATATATAATAAATTTTTCTAAAATTTATGACAAGTATATTTTAAGACTATAATCAACAAAATGTTCTTTATTGAAGATAATCGTTACTTATTAGAAAGAAAAAAGTAAATAGAGTAATTTCTTGATAGTAGAATTATAAAATATAAATATAATATTAATTTCATATAAGTTTAAAGCCGAATATTAAAACAAATAAATACAACTAGGTATATATAATATAATATAACATTTTTACAAATAAATATATATATTGCAACAATTGCGGGAGAGGAAAGAACGTTTTCCCTATCTGTTATCTTTGAAGCTTATTCCATGAAATGCAGCCGATTACGGCCTGGAGCCCTCTCAGAGGGAGGGTGGAAGGACCCGATATTTTTCTTCTCGGGCGAATTTACCTACTCGAAATCACGGGAAAAGCGCCGGTGTATGCTCGCCTTGCAGTAGCAGCATCCGCGGGCTTAAGTACTTGACGAGATCTTCGAACACCTAGGCTGTTATACCGCCCTCCCGCCGCTTCCGTGCACACGCTTCGAGTCGCGCTCATTTCTCGAGTTACAAAACTCGGCTGCTCGCCGTGCCTAAAACAATATTGGCAGGGACCGAGCGGAGGGGCAAGAGGGGGTTTCAGTCGGGGGTCGGGCATATTAGATATTTATTTAAGGCCACCCGACACGGCGGCGGACGAGCACAGCGAGGTTGTGGTACTCGACGACGACGACGACGGCAACGACGACGAGTGCGCGCGCGGCCGTGTGCGTGCGCGCGTCATTGACATAGGTACCGCGAAGTCTTTGGCACTAAGTACCCCTAAACTCGAAATGTTGACCCGGTTAATAGCTCCGTGTTTGATTAGACTACTGTGTAGTTCGTATAAGCTCGGCACCGGTAATGCGAGTTTCATCATCCCCCGGCCGCCGGGCGGGCGGGGGCTCCGTTTCTCGGTCGGCGCATTTATGCAGAAATGGATCGGTAATTAAAGACGCGCCCCTCTGCTCATCCCTCGCGCTCCTCAGTACCGTGTCGGCGGAAAATTGGGCAAGGCTATAATTAGCCGATGGCGACATTTGAATTAATGTGTCGCTGACGAATGAGCAGATCGTAAATCGGCTTCCTTGTATTACAGCGTACATGTGCCTTCGAAAAAGGCGATTTAAAGTTTTCAATTGGGGAAAAAATAATGTAAATTCACGATACAAAAGTAAAAAATATAGAAAATAATTAATTAAAAAGAAAACGTAATTATAATCGTAACTGTATATTAATATTGTTTAAAATCAAACATTGAAAAATTCTTAGTTGTATAAAGGATTTATTTTTATTGTATATATTATTATATTTTGAAAATTATTACGTTTTCCTTTTATAACAGCTAGCTTTGTTATCCTCAAGCAAAAAAATATTGGACAGATTTTTTAAAAATTCCTGCTTGTCACGCGAACTATTCGAGGTAGGCAGTAATTTCGCCTTTTTACCAATTATGATTTATGGTCGTGGATCTTGTTAGTCTTGTTACGCGTATAACGTCGTAAAGTCCGTCAGAAAAGAAGCACTTCCACTCCGTCATTTTCCAATTCACTAATTTACAGTAAATTCGTATTTTCCGCGTTGCCGATCTCGAAATGGAGGTGAGTAGAGAGGAGGCGGAGGCGCGAGTTGGCCAAAGGAAAATCAGAGGATACGGTTCGCGCCAAGTTACACCTAAAGAGGGAACAGCTAATTATCGAATAACAAGGGATACCGTTTCAAGATAGATCACCGGAAAGCTCGAGATTGTAAATTGCTTAGTTTTTAATGCGTCCGACGAACATCGTGATTCTCGATCTAAAAAAAAAATGGAATAACTTAGAACTGCTGTCGTCGCGCTAATGATGCCGCTCGACAAATCGTTTTAACATTGCGTAATATTATCGTAATTATATGATATCATTATTACATAATAATCGGCATACTAAAGAAATTTTTTTGTTATTAAGTATTTATTTCAATATTCATTATTCTTCTTCATAAACTTATAAAATATATATCCTTAAGTCAGGAAATGATATTAAAGTAAATATATTCATTTAATAATAAAAAATATGTTTTCAGTGTCATGGTAGACATATCTTTGTTCAATAAACTAATATGGTATGCAATATATGTAAATCTTTTTTTAGATGATCCATGATCCGTCGATCTTTTCAAGATAAATCGATCCCTTTTGTAATTCTCCCTGCATGTATGAGTGCAACTTGGCATAAGTATCTGCTGGAACCCCCCGGATAGAGGGAGAAATAGAGAAGGGGGGGGGGATGAAAGTAAAGCCTGGATCTACGGTTAGAAAGGCAGCGAAAGCCATTGATCCTCGCCAACAAGGAAGCGATCGTTCGCTCGAACGATCAATAAACATAGAATAAAAGGGCTTGTCCGCAAGCCGACTCTTACACGTTTCAGCAGCGATATAACGAAGATCACTAAACGCCCAATCGAGCGATCGATCGAGGATCGAATGATCCGCCAAAATCCTCGGACAATAGTATCGCTTTGCCCGCGTTGTGCCTCCCCGTCAGGGAAAATACAGCCAAGTTACATTTGGATCGTAAACTGCATCGAATTGAACTGCCATGTAGTATCAATGAAATATCGATTCGTAGAAATCCTGGAAGGAATTGAAAAAAAGTTATTGTAAACTCAGAGAAAAAAGTCTGCTAATTCCAGGTTTGTTTTTCGAACGATTAACGTGTACAATTTTAAGAGACACGAAAACTACGTTCTGCAGAAGATATACGATCAAAGAAAACCTACATCGCGGAAAAATCAAAGCTAAAGATTTGATTCTGCAAATCAGGATTCTTGCAATCGCGCGTCGTTCTTCAAATCCTCTCGAACCTCGCGTATTTATCTATTCGATTTCAATTTCACAACGGTTTTACAGCGGATTCCTCTCGCAATTCATTTTCATCCATTTTCCGCGGGCGGATCCGCAAAGTGGAAGTCTTGCGGAATAAGTCCCGGTATCCCTTTCGCGGGCTTTGTCGCTGTGGAAAACCCCGCTAACGAATAATCTCAAAGGCGATCTTCGCGCACGCGGCCGATAGATTCGTCGTAATGCCATCTGTGCAAACGATTGAAGGGGCCCACGGGCCCGTGGCTACTGCCGTAGTCTACAAACATTTTGACGTTACGTGAAAGAGCGTCTCTTACGCTCCTTGACACCGAAAGGGGCGAATCCAAGACGCTTTGTGCTACGGCACTCACCAAGCCTCGTCGCACTTTGAAGAATATTCGTGCATGCGCCGGCATCTAACCATTCCTAGATCGCATGTGCACCGAGAGATACGTAGCTCTACTTTCTTTGTATACAACTCATATACATAATAACATATAATAATAAAAATTCTTTGTTACAGCTTCAAGCACAGTGCAAACAAAGAAGGGACTTGATTTACAACTTTCTTTAATTCCTCACTCATTTTTCGTCCATTCTATTGATAATATTTCTTAAACAATTACAAGAAATAATATATACTTAATAAATGTTTATAATTAGTATATACAATTTATGGTATGTATAATAAAAATCGGAATAAAAGAATTGACGCCCGTGTTAGAAATGTATGTAGTTTTCTTAGACCCATCCAGTCAGTATTACTGTACTCTCATTAGCTGTAACAATACTGCATAGGAAATAGGCAAGAACTTTTGATAGAGTTTTATTCAACGGCTGAAATAATTTTTTGGTAAAATATGCGCCTGTCCAATTATATTGTCTAGTATTAATAGCCAGGCTTACTTATTAATCAATTGAATAATCCATGTATAATTCTGTTTTTGTGCACAGTAAGTGCAGACAGTTATATCTTGATTAGAATCCTAAGTAATTTTATTTTTTACATTCAGTTACTAAACGGCAGTAACAAAACTCTCTAGTAATTATTTTTAAAAAGTGTGAAATTTATATATATATTTTTTACATAGCAAGATATATATTTCTTATATTTTATATTTAACATTCTCTACATATTCCTAATTTCAATTATTCATCTGTTTTAATACAAATCGCCATATATCTCCGTATTATTTCACGTTCTACATTCACCCGTGCGTCGCGCGAATCAAAATGGCTTATATCGCTTACACGTGAAATAATAGCGCGAGCAAGCTAAAGTATATCGAGTAGCGAGGATCGTTGTTTCGCGCGCATCATTGCAAATCCTCTGGAGGAACCAGAAACGTTTTAGCAACATAAATATGTACACGTCCGATATAGCCTCTCGTTCTGTCTTCGGCTTTTTTCCACCACTTCCATCTCTTCCTCCTCCTCCTCCTCCTCCGCCTCCTCCTCCCCTTTTCCTCCTCCGCGAATATCGCCATTGCTATTCAGATATTCGAGACTCTCTCCACGGGGCTTTAATAAAAATATTTGCTTAGAAAACAGTTCCGTCGCGGGGGGTGCCGTCCCTCTCTCCCCTGAGCGCAAGGCGAGTTATTCTTATATCCAGATTCGCGGCGTATTCTCCGACGGCGATTTCCATAAATGCAATAATTCGAAATAAGACAACTTTCGGCGTTCTTACTTCCGATATAGAAAGAACGGACGATGTATATAGGGTGATTCTTAATTATATGTCAATACCTGAGGGGGGTGAATTTACTATTGTAAATCGTGAACGAGCCAAAAACAAGTTTAAAAAGTTGTACGAACATTGATCGTTTAAGATACATTTTCTGAATTATGATAAACCAAATATACACATATATAATATTATATATTTTTATACCACAACAAAATCATGTTATTTTCTATAAAAGAGTTTAAGAATTAACTTCGCAAGAAGTTCTCTTGGAAAGAAATAATTCAAATTAAGATAAGTTATCAAATTTTAAATTTTTAAATGTAATTTTAAATGTAACTTCTTGACAGAAAAAACAAAGTTAAAACAATTTAGTTGAAACAAAAACAAGTAAATGCATCTTAAATGTATATTAAAAAATATATATCTTAAAATCTCAATCTTTTTGATGAGATATGTAGTTTAACACTTTATAATAATAAAAAATACTTTATCACACTTTATGACACGTGTATGTCAATAAGCATAAAAAATAATTAAGGATAGGAAATACCGAATGTATGTTATTTGCAGATCCACTTTCCATTCCTGTAAAGACGCATTGCTCATCCTGACATACTGCCATTCTTTTGAGACGTTTCCTGAATCTGTGCCTCAATCCTTTCTTCATAGTATATCCGATATTTGTCATTTGGTATTCGTCCGCGTTCATGTCGTAAGCTTCAATGAATAGCTGGAGAAAACAAAAGTCCATAGTACAAAAGAAATGTTTTCAAGTGTTAAAAAACGGCTAGGCGATACCTGGTCGTCCTCGAAGATACAGAAGATGTTGTTGAAGCTTGGCGAGACACGGCGAATGCAACTAAACGTGTTGTTCGCGGCGTCCTGACACTTGCACGCCATTTCTTTCATGCACAACTAAAAAGGTGCACGATGTAATTAACGTAACAATTCAAAAGGAACAAGATATAAAGTACTGATATTTAAAACTTGCCGTGACATTCAAATCGCCGTCGCTCGGACAACCGGACGACGATGGCTTGTTGGACCTCTCTCCTCTGTACTCTATCAGAACAGTGCGATCTTGTGGTAAATTATGATTTGTGTCAAATAATGTCGTGCCGTCCGAAGGATACTTCACGTCGGCTATGTTCAAAAGCGTGGCGAAGATATCTACGCTGCTGACTGGCGCGGCAATTGTAGACGGCTCAATTCCCGGGCCAGATATCAGTAATGGGACTCGTATATCTGTTTCATAAGGTTGGCGCTTATCCATTGGCATGCTAAATTGTCCTATCAAAATAATGCATTCTATCTTGTATAAACATAAATATATAATATATAACACGTAATTTAATATAATATCTAATTTTATAATAAAAATGAGAATATAATTTTATATTTAATTACATTAACATATTTATTATTTATATTATTACAAGACAAGAATATAATTTTAAAAATGTATATTACATGCCAAGCCCTTAAAAAGACAAAAAGGCAAAATTATCTCGTCATAAACAAGCTTTATAATGAATAAATAATTTATTTTTCAAAATTTCTTAGCGCTGTATTATTCTAACTTTCTGGAGAATTTTTCAATGCCCAAACAATTATAAAAATTAAAATTTCGGCTTTTACATTTCTACTTAATGTTTAACATTTTTATATTTAATAATATCAAGTGTGCTGTTAAATCACCTACCAATATGATATCCATTATCGGACGTGTAAATAAAGTAAGTGTCTTTCAAGAGATTTCGCTCCTCCAATAAGTTGTGTACGTTTTTAACGAGTTCATCTACCGCTAGTAAAGCTTCCCATCTTCTTCTGTATATTTCGTCTAATTTTGGTAATATATCATCTGGTAAAGGAGTTGGACCTTCTTTAACTAACCAATGTTTGTCCTATTTTTTTGAATAATAAATTAAAATCCATTTAAGAAGAGTGAAAATTTCAGCAGAATTGTATTTATAATTTCATGTATATCATGTATAATGAGTGTCATTTTAATATATATTTTAACTTATCTAAACTGTTTAATAATCTTTAGAAATTTTTAAATTATTTCAGAAAAAAATTCAAGAAAGTATTAGCTTCACACAAAACCTTATGTATGGGCACATTAAAATTTGGTGTTCTCTTTGCTTTTGTGCCGTTGTATTTGCCATTGTGTCTGTCAGCAGGGGTAAATGGCGCGTGAGGGGCTGGAGGTGCCAATACCATGAGAAAAGGTTGGTCAGCGAAATGTCCCTTGATAAAATCTACAGCCAGATTACTCTGAAATATACATATATATATATATATATGTGTGTGTGTGTGTGTGTGTGTGTGTGTGTGTGTGTGTGTGTGTGTGTGTGTGTGTGTGTGTGTGTGTGTGTGTGTGTGTGTGTGTGTGTGTGGAGGGGGGGTGTATGAAAGTGTGTGAAAACATAGAATCACTCTAAGTAATGTTTTTATCTCTTCTATTAATCCAGAAATAGTCACTTAGGAAATGTTGCATCGCAATAAATGAATAATAAGAAAATAAAAGTTTAATTGTTTCCTATATTGATGGAGAATCTTTTTTTTTTCTAAAGAAAAAATTCAATAACCTATATACATAAACTCAAAAAGAAAATGCTAATAAATTTTATCAACAAAATACGCTACGTAATTGATAATAACAATAGTTTTTATTTTACAAGATTCAAAGAACAAGGTAATTATTTATGAAAAAAAAACCTAGACTATTCCCGGGTTAACGAGCAAATCCTACACATTGTGACACAAGCTCAAATGAATTTACAACAAAAGAAGAAAGGATTTTACATTCTCGTGTACGATAAAGAGTAAAAATACTGTTTAATTCAGGTGTAATTTTTCTTTTAGTAGAAAAAGAGCTCCGTAGAAATGAGTAGTCCTTTAGTACCCCAGTTAAAGAGATGAAAAAAAGGAAGATCGGTGCAAATGCAATTTTTTGTTCGTCACACCTGAACCAGAGAAGATTTTTACTCTCGGTTAAATGTGTGTCAAGTACTTCTGCATGCTGTGATGCTGTTGCATCCACTTACGATCACGTCGGTAAGATAATCGCTCGAGCTGTTACCATATTTTCTCTCGGTACCGTTTATGGATAACGAATAATCGTAATACTTCGAGTTTCCTATAAGACCGGCCCACCAATCCCATCCCGTTGGTACATGAGCCGCACCGCCGACTTTCTCGTTTCCGTACTATACATATATTACACGCGCATTTTTTAATTGATTTGCATCATCACAATAGCAGAAAAAAGATGAAATACACAAAATGGCAAAGTACAAAATCCGCCGAATTTCTAAATAAACAAAAATTCTTTCATAAAATTCGAACAGAATTATTTTTGGTGAGAAATTGTAGAAATAAATTTTCTTCGATCGACCTAATTGAACTTGAAGATCCGGGTGTCTACCTGATTTAGATATTTCCCCGCGTAAAACGTCTTGTATCCGGCAAATCGCAAAAGAGCAGCGAACGTTGCCGGCTCCCGTGATTGTTGCCATCGGGCGTTACTGCAACCACCCGCGATAGAATTGTTCACCGTTAGATGATTATGTTGATATCGTCCGGTGAGGATGGACGCCCGATTGGGGCAACAAATCGGCGAGGCTACAAACTGAACAGCGACCGACACTTTGAGCGTCAAGAAAGAAACGATGAAATAATTTCCACGTCTATATTCGAGACTTACACAATTCGTAAATATGGCGCCCTGACGTCCTACAAGATTCAGAGTGTTCGTCATTGGCGTCTAAAATTATAAATTAAATCACATAAGCAAATATTCATTTTCTTTTTCAAAGTAATTAGAGTCTTATTTCACATTCTATTATGTATGTGTAATTTTTTATCCAGATTGAAAGAAACGGAAATGCTACCATGCCATCTAGAACGGAGTCTTGATCATCGGTAACAATCAGCACGATATTCTTAGATGCAATTGATAGCAATAAATAATTCAGCAACCAGAAGAGAGATGCCAGCTGCATCGTGGCCGGCATCGCGAGATCTCCCGGTAGAAAATGACGAGTTGAAAAATCGTTGTAATTAGCCTGGCTACGACGGAAGTAGACCGACGTTGCTGCGTCGCTTCGCGAGGTGTCCGAGAGTATTTTAACACGGGAATCGACTGTCGTTAATCTCGCGCACGGATGAATACAATGTATACAAGATCGAAGCTACGAGATTACTGACCATTACTGACGAGACTGCGATTCACTTGTGTCGTCTATAGAAACATTTCTTGATTGGTCAATTAATAAAATTCGTTATTCTGATTGGCCAATGAAATGCATCAAAACATTTGTGGCGTTGTGGACTGTAATCTTGAGACTCCTAGCTTTTATTTTAACGTGCGTATCGTCTACGTTCCACGAGAAGATTAAGATTATGTTCTGATTATCTTCGTTTATATTTACACGAATTTATACGAATCTTTCCAACAATACAGTGTGAATTATTGTGAATAAGATACAAATAAGTAATTAAGTTATGAGATTGTTAATAATATATCTAACTTTAGTATTTCGATAATACAAAAAAATATGTATAAAAATAAAAAATGGAATTTAACTTTCACATTGTTTCTAATGAAATCTGAATCTTTTATGATCTATCGATCGCTGTTTACGTAAAGCATGGTTTCATGGTGATGCAAATTATTTAAATTTTACGAGTAAACACGTACGGTAAACATTTGCACTGAAGAAACTCTGATAAAGAACGAGACGACTCCCCGCGAAGAGTTACCGGCGACCGTCGGCAGATGGTGCCAGGCACCGGCGCGCGACACGCGGACAACGACCGACAGAGGACTCCGGAAGGGCCGGAAGAGTGTGGAAATCGGAATTGCCTTTTCGGCGCGTCGGCGCTCGCTTCTACGCCTTCGGGCACGCAGAGCAGCTAAATACACGGCACGACGGACAAACGAGAGCGCAGCAGCCGTGTCGTACATACATATCGCACGCCGGCACGCACGCACGTTGGTACATACATATACGCGAGAGCACGAACGAGCGCGCACGCACGTAATTTCCCACCGGCGAGCCGGAGTCTTACGCCGCGCGCGAGCGAGCGAGCGCCGTACATATTTTCTATGCGCGTTGTCGCGCGACGACCAGCCGCAATATTATTCACGGGGCGAGCTCTTGGGCCGCACTAACCATCACCCGGCCACATCCCGGAGAATAGCCGAGAGGCAAGACGCAGTAAGTTGTCTGTCGGTCGACCGGAGACGGTCAGCGCACATATCCGCTCTGATTCGGTTACTCTTTGCGCGCGCGCGCGGATACTTCTTGTTCTCGTTTTCTTTCTCTTTCTATCTCTTTCTCCTCTCATCATTTCACGTTTATCTATCTATTCTTACACGAAGATAGCTCGCTGTCCGCACGAACGCACGTCGGCGGCGGCGACCGAGCGACAAGTGTAGTTGGGTGTAGTAGGTGTAGAGGAACGGCGCGGAAGTGTGCGGTCCGGGCCGCGCATCGCCGACTATTGCGCGGGCGGCCACGAGGGCGCGCTGCTTGCCGGCCGACCGGCCAATCGCCGCGTGCTGGTAGCGCCACCGTTCCGTCGGGTACGCTCGTGGCACGCCCCTACGACTTCCTCCATTGTCCTTCTTTCCGAGATTCTCACCGCGGAGGAAGGATGGCTCAGAACAATTATTTCGGATTTACCCACGGCGGGACGCAATATGGGTACGGAATCGCATGTATTTATCACTATCATTAAGTAGCTAGCGTTAAGCTGATCGAGAGTTCGTGGCCGCGAGGCGCGAGCGCGCGCGACGAGCGATAAAGGGAAGACCGGTCGCGTTTCCAGACACCTCACGGCACGCCGTCCGCGAGAGGCCCAGCCGGCACGGCGGCCATTACTCTCGCCGCGCGAGTGATCTAGCGTCTCGTCGAGCGTCTCCCGCAGGAGAGAAAGAAAGAGACAAGGCCGAGACGGACTTTTTCCGTCCTGCGGTCTACTTGTCGCAATCCACCGTCTCCTCCACGTCACCGTTGCATCGCAACTCCACGGCACGGACGCTCGACGGGCCAACCACATGCGCGCGCGCGCGCGCGTGTGTATGTGTGCGCGCTCGTCTTTTTCCCTTATTTTATTATCTAATGTTGCCTCCTCACGAATAGGGCGACCAGCGCCGCTGCGTATCAGACCGGGCAGGCGGGATACGCGGTAACCCCGGCGGCGACTGCCGCCACGTACACTCAGCGACCCGCGGCCGCCGCCGCCACCGGCTACGAGACCTACCAGGCAGCCGCCGCCGCAGCCGCGACCGGGACGACCTACGCAGGTGAGTTCTACTCCGGCGCTGAGTCTCAGCGATCGATCTTTGTCACAGGGATTCGATAAATTCATTAGTATATATGTATATATCGATCGTTGGGACGTACTTTGTGCAAATGTTTCATCTCTTGTCGAATGTGAGCTCCCCTTTTTTTTCTTCAAAAATTTGGTAAAATTGAAATCTATGAGGGAACAAAAATGCTGATTGGTTTGGGTGTAGCAAGTGGAGTTGCACCTGCACCAGGTTTTTTCTATAAATTTTCATGTGCTTCTTCCACCGATTGACTTGAACCGTTGATTCGTTATTTGAAAAATACAAGAAGCTTGGTGCACACATGGGAAATAATACTTTTTCATTAAAAATTTTATTTTTGGGATTTGTTATACTTCATACAAATATTCTATATAAAATATAAAATTTATTTGCATTTGAAACTCACTATTTTTGTACTTGTATGAGATAAATATAAAAATGTTGGAAATTTTCTTAAACATTTTTTATTATCTTTAACTTTATTTTTTATTATTTTAAAGAGATTATTGAAGTTTTACATAAATTATAATTTACAAAAAAAAGCAAAGAAAATAAGTTTTGCAGTTAGCTATTAAAATTAATTGGCCGATCAAGCTAATCAGAGATGATGAGACTGGCTCTAAAATATGTCATTGATAATATTTTCCTCATAACATTAAATTATTCTCAAGTACAATAAACAATGCAGCATTATTACAATATATACGTTTCTTCTTACAGCTGCTAATCCTGGCACCGTAGCCCAGACTTACGATTACGGGTACGGACGAGCTGCACCAGCAGCCACATACGACGCAACCAAGACCTATTACCAACAACCAGCAGCTGCCGCAGCGACTTACACTACCACTGAAACCCATTACCAGGCAGCAAAACCTGCTTATAGCACAACCAGTGCCTACACTGGCACTGCTAGACAGGCCACTACCACTGGTCAAGCCAAAACCTATCAAGCGTCTAGCACAGCTTATCAACAATCAAATCCTACACAGAGCGCTACTTACTCGTCAGGATACACTGCGCCAGCCACTCCTGCCGCTACTCCGTCAACTGCAACAAATAGTAAGTATACTGACCTTTCTCTTACACATTTGTCTCTAAATATTTTCGGTCCTCTCTTGACCACTAACTGTGATGTAGAAACTAATAACATGAAATTGATCCTCTCACGATACGTGAATAACAAAGAAAAAACAAATTTTTTAAACTCTGCTAACATTCTCGATCGTTATATAACGTTTGAGGATTTAGCAGAGGTCAGTAACGTTTTTTATCCGCTCCTGAGTAAGGAGCACACTTCTGAGTAAATTAGTTTCCCGTTGGTTTCGTCTTCGTGGAGTCTTCGTAGTCTTTGGTCTTTTGGTGCATCTCGAAATTTCGAGTAATAGTAAAAAAAATTTTGTGCCGCGCGAAAATACCAATGGTTTGGATCCCTCCAAAGTTTGAGGTTTCAATTTCATTTCCCTTAGAAACGGCGAGTACAACGTATTCCGGCTACGACGCAGCGCTATATAGCGCTGCGACTATGTTTGTAGCCCAACAGCAAAATGCAAACAGCAATTCCACTAACCAGAAGACTGGAGGTTGGCAGGGCTACGGACGGAAGGGATTCGGAGCTGGCGGGGGAGGGATGAAAGCAATGCGGCCCAAGCAGCCTCCTAAACCTCAGCAACTACACTATTGCGATGTTTGTAAGATCAGCTGCGCTGGGCCACAAACCTATCGTGAGCATCTGGAGGGACAAAAACACAAGAAGAAGGAAGCTTCCCTGAAGGTGCCTCAACAGCCTCCGGCGCGTGGAGCAGGCAACAGTCTTCGATGTGAGCTTTGTGATGTAACTTGTACTGGAAACGATGCTTATGCTGCTCACATTAGAGGTGCTAAGCATCAAAAGGTAGTCAAGTTACACACTAAACTTGGAAAACCTATACCAAGCGCGGATCCTACTGTTTTGAATCCGAAACCTGCGGCAGCTGCGAAAGCTGCAACTACAAAGAAGCCAACGGTGACAGTCACACCTAAAATCAACTTTGTTGCTTGTAAGTAAATTTTTGTATTTTTATATTTTACAAATACAGCAATATCTTACAAATATTTGTAAGACTTATGAAACTATGTGCATTCATTTCAATTGTATTTATTATACAAATGTTTCAGCTGGAAACTTGGGCACCGTGAATCAAAATCAAACCGTGGAGGTCAAGCAGGAAGAAGCAGCCGCCGAAGAGGCTGTGGAAGAGGCTACGGTCGATGAAAAGGATATTCAGCCAGTTGGTCAGGAATACATCGAGGAGAATAAATCCGAAGACGGGAAGATCATAAGTTTTAATTGCAAGTTATGCGAATGTCGGTTTAACGATCCCAATGCCAAAGACATGCATATGAAGGGTCGCCGTCACAGATTTGCATATAAGAAAAAGGTCAATCCTGATTTAGTCGTCGACATGAAACCGAGCCTTAAACAGCGCAAAATGCTGGAGGAGAAACTACGTAGGCAACAAATGCGCGACGAGTATCTACGTCGCAGAGAGGAAATTAATCAGTTGGGACCTATGGGACCCATGATGGACGAAGAGATGATGTATTGGGAGGAGAGACGCCGCTACGAAGAGGAATGTGAATATTATGAATGGTTCCGACGATATGGACGTGGACCAGGTGCCCCACCGATGCCACGTGGTCCGTTCCAAGGACCACCGCCTATGATGATGTTCCCAGGCCCTCAAAGACGACCAGATTCATCGGATGACAAACATGTACTGGCGCACCATACAACTATTTATCCTAAAGAACAAGAATTGGTGGCAGTTCAGAAAATAGTTTCTCACACCGAGAAGGCACTGAAGTTTGTATCCGATGCTTTAGCTGAAGCTGGTGAGTATTTTTAAGCATTTTTTCCCGCAAATTTTAACTTTATAAATACACTTTAATTTTATGGAATAATATTATACCGATACATATTATTGTTTGCAGGTAAAAAGAACACTCCTGCTAATGCTAATGCTACTGCAGCAACGGTACCAGCTGGTACTCCACAGACGAACGATGCAATTAAAAAAGAGGAGGCTGATAAGAAGAAAGCAGCCACACCACAGAAGGAAGATGGAAGTGATGGAAATCTATTCTCATTTCAGAAGGAAAAAGAAGATTCCAGAATTCTTCGTGGCGTTATGCGTGTCGGAAATTTGGCCAAAGGGCTGTTACTATCTGGAGATAATCACGTTTGCCTTGTTGTCTTGTGTGCAGAAAAACCTACTAGGTATTGTATTCAAATGATTTCTCTCTTATGACACAATATGTAGTAATATATTGTAAGCAAAATTTATGAGACTATTCGTATCTTTGCAGAACATTGCTCAATAAGGTTGCGGAGATTTTACCTGGCGAATTGAAGAATGTAGCTCCCGAAGAGACCTACAATGTCGGAAAGCATCCTGAGTCAGCAGCTTTGACTGTCTCGGGAGGTACCGTCACCGTCAGCGTGACACTCACCAGTCCCCTGATGCGTGAAACGCCTAAGTCAACTGCTGCAGCAGGTGATTTATTATTTCGCATTTTTACGGTGGCCAAGAAAAGGATAACTATGAAGGCGAAACGGGGTTTTTTAGCGGAATTATGCACCTCTTTTTATTTTCATGGCGTTTTCTTGATCTATTCTGCGATTTGTACATTTAGTTTGTTCTTTTCATGGCCCGGAAGATTTTCTGTAAGTTTTTTTAAGCACCAGGACGATGCGGGGCAGCCAAGGACGATTCGACGGTTGCCAGTGTACATACGCTCTAACATAAAGTTGATTTCTTTTTCGATATAGCTGCGTGTCTTAGTGTGTCCACGACAGAGTCCTCTTTGTAGAATTCATTTTTCGACTGTAAGAGTATATTACAAAACGATACTCGAACGATATTACGATAAATTTCACAGAAAAGAGCGTAATCTGATACGGTTTAGACACCGATTTTCATTGTCGCACGTTATTTAATTTATAGTAGATATTTGTCTATTTTTTCGAGAATGATTATTCGAGACTCCATCGACAAACAATACTAACGAGAGATTTCATTGAACGTGGACACGCTTGCGATAGGAGGAAACAACGCTGAGGCAATCTTAAAACTATGGACTTTTTGATCATGCATAAAAAAAGAACAGAAAATCCCTCTGAACTGTTATCGAATGCTGTACGCGCATTCTGCGATGTGCATTAACGTACCTCTGAATCTTGACCGACCGTTCTATTAGCATCGGTGCTACCTACCTTTTAAGCGGATAGAGGTGACACTACCGATGTTGATAGGAATCGTCGGACGTTCTTGAGCGGCAAAAAATATCGATCCGAGAAAGAACGTTTTAACGGGGGTGAACTCGGTGCATTGCAAACGTACTACATTCGATCAGGCTTATATTTCTTTTTTCACGTTGGCATTATATA
Source organism: Monomorium pharaonis (assembly GCF_013373865.1). Lineage (NCBI taxonomy): Eukaryota > Metazoa > Arthropoda > Insecta > Hymenoptera > Formicidae > Monomorium > Monomorium pharaonis. The sequence goes on from NC_050473.1 coordinate 3,140,274, forward strand.
TATCACGGTATGGCCCACAATTTAAAGGTGCTTAAGTTGAGAAAACGAATATTAATAAAGAGAGGGAATACCTAAAATCTCTGGGCATGATCAAACACTCTAAGTGTTGTCTAAGCGTGTTGTGCTTTCTTTGTTGGAATCTCAGATAATGCTGGACAGCAGCAGCAGGAAGCTGCTCAACTGCAAACAACGCCCGCGGCCCCCACCGTGACGAAACCAGACCCACCAGATGTACTTCCCAAGGCTAAGTGTTTGGAGGCTTTAGCTGCACTCAGGCATGCCAAGTGGTTTCAGGTTTGAATTCATCAACTCTCAGTTCAAGAACTCAAATTGTCTCAATGCCACGTTCTTGTTTGGCACTGTGTAACGAAGCATTTTCTTTTATTTTCTCCTGACAATACGCGAGACGCGTGCAAGTTGTCCTTTCTCTTTCTCTATCTCTTAAATCAAATCTCTCAGTCAAAAGAAAATCAAAAAAGAAAGAAAGGAAAAGAGAAAAAGCAGTCTAGAAACTTCCAGCCTTGTGACGGTTTTATTTTTTATCATTAACCGATCCGTCGTTAACTCGATTCTGTCTGAATTGCTTATTTGATCACGTTCGATGTTCGCCGGTTTCATATATCCGCTGAATTTTTGAACGCCATACGCCACTGTAGGCTTTGTCCACTGTAGTTTCCACGCGGTTTTACGTTTACGTTTCGGACTCCGTTTATTACACTATTATTGTTGATTTAAAATGATCTGAAATATAGTTCCGAAATGAATGGATAACAGTGGCATCGTCCATACATGGGAGAGAAAGCTAAATCGCACATCGAACATGCGATCAGATATATTATCAGGCAAGAAATCTTGCAAGTAAGCAATATGTAAATGTGTATCTTAACAGTCACGTACAAATGCTGCTAGATGCATTTACATTTGCTTTGCTTTGAAATCTTGAAACATCCAGAATAATAGGACTTGTTCTGTGAGACGTCGCAATTCGAGTGCAATTAATTTTTATCCTTAGAATGAATGTGATTTTCTTTATTTTCTTTACTAACGCAGAGACTGCTCGATTGCTTTACGATATCAAGCATAATTCATTATTCTGGATCGTCCTTAATGCGTTGTAGCCTAGGCTGCGTCTGTTCTAGGTCTGTCTTAACTTGAAAGCAAAAATCGAATATGTATCGTCAGTACAGCTTTTGTGAGATTATGTATTTCGTTCAGTTTTTATAACAATTTTCATGTGCGTTAATTGCACAGCTTTGGAGATGTATAAAGAGACAGACAAGCACAAACACACAGTAGCGCGTCATAAGTGTACCGGGTGTTTCTGTAGATTAGAGTTGAGTCCTAGAATTGCTCTGAGATGTGCTCAGTTTCCTTAAGATATATGAGCTCTGAATTTTTTTTAATTATTGCGGTAGGTACTAACGTCTACTAGGAAAAAAGTGATCGATAAACACCCGGTAATATTGATATGGGCTAATACTATTAGGGGCATTAGGCACGAGGCTGGGAGGATAGCTAAAGCCCACACAAAGCAATCGAAAGATAGTTTAGGCCGTCTTATCTCCAAAAGTGCATCTACTGCGTATATTAAATCGTAGTTTTTTAACATATTAATCCTATTCAACAGGCTAGAGCTACTTCACTGCAGAGCTGTGTTATGGTTATTCGTATAATGCGTGACCTGTGCAATCGTGTGCCAACATGGGGTCCATTAAATCCTTGGGTTAGTATACAATGTATTAACGTTTCATTACCCACATGTTCTCACGTTTTCTTGATTCTTGATAATCCTTTCTTTTCAATGTATATAGGCATTGGAATTATTGACTGAGAAAGTCATTAGCACAGCGGGAGGTCCCCTTAGTCCCGGCGAAGCCTTAAGAAGACTTTTGGAATGCGTAGCAGGAGGAATATTGCTACCGGGTAGTCCAGGTAATTTTTTTCTGTAATAGAATTTATAATAGGAATCTATTTTATCGTACTATGTTTTGATATTTTAATCAATTTTCTATCTTTAAATGATGAAAAAGATGACGAGACTGAGCGTATCGCGGAGGTGATTTTTGATCTCGAGTTCAAGTATTTTGTTCTCCTGTATCATAATCACATATTTTGCAATACGCGCGGATGATATGGCAATCTGATTTAAATTATCTTACTATTGATCCAGAGATGTGTGAGACAATGCGAGAACCAATGTTGATTCATAAATGTTTCTTTTCTTCAGGATTATCCGATCCATGCGAGAAAGAGCCAGTTGATGCTATAGGAAACATGACGTCTCAACAGAGAGAAGATATTACCGCATCCGCGCAGCACGCGTTGCGATTGGTAGCGTTCCGTCAGATTCACAAGGTCCTAGGTATGGAGCAATTGCCACCGCCGAAATTCAAGGGACGATTTGCCCGAAAGCGAAGACGCGATAACAGCAACGGAGAGGGTACGGACAGCGAGGCTTCGAAAAAAGATAAAAAAGCGGAGGAGATTAAAATGGAAACAGATTCCAAGTAGAAGATCTACCAAAAGATTCATACTAATGATACAAATTACCTATTAACTTATCTAGCATAAGGAAGCAGTTTTCCCGCTGTGTCAGTTGCTTGTTTAGGAGGAGACAGATTTTCGGAGGAGACATTTCGAGACTAGGCTAACGCTTACAATGATTTTTAGATAGACTACGTTATGATTTTAGAATAATCCAAGAATGATAAAATTTTGAAAAGATATGAGATGCGTTTGTCGAGTTACAATAGCGGGCGTTCTTTATCTCTACGTCATTATTGAGGATTGTTTACTTGTGGCAATGATAATCATTTCCTTCTTAATGTATGATGTATTCCACATAATAAGCGTGTCACAGAAACGGAAATAGTGCTATGTTAGGTAAAGCTTAAGTTGAAACTGCTAATTTTCTCAAACAGATGTGATGCGATTAGATCTTATGATATTAGGTTTGTATCGACGAAAATAACAAATACGTTTACTTAAATCTGGTCCATCCAGATTTTATTTCGATTATGGCGAGCAGAAGGAAAACGAAATGTAGCAGAATACGATGACGAACATTTATAAGTTTGAAGTTAGGCGTAGACAGAATCAATAGATTGTATTGAATTTTGTGTGTATGTTGTGTGTGTAGTCAGTACGTGTAGGAAAATAACCATCTTTTCTCTCTCTCTCTCTCTCTCTCTCTCTCTCTCTCTCTCTCTTTCTCTTTCACTTCTGCACAAAGTAACAACCATTTATGATGTATGCTATTGTCACGTACGTGACTCACGCAAGAAAATGGCGGCAAGATATTTATAACTCGATAATTTGGACGCTTAGTGATTACTCGATGCAAAGCAAGTGCACGTGTTAATGTTTTTTTGTTTAACACAACTAAATCAATTTTATTCGCAGAAAATTTAAGCAACCGAGTCAAGTTGAAACTTGAACTTTTTAACTTTTATTGGATTTCAATTTAAGTGAATTTCTTCTAACTTGTGTAGAATTTTCTGTTCTATATTTTGAATGAAGATCATTGAATAAAACGAACATGTGTACGTATCTGTGAATTTAATTATTTCTAACAAAACAGTTAATATGCTAGTTTCCTTGATGTTACTCCTTTCCTTTTCAACTTTAATGTTTGTTTTATGAAAAATGCAAATAGATTATAAATAAGTAAGTTAAATTTAAAGATAGAAAATTTAAAATAATAAATTAACGGAAATACGTATAATATATTAATCAATTTTTTAAATCTAAAGTATATAACATTTAATTTCTCATCTGTATACATATTTCTTTCAAATATCTGGTCGACTATAATTTACTTTTGTATATAATTCTTTTAATCAATACATACAAATGTACTTTTTCAAGTTTGTTAATGTAAATTAATAAATTTTTTATTTGGAAAAATAAACACGAATAACCCAGCGTATCATAGATACGGAAAAAGATGTCTTAAGTGTTAAGAATACGTTATATTCTACGCTATTGGTAACATCGGTTTTATTTTAGTGGAGTTTTAAAATTACTATCATAGTTGTAATTTTACACAAACTTTTTACAGTGTACAATCGTTTAGATTAATACGTTATCTATCTTGCTTCGATGTGAGAGTATATTGCATCAGTTTGCGAGTCATTGGAACTGCGATGTTATGACTCGACAGTTCCACGAATTCAATTTTGCGATGTTTTTGCGACCTTGTGACTAACACGCAATTTATAAAATAAAATCAAAAATACTCTCTTAATAAAGAATCCAAGTAACAAGTAATTGATGTACGTATCCCTATTTCAACATCAAAATGACGTCTTTGATGACGTCAAAACAGCAACAAATAACGTTAGTTTGTTATTTGAGAGAGAACGCCTAAGTAGCGTGAACGTACAGCGAATTGTACAAAGAAACTATTCTTGGACATTTATTATTATCAAGGGAATAACGTGTGTGTTCAGCAACAAATAACTTCTAACGCTAGGGTTTAGTTATATTTAGAAAACTGTATCATTTTGTATTATTAACATTTTATTTGCATGTATTGATATTCAAGGAAGGAATATTAGGGATGAACGTAAGAATCGTTCTCAGAAAGCTGAGAAGAGAGTATTATTAAGTATAACGGTTTCTCTGTGATAAATGGAGACAGATGTACATATGTACAAGTCGCAAAAACATCGCCTTGTTTCTTTCGTGAATCGAATCTGAAAATTGATTAGAATGAAAGAGCAAATTGTGAAACGGCTACTAATTAAAGCTCCATTTTTTTTATTATCAGAAATACATCGCCTTAAACGCATTCGGGAAATTCGTGCTCTCAATTTTCTCTTAGACACACTTTCTCCTACATATTCAGCATTATCCTTTGTTTTTCACGTATGTCTTTGATTACATGTTTTTCTCAAAGTCTCAAATTAACAAATCAGTCTTCAAATCTCTGAAAAATTACCGAATTTTCGACAAAATTTATACGTGGTAAAAATTATAATATTTCCTTATAAAAATGTAATACTGAACAGTATTAAATTGGTTAGGAATTATTTTACTTCTTCTTAAATACTAACAGTAATATTTTTAATACTTAAAATAAGTGTTAATTACTAACCAATTTAATATTACCTAGTGTCACATTTTTAGAAGTTATTTATTAATAATTAATAATTAAATTATTATATCTGCTATTCTACTATTAATACAATTGCCACCCGCGTTCTCGGAGTGTACATTCATTTCAAATATTTACTCATAAAATAATATATATTAAAAACGAGGTTTCGACTGTGAAGCTCTGCATATATCATTAATAAGAACATTCTGGAGTGTTCTTTGTGACGAGTCAATATCGGTCGCATTATATACGTCACGCGAGTCAATGACAGCTGTGCCACGCGAGCCAATCGGCGACGTCGTTGACGCCTTCTTAGCCAATCGAACACGAGCATGCGCACTCTACGTGTAACGGTATATAAAAGTGAAGACGTACAGGCTACACGGCTACACCTTTAGCAGTTCGTGAGTCGTGAGGAAGCATCATTGATCCACGAGATTTTATCGAGTTTTTTGCGAGAAGTTATAGACGCAGCTTGAAGCTTTCAAACAAAAGGTATGTATGTTGCATCTATCGATACAAATTCTTAGTTCTCGAATCTTCGTTCTTGGCCGAAAAATTAATTTACTCGTGCAAATGAAGTATAGGTAATTAAAATATATAATCATAATAGTAATAGTGAAGTTTATTTGATACGTTCTACGTTCAGTAATAATTTGCGTCAGATTAGCCTGAGTCACCTCCAAATGTGTATGTGCACACGTTATTGCGAGATATTGATCGTTGTTTGCTGTTGCTAGGCGGGATAGAATCGCGGGATTATATCGATTGTACTTTATTGAATTGGCGTATCTTGTCGTCTAATTTAAAAATCAATTCGTTTTTGCATCAGCATAAAAAGCATGTAGAAAACAGGGGGAAAATCTTCCCTTCTTTCCGGGTTCGATCAGCAATCTATTGTTAGAAATTGCGTGTTTTCTCCGACCTGCTCCGACCATGACATGGCGGATCATGACTATCACGAGACGCTTGTTAAACAGAAAATGGCGACCGTTGATTTCACTGCGTCATTGTGAGCGGCTTTGAACTGTTAACAGTCATTTTTCTCCGTTTTCCACTTACAAATATGAGATTTTATGCGATTTCTTATTCTTAAAGGTAATGGGTTTACCTTTTTTTAGATCTTGTCCGTTCTAATACTTTGACTTATCCGTGACCTAATTTCTTAAATAATTATTAGACTCGAATTAACTTATAAACATGAAATGTGAAATTTGCTAACAGCCAATTTTCTACTTTTTGACGTTACAGGTTTTTGAGATTACAATTTTTTTACAGAGTTTCTTAGTCATAAAAAATAGTTTTTATTTTTTAATCTGTTCCTGTTTGACTTATCTGCGTTCTCATTTCACAAATAATAGGAATTGAATTGTAATAAAAAGATTTGGAATTTTGTGACCAGTTCAAAAATATTTTCTAATAAAAAAATGTTGCTGATTTACTCCAGGATGAATTTATTTTTTTCTATTTGTATCATATGTACTTATCTATGTCTTTATTTTGTAAATACTGGAAATCAAATTGATTTAGTGATATATTTTCTTATATGATATTGAAAGACAATTTTTTTACATAATGAAACTTTATTACAGAGCACTATGCAGATTTTCGTGAAGACGTTGACTGGAAAGACCATAACTCTTGAGGTTGAGGCTTCTGACACTATCGAGAACGTGAAAGCAAAGATTCAGGACAAAGAAGGCATCCCACCTGACCAGCAGCGTTTGATCTTTGCTGGAAAACAGCTTGAAGACGGACGTACCTTGTCTGACTACAATATCCAAAAGGAATCGACTCTTCACTTGGTTCTTCGATTACGTGGCGGAATGCAGATTTTTGTTAAAACCCTGACTGGAAAGACCATCACTTTGGAGGTAGAGGCTTCTGATACGATTGAGAATGTCAAAGCGAAAATTCAAGATAAAGAAGGCATCCCACCAGATCAGCAGAGATTGATCTTTGCTGGAAAGCAACTTGAGGATGGTCGTACTCTCTCAGATTATAATATTCAAAAGGAATCAACCTTGCATTTGGTTCTTCGTTTGCGTGGTGGAATGCAGATTTTTGTCAAAACTCTCACAGGAAAAACCATCACATTGGAAGTCGAGGCTTCGGACACGATCGAAAACGTCAAAGCAAAAATTCAAGATAAGGAAGGAATTCCTCCGGATCAGCAAAGATTGATCTTTGCTGGCAAACAACTTGAGGACGGTCGCACACTTTCTGATTACAACATTCAAAAAGAATCAACGTTGCATTTAGTTCTCCGATTGCGTGGTGGTATGCAAATTTTTGTTAAAACATTGACGGGAAAGACCATCACATTGGAGGTTGAAGCGTCAGACACGATCGAGAACGTCAAAGCCAAAATTCAGGATAAGGAAGGAATCCCACCGGATCAGCAGAGGTTGATCTTCGCCGGAAAGCAGCTAGAGGACGGCCGCACGCTTTCAGATTATAACATTCAAAAAGAATCAACGTTGCATTTAGTTCTCCGTTTGCGTGGTGGTATGCAAATTTTCGTTAAAACATTGACTGGAAAGACCATTACATTGGAAGTTGAGGCATCGGACACGATCGAAAATGTCAAAGCCAAAATTCAGGATAAGGAAGGAATCCCTCCAGATCAACAGAGGTTAATCTTTGCTGGAAAACAGCTGGAAGATGGTCGTACACTTTCTGACTACAATATTCAGAAAGAATCAACCTTGCATTTGGTTCTCCGTTTGCGTGGTGGTATGCAAATTTTCGTCAAAACGTTGACGGGAAAGACCATCACATTGGAAGTTGAGGCATCGGACACGATCGAAAATGTCAAAGCCAAAATTCAGGATAAGGAAGGAATCCCTCCAGATCAACAGAGGTTAATCTTTGCCGGAAAACAGCTGGAAGATGGCCGTACACTTTCTGACTACAATATTCAGAAAGAATCAACCTTGCATTTGGTTCTCCGTTTGCGTGGTGGTATGCAAATTTTCGTTAAAACATTGACTGGAAAGACCATCACATTGGAAGTTGAGGCATCGGACACGATCGAAAATGTCAAAGCCAAAATTCAGGATAAGGAAGGAATCCCTCCAGATCAACAGAGGTTAATCTTTGCCGGAAAACAGCTGGAAGATGGTCGTACACTTTCAGACTACAACATTCAGAAAGAGTCTACGTTACATTTGGTCTTGAGGCTTCGTGGTGGTATGCAGATTTTTGTTAAAACTCTCACTGGCAAAACCATTACATTGGAGGTTGAAGCTTCGGACACAATTGAAAATGTCAAAGCCAAAATTCAAGATAAGGAAGGAATCCCTCCGGATCAGCAGAGATTAATCTTCGCTGGAAAACAACTGGAAGATGGCCGTACACTTTCCGACTACAACATTCAGAAAGAATCGACCTTGCATTTGGTTCTCCGTTTGCGTGGTGGTATGCAAATTTTCGTCAAAACCTTGACGGGAAAGACCATCACATTGGAGGTTGAAGCGTCAGACACGATCGAGAACGTCAAAGCCAAAATTCAGGATAAGGAAGGAATCCCACCGGATCAGCAGAGGTTGATCTTCGCCGGAAAGCAGCTAGAGGACGGCCGCACGCTTTCAGATTATAACATTCAGAAAGAATCCACTCTGCATTTAGTTTTGAGGCTTCGTGGAGGTATGCAGATATTTGTCAAGACTTTAACTGGCAAAACTATAACACTAGAGGTCGAGGCTTCGGACACAATCGAGAACGTGAAGGCGAAAATTCAAGACAAAGAGGGCATTCCTCCCGATCAGCAAAGACTGATTTTCGCTGGCAAACAACTCGAGGACGGACGAACTTTGTCCGACTACAATATTCAAAAAGAATCCACACTCCACCTTGTACTTCGACTTAGAGGTGGAGATATCTAATTTCACACTTTTTATCATCACTACTAAGCATCGCGTTGTATTAAATTGTTTAATTTTATTAGAATAAATTCTATTATATGAGTTTTTAATTTTATTAATTTGCACACAAAGAAGTACGCGAAAGTCGCACATAGGATATTTTGGTTGGCGAATAAAGAAATTGACTTTGCATATTATAATGTCTCATTTTTTACCATCTTTAATATCGCTATTTTATAATAAATTATATTACACAAATTCTTAATTTTATTAATTTGCGCTCAAAGAAATACAAAGTTTTACGTAGGATATTTTGATTGATAAATAAATTTGCATATTATATAATGTCTCATTTTTTATAACCTTTATTATTATTATCTTGTGAAACGTTTGTAAATAAAAATTATTAATGACAACTTTGATCTTAAATAAGAAAATTAACAATACATGTTAAAATCCATTTGCGTATACTTAAATTTTTTAAACTTGTATATTGATGTTTGCATAAATTGATTCTATAACAATCAATTGTCTGATATATGTTTAACAGTGAGTTATAAGTTCTGAATTGTAAAACTTCAATTTCTTTAAATAAAAATCATTGATATTATAGACAGCACGGAAAAGATCCAGGCAATTGTACATATTATCTACGGACCTTCAGGAACATTAGCTATGTAATATTTGAAGTGCACGTTTTATGCACATTGAGACTTTTGGTGGACGGAAACATCAGAGAGAAGCCTACGTGACTCGCGGCGCTACTCGGCGGTAGTCGGCGGTCAGTGTTTGCTGTCGGCTGTAAACCTGTAAACAATATATATGTATATATCTCCTCTGGGCTCGATATGGCTGCTTTTATTAAGGGAGGGAGGGTATCGCCAATCAAAAATCGCTATTTCGGTGTCGCTTCCCTCTTTATATTGGACTTTATTATTTATTCAATTATAAGAATATTATTTTATAAATATCAGATCTGTGTTTTCTTTACCATTTCTTCAGAAATTTAAATAAATGCTTAATTAGTCATGCCGAAATTATTCTGCGAACGGTATATTTTTATTTCAATCTGACAAATATATTTATTCATGTAATAAATTTACAGGAATACACGTGTTCTGGATGCAGATTTATTACTGATATCTATATTTTATAAATATAGAAAGAAGAGAACGTCGTATATTGACTGGGACGAATACTTCATGGCTGTTACGTTCCTTTGTGCAGATCTGACCTCTCAGACTTTCTGGTGTTTCCGTCCACCTGGGGCTCAATTCTGTACCGCCTACCGACAAGTATCGGTGTCGTTGCGCAGATATTTTATATGACAAAAAACCTGTGCAACGACACCGATAGTTGTCGGTATGCGGTACTGATGCGGTACAGAATTGGGGCCCAGACGTCTCAATGTGCATAAAATGTGCACTTAAAATATTACATAACTAATGTTCCTGAAGGTTCGTAGATAATATGTACAATTGCCTGGATCTTTCCCGTGCTATAATATCAATGATTTTTATTTAAAGAAATTGAAGTTTTACAATTCAGAACTTATAACTCATTGTTAAACATATATCAGACATTGATTGTTATAGAATTAATTTATGCAAACATCAATATACAAATTTAAAAAATTCAAATATACGTAAATAAAGTTTAACATATATATATTGTTAAACTTCGGGTCTACAATAGATGTAGTAAGTTTTATGCCATAAGAAACTGACCAATTATAATTGAATGTGAAAAGAATAATCGAATGTAATTGGTTAATTCCTTATAGCTTAAGACTTGCTATTGTAGATCCGGCTTAACTTGTTGCACCAGTGCTGCACTGCAGCGAAAAAGAACAGACTATACATGTCGATCGTTTCGTGCTGCTAAACTAAACATTCGTGGATCCGAATACGAGCAATAGATCGCATTGATTATGGGCCCAGGTTGATTTCGAGTGTGTCGCAAGTAGTAAGTTGGTCGCACGAGTACCTGCGAGTACTAACGAGGCGTGGCGAAGGAAAGCGAGAGAACGACGTGCGTGCCAGGTCCACGTTTCGGTGCACCTAACCTCCAACTTGGAGTGGGCGGCAAGTGTCAGTCCGCGCATTTCGCTTCAACAACCGTCGCTCCTGGAGGAGAGAGTCTCTGTCTGAGATCCTTCCCGTGCTCGCCTGTGCGTGGCTGCGTGTGTGCGCGCGCGCCTCGTCCGCGACTCGTTCCGCTCTCGCCGATAACCGATGTCCGCTGGCATGTTCCGCACGACGACAGCGAGGCCGTTCAACCTCCGTTACATCCTCGCGCTCAACGAACCTTACGCGCTACATTGGAGAGAGAATAAACTGAAATAGTGTTTACCGCGCGGCTGGACACGTCCGCGCGATCGCGCGAGCCGATTAGTTTTTAAGTCTTTGTTTTTTTATATATAGAAGTTACCTTAGGAATATATTGTATGTATATATTGTAAGCGCTGCGTTGCTTGTTCACACGCTTGTTCATCGCGGTCGCCGTAGATACTATAGAGCGTACGATACGTAGCACACATTTGTATTTGTATATTTGTATATACATTCTGCCACACGAGCGCCTTGCACAGTCATTCCTATCTGTTACTATATCCGAGTGACGATGCGCTTGATCAGCGTGGAGAAGCTTAGCGAGATACAAAATGATGCCGCGCGTATCAGGAACATTTGCATCCTGGCACACGTGGACCATGGCAAGACCACCCTGGCGGACTCCCTCGTCGCAAGCAATGGCATTATATCTGGCAAGCTGGCTGGGAAGCTCAGATACCTGGACAGCCGGCCGGACGAGCAAGTGCGCGGGATCACAATGAAGTCCAGCTCGATAACGCTCCATCACATGTACAGCAGGATGGACCATGTGGTGAATCTAATCGACTCTCCAGGCCACGTGGATTTCTCCTCCGAGGTTTCCACAGCAGTCAGACTATCGGATGGTGCCGTCATCCTAGTCGACGTAGTAGAGGGGGTGTGCCCGCAGACCCGAAGCGCCCTGTCGATTGCCTACGTCGAGGATTTGAAACCTATCTTGGTACTTAACAAGGTCGACCGACTGATCACAGAGATGAAACTGACACCGTTGGACGCCTACGTACGCTTGACGCAGGTCCTGGAGCAGGTGAATGCCATCATGGGCGAGCTGTTTGCGAGCGACGTGATGGAGCGCGAGGAAATCGCTGTACATTCCGCGTCGGACAAGATAAACGAGAGGGATCTGGCCGAATGGCAGTCCGTGTTAGAGGAGATCGACGACTCGAACCTGTACTTCTCGCCCGAGCAGGGAAACGTTCTCTTCACCAGCGCGATCGACGGCTGGGGATTCGGTATTAGGGAGTTTGCCAAGATCTACTCGGACAAATTGGGATTCAGTGAGAAGGTTCTGCGCAAAACGTTGTGGGGAGATTTTTACATAAACAGCAAGACTAAGAGGATCATGAAAGGGGCTCAGGAGAAGGCGAAAAAGCCGCTTTTTGTGCAATTAATTCTGGATAATATCTGGGCGCTATACGAAACCATAGTGATACGAAAAGACAAGGATAAATTGCCGACTATAGCCGAGAAATTGAATATTAAATTGACGACACGCGACTTGAGGCACACGGATCCGAAGGCGCAGCTGCAGGCCGTCTGCACGCAGTGGCTTCCCCTGGCACAGAATTGCCTCGACATGGTATGCGAGAAGGTCCCGTCGCCGCACAATTTGACTGGCGAGAAGATCGAGCGACTAATCAGCGGGAACAACGACTTTTCCGCCTTACCTTTGGAAACGCAGCGACTGAAGGGAGCGTTTTTGTCGTGCGATCCGTCGTCGGAGGCGCCGATCATCGTGTTTGTATCGAAGATGTTTCCCGTAGAGAGGGACATGCTGCCGGAGAACAGGCCGAAGTCATTGACACCGGAGGAATTGGCACAGAGAAGAGAAATCGTTCGACAGAAGCACGCGGAACGACTGGTGCAAAAAACTACTGCTATTGAGAATCACGAGAAGGACACGCGCGAAACTATAGTCTGCAATAACGTCGAGAACAACGCGAGACACGAAGACGAGGATATAACCGAGGATAATTCACTAGACGGCACGTTAGTGGCCTTCGCGAGGGTATACTCGGGAACTATAAAGATCGGAGATGAGGTATTTGTTTTAGGGCCGAAGCACAATCCCACCGTCGCTCTGGAACACGAGAGAGCGGGCGAACAGGTGGATCCGGCTCTCGTGCTTAAGGATTTGAAGCCTGGTAGACACATTACGAGGGTGACGATAGGTAAACTGTACATTCTCATGGGAAGAGAGCTTGAGGTCGTGAGTCAGGTGCCGGCGGGTAACGTTTTCGGCATCGGCAACTTGGAGGAGCACGTTTTAAAAACCGCGACTCTCTCGACGACGATCGCTTGTCCCTCATTTACGGAGCTAACTTCCCTCGCAGTTCCCATACTAAGAGTGGCTCTGGAGCCGAGACATCCCAACGACCTGCCAAAACTAATCAACGGCTTGAAACTGTTGAATCAGGCGGACGCCTGTGCCATCGTTCACATACAGGAGACCGGAGAGATCGTTTTGAGCACCGCTGGTGAGGTTCATCTCGAGAGATGCTTGGAGGATCTCAAGTTGAGATACGCGAAAATCGACATTAATGTGTCCGATCCGATTGTACCGTTTCGCGAGACCATAGTGCCACCACCAAAACTCGACATGGTGAACGAGGCGATCGAGAAGAAGGCGGCGGAAGTCAATCCCGAAGTCTGGACATCGAATCGGCAGTGTTGCTTCGAGATAGACGCAAAGCCTCTCCCGGAAAATGTAACAAAATTATTGGAAAAAAATGCAAATCTGATAAAGTTTTTGGATAGTTGCTGCGACAGGTATACAGAGGCGACACAGGAGAACGGGAAACACGAGGACACTTCTGAAGGCCAATTCAATGACAACCAGATTAACGAGAGATCCATATCCGATAAAAAGCAAAAGGAGGCGAAGACTTTTAAGAATGAATTGGGAACAGCTTTTCTCGAAGCGGGATGGAAGGATAACGTGCTGGATAACATATGGTCTTTTGGTCCACGAAAATGCGGACCAAACATCCTACTGAATGAGACTGACTACAGACAAAAGAAGTTCTGGGAGCAGCAAAGCATGAATGCTGATTTCCGAGCAGCGTAAGTATTGAAAGAAATATATTGACGCAAAAGCTTTTTATTGTATTATATCGTGTTTGAAGTAGACGAGCATTTAAAATACAATAAACATAATTTAATGTTAAACTTACTGCAATGACAATTGCTCTAATATATTATATAATGCAAAAAAATAAATAAATATGAACGAGATATGTGCTTTGACTACCTCCTTAAAACTCATTTCGATTGATAATAACATATGCTATATAATTTTTTCAGATATGATAACAGTATTGTTAATGGATTTCAACTTGCCACTCTGGCCGGTCCCTTATGCGAGGAGCCTATGATGGGTGTTTGTTTCGTGTTGAAAAAATGGGAAATTTTTGAGACCTCACAAAGGTAAATAGTTAATAAATGTTTGCATTAATAATTATTACATACAAGTAAATGTCTTGAATTCTGTGATTAAGCAAATACTCTATTAACAAAGATGCGCATTGCTTCTTTAGAAGTACTTTTATATTATAATTTTATATATTGTGTATATATATTTATTATATATATATAATTATTAAATAAAAGTACTTCTTAAAAAAGCAATAGCAATGCATATGTTTATTTTGTTATAAGAATATTTCTTGATTTCATCACTCTTGTGTGTGTGTGTGTGTGTGTGTGTGTGTGTGTGTGTGTGTGTGTGTGTGTGTGTGTGTGTGTGTGTGTGTGTGTGTGTAAACTAAAAAAATGTTAATTTGATTAAATTTTTCAACTTGATTGAATTTCTTTAGCTCAAGTATTATATAGTTAACTTAAATACATAAAATATTTCAACTTTAATTCAAATATTTATATATTTGATTAAAATACATAAATACTTGAATTAAAGAAATTTAATCAAGTTGAAAAATTAAGTCAAATTAATAACTTTTCTTAGTGTGTGTGTGTGTATGTGTGTACACATATACATACAATTCTCTTGAACTATATAAGACTGATGTTTTATATTGGGCGAAATAAAGCAAGGAGGTCACGGCCGGGTCTTAAGAATTTAATACGACGCTAAATACGCGTATATATAAAAATGTATAAGATGTGTACGAAATGTTACAGCGATTCTGGTGGTCAGAGCCATGGACATTTGGGCGGTCAATTAATGTCGGCGTGTAAAGAGGCGTGTCGACGAATCTTCAGTTTGCGACACCCCCGACTGATGACGGCGATGTACAGCTGTAGCGTTTTAGTCAACTCCGATGTTCTTGGTGAGTAATTATACATAATTAAACGCCAATAATTAGTCGTTCTCACGTATTTCAGTAATCTGGCATATCGTTATCCGCGATACGTACATCTCCAAGTTTTTCTCAAGTCACGTAGTCGCAAATGCATGATTCAAAGTATTTACATCGATGTTTCTCGTTTTCAGTCACGTTTCTAATATCGTGAATTGATTCTAAATTGGAAAAGCGAATAGATAGTTTTGAAATATATGGTGACTGACATATTATACCCTGTATCTTACTCGATGATGAGAGAAAAGACTAAACTTTTAAGATCTTGCCTATCGAAAATTTAGCTACCACATATATTCCTATTCTTTTTCTTCCTCTTCTTTAAGATTACACGCAATTGATCAACTCTTTACATCAAAGGCGAAGCTGTTTGTCTTTCTTATCTTAATTCGTATCTTATCGAATTGTATGTTGTGTGTAATTAATCGACGGCTCAAATATAAATAACATAGAAATCATGGATAATAAATATTAAAACGAGTAATTACGTAAAGATAAGAATACACACAAAATTACACGCATAGGCGATTTCGCCTATTGTGTCAATCATTCCTCGTGCGGACACACTGTTGTGTACGTTTGTTAAATTTTTTAAAGTTGCTTTTTCTCGATTTTACTTTCTACAATCAACAATCGAGAGAACAAAAATAATTTGTTAAATGAGAGATTCATCACGTAGGGTGAAATTAACAACAATTATTATCAATTTACTCTATACCACGTGTGCCCGTTCGAGGATTAAGGAGGCGTGAGAATAATAAGAGGGAGATGGTAGGGGGAATGAAGAGAGTTCGGGTATGGGATTTGAAAATGGCGGGGAGAAATTATTAATATAATAGCATTATAAATTAACGCGTAAATTCGTCGATGGCAGAGGGGGTGGGACCTCGCGTCTTCCGCGAAACTATTCCCAAACGGACGGCGTCGCCATCAGGTGTCGCACTTTGTCCCAAGGAAAACGTGGTTTCTCTTCGTTGTCTGCTTGTTCTGTTCAACACATCGAACGCACACGTCAGTCGCAAAATTCATGTCTGAGAAATCCAGGAGAAGTAATATATTATATTGGCATTTAGAATACCTGAAACACTGCGCGAATATCGTAGCGGCCGTCCCCTTCTGTTTCCCTGAACGCACATCATTCCGTACACTCGAATACCCGGGACGCTGGCGTAAGTAGGCTGATCGTGGCTCATAGGTCCCTCTGCGAAAAAAGAAGACGTAAGCGGCGACATGTAAAACAACGTCTAAGAATTTAGAAATTTTTGAATGCAACCCTGCACTTTACCGTTTATTTTTACGGCCGTATTCATAGTCATATACCATCTGATATTTAAGGCCTCTTTAAGTTAATCTTCAGATGCTCTAGGGATTATTTTATTGGC
This sequence comes from Monomorium pharaonis, assembly GCF_013373865.1. NCBI lineage: Eukaryota > Metazoa > Arthropoda > Insecta > Hymenoptera > Formicidae > Monomorium > Monomorium pharaonis. Next base: position 3,157,050 of record NC_050473.1, read on the forward strand.
TGAAAAGCATCTGATAAGATAAATTCAAGGAGGTCTTGAACACAAAGAATGACTATGAATATGTAATTGTAAGTTAAGCTGGAAGTTTTCTTTGAGGAAATCTTTGCTTACCGAGTATGTTTGTGTCGGGACACCGGCATATTACGAGATAGTGAGACTTTCCCGTACGCACGTTCTGCAACGCCAACAGGGACCAGTCCCGCGACGCTCGGCACTCTCGCATCTCGGCGACCGGCTCGCACGTTTTCACCAAGGTCAAGGCCTAGAACGACCGTCGTATACATGTATTTTTTTCCCCCTGTTGGTTTCTTCCTTCCGGCTAGGTAAACCACACGTTACGTAATCCCGTTAGCGCGGCAATACGCGTCACGTTGGGGCTATTTCAACAGTTTAAGACACGAAGCATTATCGTGTCACTCATGAGGGAGGGAGGGAAGGGGGGATGCGATTAGCGTGTCCGAACAGTAGTCATTGATTACATTGATTATCTCTTCCGAGTATCATGTGCGGTTCGCAAAAGCTCTCTTTACGACGAAGCCGTTGCGCGGTACGCTACGTTTTACGGTACGTTGTAATAATAAAGCCGCAGGAGTATAACGATCGAGACTGAAATTATGTGAAAGCGGTCTACGCCGAGAGCTAGAAAAGGAGCCACGGAAGTACGGGACGATCGACGTGACGAATATTTAGGCTCGCCCCCAAAAATTTCTTCTCGAGCGGCGATTCGGTCGGTGTGCAAGTCACGGTTGATACACCAAACGAAAGTGAACGAGTTTTTCTTACGGCAGGAGACTCGCGTTAAGAGCCAAAGAGGCTCCAAGAGGAGAGCCAGAGGCCGAGAATGGCGCCATGCCTCCGGTACCGTTTCCGTAATAGCTTCGACGCTTGAAATAAACGCCTTAAAGTAAAACGCTTCGCGCGGTATAGAGGAATGGCGACTCTTAGTTTTGCGGCACCGCAAACGGCGGAAACGCGCGATCGTCGTACGCACATTCGTTTTTATCCACGACTCGCGGCCGCGTAAACGAGTATAACGCCGTTCCCACGATGATCTTCTCTTCTTCCCCTTCAATTGCTGCTAAAAATATCTCGCGATTGCTCGTTTGTTACATTGCGAACGCTGTTTCCTTCACAATGGGAATTAAATAAAGGATCTAATGTTTGTTATAAAAATTGACCTTTTGGGTAGAATGGAATGATGAAACTCTCCCTCGACAAAGGAGTCTCACTTTTGAGAATTTTGTCGCAGAATCACGGCTGTAGAGAGAAAGAAAAAATAAAGGCAAGGATCAATCATATTCAAGAATTACTGAGCGTTTACTAAGTCTTTAATATGATTGATTTTTGCAATTTATTATATATTTCTTTCTCTTCATAGTCATGAACCATTAGATACAATGGAATAATGAAACTCTCTCGAGAAGGGGAATCATTTTCATCAGGGGTCTCAGTTTTGAGAATTTTGCCACAGAGCCACGACAATGGAGGGGAAGAAGAACTAAAGGCAATCATAATAAATTATATTAAAGAATTATTGAGCGTTCACAAAATTTTTGAAACTGACCTTGGTTCGCGGATCGGTCACCAGCTCGGTCGTGTGCAGGTCGTCGCTGTCCAGGGACGCGCTGCATGGATCCCGGTACCTTCCGGGACAGGCGCACAGCGGCTGGGTGAAGTTGAGCCGGACGTAGACGGCGTTGCACACCTGCTGGACGGCGCACTCCGGCAGCAAGTAGATATGCTGATTGTGCGGGTAGTAATGATACTTGGTCGGCTTCTCGAGCGCTGCGCTCGCTCCCTCCGGCAGCCGTACCCCCGTCTGCAATAGTCGAGTCGATGATGAGTCGCCTTCTCGCACTTTGGCAATAATAACACGTCGCGCGATTTTACGAGGAATGGGCGTGACGCGAGTAACGACCTTCCGGGTAGTTGAAGTTAGCAATAGCCGCAGATCCGATTCCGTTCGCGAGGCTCTATGATTAGAGGAAGTTCTCTTCCTAGAAAGTAACATATCGCGCTCTTTCGTTCGATTGACACAGCTGTAATCCGCGTGTTTGCTCAACTTCCTCCCCTCCCGCTTGCATCTTCCAATCACGGGTAAACGCGAGGTCTCGAGATGGTTTTCTAGGAACGAGGTGTTCTCTTTCTTTCTCTATCTGGGAAATAAGAACGATCTCTACGTGCCGGAGAACTCCGGTCTGATTATGAAAAACGTTGTTTTCTCCTATTTCGACGGTTGAATACAGATATCTGTGCTCCGATCGCAAATGAGCACGTCGTTACCCCGAAGCGATCGCGCCATAAACGAGGCCCCACGTTGCGGAGGCGCGTGGTACCTCATTAACAAGTTCTGTTTCTGTGCCATGGGACTGATTGTGCTTTTCACTTCTCTTGCGAATTTGCACTTTCCCTTTATAACCCTGTTATTCGCCTGTGATTGAGATATGTAAATTAAAAAAAGGCTTCTCCCGTTAAATTCTAACTTCCCCTCTAATATCGACCTAGTCTCGTTGAAATCTCGTTAAATGCCGGCCTGCTATGCGAGAGAGAAAAAAAACTTTGCTCCTCATCGAGTTTCACCGAAAAAGGGGCCGGGGCGTCGATATCTATTCGTTATGTCACGGATATTCTTCGCTTGTCAATAATCGCTCCAAGTGGAGGCTACGAATCATCTCAAAAAGTGACAAGTCGGTCTCGTGGGACGGCCGGCTTCTTCGGTATTTATCTCTCGGGGAAAGAGAGAGAGAGAGAGAAGCTGCTGCCATGGTGCCAATCGCGTGATGGAAATTGTTGGAAAGGAGGCGAACTACGCGCAAGAGAGAGAGAGAGAGAGAGAGGAATAAGACATGCAAAAAAGAGGCGGAATGCTCGGAGAGAAGAGGAGAAGAGACGGAAGAAAGACCATGCAGCGCCGGCCAGGCGAAGAGGCATACGCCGTATCGATAGAGTACAAGATGGTCCGTGCGCGGATATCCATCGCCGGCCAACTTCCTGGAACGTGAGACTATGCGCCGCGTCGACGCGATAGGGCTCTCCTTGCCTTCCTCACCTGGGCCTTCTCGCTCTTCTTTACGACGTATCCGACGTTTATCTCTCGTTTAACGTCGCGCTATCGTCTCGCCCGATCCTCGCTCTCGAAAAGTCGTCTCTCTGTCTTTCTCTTTCTCTCTCTTTCTCTTTCTCTTTCTCCGTGGAGAAACCGAGAACGAATAAATAATTGCTTGCTCAGAGCTCACGTAGGTTTTACCGCTCAGTCTTCCCTCGGGGAGAAGAGACTTGCGAAGGATCAGATATTCGGGCGCGCTTTTCGAAGACGATCAAGTGCCGGAGATTCTGTCGTCGAAATTACCTCACGGCGGTTATAAATAAATCCTCTCTGCGTATTTTGATGACGAAAAAATAAGAAGGTACTGACCGCTAATCGACGGCGGTTTTTAGCGGCGAGTCAACGGTGTCCTCGGCGAGAAAAGGGTCGGAAATCGACCGCATCCTGCGGTGAGACGTTCGGTCGAGCATGAATGAGGGGAAAAACCGCGTGCGCGACGGTTCACGGAAGAACGCTGACAGGACGAGGATTCCGCAGCTTCCCCCCCCGGAGAAGCGTGTCCGAAATGCTCCCCTCCTCCTCCCCGTTCTGGCATCTTCGTAGTCTCCCGCTGATGCCACACCGTCACGGGTGAACGCGCTAATTGTTAGGAACAACCCCCCCCCACCCCCCGCGAACTTTTCGTTCCTCACGTTCTCCTTCTTCTTTTTCTCCCTCCTCTCGATTCTCGAGGTCCGACTCGACCATAATCGGCGGTGATCCGCGTCACCCTCGACCTCGAGGAGAGAGGCGTAAAGTCGCCCGACTTCGAAAATAATGTCATCGCGTGCCCGCATACAATCCACCGGTGTGGCTCGGGCTACAAAACGCTCGTTTATAAAGCGGTCGTTGACCGAAACGCGATCGCGTTCCTTCGAGTTCCTCTTCCTCCTCCTCCTCCTCCTTGGAGGAGTCACTCCGCCGGATTTACTTTGCGCGATTCTTCTTTCGGACGTTACGATTCTCCGGTTTCTTTCTCTCTCGCTCTCCTTCTGTTATCTTCCCGCTCCTCCTGCGTCCCACGTCCGCATACCTAAGTATTTACTCTGTAGAAAAGTCCGCCCGTTTGTCGCTCGTAAGTATAGCGGTTCAGAGAAGAAGCGGCGAGATGAAGAAGAGATAGGTCCGAATAATAAAGTTGGGTAAACTAAGAGCGCGTTCCAGGCACGAGATAAATAATCGCACCTGGAGGCCCAGTGATTAAAGTCTCGAGCATAATTCAATAAAGAGAGACCGATCTTTTTTTTTTTTTGCGAATAACGGACTCGCTGATAACGGACGGCTAATCTACGATTGTCAATAAATTAAAGCAAAAGAATAATTGTAAATGATAAAAAAAATAATGAAACCAACGGGCATTTTGTCATCTGGTCTAATCCAAGATTTCTTGTTATAAGGAAGGGACACGATTAGATTGTTAGGACGACTGCTAACGCTTGTTTCTTTTCCACTGCCTTTGCATTTCACGCGTTCGTCCTTCGCTTCTCCATCGTGGAGGAAACGCAAGAAGCTTCTTCTCTCGTAGCTTCTTCGACAAGTCGCGGTAGATCGCATCGAGATTAGAGCGGAACCGCTAATTGATTCACCCGCCTTTTATTCTGCCTACGCGCGGACGCAAGAAGAAGAGGAGGAGGAGGAGGAGTAGGAGGTTTGGTTCGAAATTTACTACATCGTGGACAAATGCAAGGCAAAGTGGCACGCAGAGTGAATCGATTAAAGCCGGGGAATAAGCCGCGGTAAATTGTCCGTGGCGATACCGGCCCATCGCCCGCTATTCTCTTCCCCCTCATTCCTTTTCCATCCTCCCCGCCTCCCTCCCCACCGTCTTTTTGTCGTTTTATTTTCCTTTGCATTTTCTTTTCGTCTCGCCGTCGTCACGTTCCACTACCGATATTAGCACCGGCTGATCCGTTTGCGTCACGACCGTGAACGCTCGCCCTCCTTTCGCCGTTTGTGTATAATAGATTCGTCGAGCTAATGTATCGGCATACCTGCAACGCGCATCAACAGTCCTCGGACGCGAATTTTTAAGCGAGAGAGATGATTGATTGAATGGATCGATTAAACGTGAGAAACGGCTGTCACGGCTGGCGTGAATCGCGCGAGGAATGCAACCTCGTGATTTTTAAAGTCCCGAGAAGCTGTTTACATGCCGGATTATTATCCGCAATTTACGCTTCTTCTAGAGAAAACTAAATATATAAAATCAGTAAATTGATAGTAATTGATAAAATGATGTTGACACACAGAAAAAAATCTCAAATCTACAATCATTGCCTCGTTTATATAAACAAGAATATAAAATCTTCTTTAAGAAACTTTAAGAAATCTTCTTAAAGAACTTGATAATCCCGAACAGACATAACTTGTTCATATGAAAAAAGTGTGTATAGTTTTACCAAGAAAAATATATTAATTTTTCAAAAATATCCATGAGCAAAGAAGAAAAATATCAAAAATTATAATTGTATTTTAATATTAGAGGAAAGAGACACTGAAATTGGAGCACTCTCCTTTTGGTATTTGGTACTTTCTTATTTCTCGAAAACTGAACATTACGCCATATGAATACCAATAAATATTGTTGCGATCGCGCAAAACGCTCGGTGCATTTCGGCTCTCAGCTGCGCGGCAGTTCTTCTTAGCAACCGCGTTGTTTACGCGGACGCGCTTGTCAGATTTGACTCGGAGCTGTCAATCCGAACGGACGTGCTCTGTTTCTCTGTTCGAGTTAGAATATTTGTATTTTCAAGTTACATTAAAGAGTGTCTTTCTTCATTCCGAGCGGGAGAGTGTGCGAGAGTGAGAGAGTGCGGTCCCGCCAGGCGAACGCAACAATATTGTTTAGATAATTAAAAAAATGAAAGCATAGTTTGTACATTCGCGATTATCTTATTTTCGTGATTTTCTCTTGCAATTTGCAAGAGTTTAAACAATAAGTATATTATTGATAATATTATTATTTTATGTTCGTAGTTTCCTAAAATTGCTTTGTTTATACCTTTTCTCTTTTATATTTACTTTGCAGTGCGGTTTTAAACATAAAGTTGCTGTATGTGTGTGTGTGTTAATTGGAACATTTCCGTGAGATTAGAGATCTAAACATTGCACTGTAGGAATATTGATAAAAACATGATCTACTTAAATAATTAAAGAAATAAAAATTCACAGTTTTATATATTCATAACTTCTTTTTTCTATAAAAAATATACTAAAGTAAATCTAATCTAATTGAACCTTTATACAATCATATACTACATGTTGCATCTTGCGGAAAGAAAGATTTTGGATAATTGACAAGAAAAGCTTTTTACACCAAATTGAAAGGCTCTTAGAAATTTTTATGTATATTAACTTGTAAATACTTTGTACAAATGACTTATATAAATAACTGTATAAATATTATCTTTTGATCATATAACGAGTTTCTAATTTAGCGCACATTTCGTCAGAAGTCCTTTTCGACATGTGTTACGAAAACAGTAACTATTAAAAAAATATGAAACAGTAATACAAAAACTATTATAGATTTGATAGAAGACACTTTCTAGTCCAGATTTATGTCTTTAAACATTTTTTAAACAACGAAAACAAAATGGTGTTCCATTTATGGTATCTTTCCTCTATTAATAAAACAATCATTGTGCTCTTTAGATGACTAGAATATTGAAATAAAAATGTAATATTTTACTGAAATTTAAGATTATCTCTAAAGATTTTATTCTCGCTTATATGAGATAATAATTACTAAATTAACTAATTGTTTTCCATGTACAAAATATAAATAAATTGTATGTAAATATTTTATATCGCGCGGATGTCAAATTGATAAAAAAAAACATCGTGGCGCCGAATCATCTCTGAAGATAACGCGACGTTTTTCCATCATTGATGATCGAAAAAGACATCTCTTTTTGAAATTGCCACAGGTGGTCGTAAAATCCTCCAAGGAAAATCTGTCGTCGTAAGTCGCGACGTGGAGCGAGCGAGGTGTCACGCGTCATGTGTGTAACGCAACGATCTCATAATTGTGGTGTATCGTGCGTCCGTTTGGGAATTAGACGGTCATTACCGGATAATTTCTACGGTTGTAGCGAGTCGTCGTCGTCGTCGTCGTCGTCGTCGCCGCGCGCGGATGTTGCGTTTCCGAGATCCTTACAATACAATTATTAACCTTCGGGGAAAAGAACCCGACACGGGTCCGTTTACCGTTGCCGCTCTTTTCACGGCTGTTTTTGTTAGATCAACAACGCGTAGCTGTGTGTAGAAATGCCATCGGCATTTCTATCCGCCGCGCTATTATTAGTCGCGCACGAAACGACGTATCGCGCGTATCGTTATCGTCGCACGAAGGGAGAATTCTTTGATTAAGAAGAAGAAAAAAAAGTAAAGAAAACCCCGGTGACGAGACACGCGATGCGCCGTCCTCGCCGTCGTTTGCCCGCTTCAATTACGCGCGGCGTAACTTACTAAGCGAGAGATGCGGAATTACTTAATACCTCGCGCACGGTGAAACGCGTGAAAGCAATAAATATCGCATAAATCGAAATCTCGTGCGAGCTGACTCAACTCGATGCGACCCCGAACAATCAGAGTTTGATTCATTTTTTTTTTCCATCCGCGACCAAGCGCTTTAAACGCTCCTCTCTTCGGATATATATCGAAGGAATTTCGTTACGGTAAATAGGACCGTTCCGTTTCCGTTACCTCGCCGTTCCGGGATTTTTATTCGGCTTTCGCAATTTGATAATTTCGTTGCACCGCGCCTTCCTCGACTGTGGGGAAACTGCGGCTACGGCGGCCGGGCCTGACGACGCGATGCTCCGTTACGCGTAACTCGGAAGCGCGAGGGGGCAAAATTCCTATTCGGGACCGTTAGCGAGCTTCTCTATTTCTATCTCGCTCGCTTATCCTGCTCGCTAACGCACACGCGGCGGCACATGGGCCGGCCGCTGAAAGAGGCCAATCGTAAAACGTCAGGATGTATCGCCACAATGCCGAGGCCTGAGAGCGAGCGGCCGAGCGCATCATCCGAGAGATACGCAGCATCCCAAATACTCTCTCGCGGGACGGAAATTACGATGTTATCATCGCGCGGTGCGCGAGCGGCAGGCGAGGAATCCGCGCGTTCCATGCGGAGGTAATAGGTTTCTGCCTTATAAGAGAAGCCCGGGGATTATTTCCAATCTTAATAACGTTCGGCGGCCTACTTCGATTCTCTCGGTCTAATTGCGATTTGCATCGTTCGGAAAATACTCGCCTTCCTAAAAGCGTGCCGCGCGTTAAGTTCCGCCGATAACGACCCGGCGTGCCCACTTTATTTTGCAACATAGTTTCATTACGTATAAATACATATATACAGGATGTCGGCATTTTATACCGCTAGCCACCCGGGGGAGGGGGTAATATCAACCAGGTGTTTGTCCTCGATAAATGATTTTTTTTTCTTCGATTAAGGCGAGACACTCGCGCCGCGCGCGAGCATTATTCCGGCGCGTTTCGGTCATTGTCTTCCTCCTCGCCGGGAAGAAAGTACGCAATAACCGCGCGCGATCGCGCGCGGCAATAAGTCAAACGGAGGATTATGTAACAGCGTCGGAAATAGAGCGCGGCCGACGTTATACGGCGGTAAAGTCAGGAATTTGCGGGATGAATTGTTGAGCACGCACGTCGAAATTTGTCGACATCCGATCGACATACGATCGTTATCCTTGTACACCCGTAATAATTGTGTCCGACCGAGCGTGTTTCCTTTCCCGCGGAAGGAGATTTCTTACATTTTATAATTCGGAAAAAGAGAGCCGAGGAAACGACATATCGACGTACGAAAGAAAGCGACCTCGCCTCGTTGTTCCCAACGGCGGGGAAAAATAGCCTCTGTCTTACCTCACTTTTCCCGCCCTAGTGACGAGGGATATCCTCGACGACGATTTCCCATACACGTATACGGCAAATCCGGGGCGAATGAAATCGCGGCGGTGCCGCGGTGCGCGCGCGTGTACGCGAACGGTTCCCAGCGATTTTCATTCGATATCGGGATGAATGGTGCGACCCGTATCACCTCCTCCGCGCAACCCGCAATTACCGCGCCGAGTCTTTCCCTCTTTCACATGCACACATATTGTATGCTCATTCGTACCAGTTTGCCGTGACTTCTCTCTCTCCGCAGCGCGTTGCTTTACCAATCAAGTCCTGTCCGTCCGGCCGTGGAGTCCCGACGATTTTCCGGCGCCGACGGTTAACTCGAATCGCGCGGACGATTCCCTGTTCCTCTTTTTTTCAGATCGCAGCGTCGGCCACCGAACGATATAGGTAGAGGAAGTGAATTTAATTAATCACGGATAATTAAGCCTTGGTTAATTGAATTTTCTTCCTGGCCCTATTATATCACACAGTGCGTTACGATCCGCTGGAGAGGGGGAAAGGGAATTAATTAAATCGCAGTTGATTAAATTTACTCCTAATTAGACGCATATCTTATTCGGAGAGAAAGAGAGAAAGAGATTCCTTTCGCTCGCGTTCAATTTAGCGAGAGCGTTCGGCGTCGTGAAAATGCGGAATATGTTTTGACGCAACTATCGGTGTAACCATTTGCGACACTGCTCGCGTAATGAGCTTTCTTTCGGCGTGATATCTCTCGCCGCGACGACGACGACCGCCGGACAGGACGGATATAGCTCCATCACGCGAGATATTACATACTCAATTTACGCATTGCCGTCGTTAGCGTACGTGCGCGCGCGCGCTCTCAGTTATTACGGATACGTTAGAATACTTAATTATTATTAATGACTTCGCGCACCCCGTTACCTCGCGCGAGCGCGCGCGCGCGCATTTACCGTATTCCGCGGAACGAAATCGTTCGTTTGTAATCAAGACGCGTTATGTTCGCTTATTTGATCGTAAATGACTCAACGGTTTCATATACCATCGATATGCAATACCGCCGTTACCGCTCCGTGCGGCGAAGAGGCAGAGAGAGAGAGAGAGCAGGAGGGAGGAAGAGTGGCGGCAAGGTCCTAGTCAGGAAGGTGTCTGAAGACATGTAAATTAGAGACGACGACGACGATAACGATGACCGCACGCAGGTAGAGAGGTCTGCGCAAGGAAAACACGGGGGGAAAAAAGAAATGATTTCTCCCCTTGGCTGTGAAAGATTGGCCCAAGGTGTGTGACCCAATTGCCTGATTCATCTGGCGAACGGGGACCGCGCGGGGCGACACACGCACACGCACACGCACACTCGATTAACTTGGATAATTACGATGTGTCCCGTAACGACGTCCACTCGCCGTATCCGAATGCCGATTACTTTCTCGTTTTTGCCATTTTGCGTCCTCTACGTGCACCGGGCACGTACATTAAATGGACGTATATATTTTCTAACGTACGCGGAGGTACGTTACGGTGCACACGCTACTTTCTCGGTCGACCTATATGGCATTTTTTTCTCAAACCCCATACGAACCTCCGTGTCGGCTGTATAACTCGAATCTGGGTTCCTTTCTATCGCGCATCATCGAATACACGCTTTTCCGTGCTCGCTCGAAAGTGGAGGGGGAGGAACAGCACGCGGTAGGTTTTGGGATTTTTCCATCGCGAGGAAAAGAAAAAAAAAGAGGGAGAAGAAAGGAGTTTCCTCGGCCGCGGCGCTTCCACGCGGTTTTATAACTCGCCCCGCGATAAGCGCGAACGTTATGAAGTAATAAATTTCTCCTGGAGTTATCCTCCCTCCGTCCCCCTTCCTCCTTCTTCCGTGTTATTCCTTTCCGATCCACTTGGAATAATTTGTAGGATCTGGGGTACCGATGCTAGTACGATGAGAACTCGCGTGGAATTTTTCCTATTGCACGCGGAATTGCAGAGATACTCTCGTATATTACTCGATGAACCTGAAGCTCGTAATCTCTCTCTCGCATCGCATAAATTAAAGAGGGAACTCTAATTACGGAATTATCCCGAGTTACGGCGAGCATGGAACGTAATGGAACGTATTACAACTTATCCACGTTCCGTGAAACGGCGCGAGACGTGAATGAACGGCCAGCAAAACGAACGAGAATATTTTTCCTCTCGTCGTTGCATATATAGTTTCCTCTTCTCTTTATTGTAAACTTATTTTTACTATTTATTATTTTATGTGTTGACTACACTCAGAAAAATATTAATTTGACTAAATTTTTTAACCGAACTACATTTATTTCATATTTTAATAAAATATATAAATATTTGAATTAAAGTGTTAAGTGTTTCAGTTGAATACATAAATAGTTGAACTAAAGAAATTTAATTTAGTTGAAAAAAATTTGGTCAAGTTAACAACATTTTTTTCTCAGTGCATGTATTGTGACGTGAAAATAGATTTATATTCAACTGTTCTCTTTGCTCTCCAATAATGTGTACGTTTGATTATTAGCTTAATTAAAATGATAGCTAAAGAAAGCTTATTAAGTCGAAACGTTCTGTCGATGGATATTTAATCAGTTTAATAAATGTGTCGATAATTACATTTAAATTAGTTGCTCGTTTGCCTTGGGATATTTATTATTTCTATCGCTTTATACGTACGAGCGAATTTTCTCATTCTCTCCTCGCTTATCTTCCGAATGATTTCAGATTTTCTTAGCGAAATTCACGCCGGATGACACGCTGCCGCAATCTTTACGTTAAAGCGTGCAGGATGCAGTACAGGTTTTCGAAAATCATTCCCGTATAGATTGTATGGAACAGCCGGCGCGGAATTTTGCGGAACTCGCGACCGGCTTAACGTATATAAGCCAATTAGGACTCGATATTCTCCTCGTTGAGTCTCGCGACCATTCATCATGCAAAGCGATTACAAGCCGGAGAATCTGTGCCGTGCTGATAGTTAAGACCGGCGGCAGTTGAGGCAAAATAAACGGAACAATGCGAGAAACACGACTGCAGTCAACCGGTCGGTTGGTCGGTCGGTCGCTCGGTCGGTTGGTCAATCGGTTATATAGAATTAATGCGCTTACCTCGCTGGCGGTGGTGTAATTTGTCGTGAGTTTGATTTGCGGTCTAATCTTCCCGGGCGACTCCCGCGTCTCCTTGGCCGTGAGGGGCGGAGTGGTCGTGACGTCGACGACGGCGGCAGCGGTCGCGGAGGCCGCCGACTTCCTCGACGACAGCACCGTCGCCGCGGTATGCTGGGTGGGCGAGATTATTCGCGGCGACGTCTCGGTGATGTAGGTGACAGGACCACTCGAAACGCCACCGTGCTGCTGCGGGTTACGGGAGGTCGGCAGGCTCGTCGTGGACGACGCTGACGACAACGACGACGACGACGACGACGACGACGCCGCCGCCGCCGCTGTCCTCGCCGTCGTCGTCCTCACCGGTGTCGCGATCGTCGTCGACGAGGCCGTCGGTAGCTTGAGCGTCGTCGCAGCGGACGTGGCCGCTGCCGCCGCCGTCTTCGGCGCCGTTGCCGTCGTCGTTGACGAGTGTAACGTGGCGTTCGCCCGATGAGTCGGCCTGGACGCCGTCGTTGTCGCCGCGGTAATCGCCGAAGCGTTCTTACGCTCGCCTCCGCTCGCGATCGTTGTCGTCTTCTTGATCTTGGCCGCGTCGGCTTTCGACGACGCCGGAACGGCCGACGCCGTCATCAGCAGCAACGCGACGCAAACGCAGCACTGAATGGCCCGCATCCTTTAGTATATCGATATTATGGAAAGTAGTCGCTTCCGCTGTTGTATTTTTCTACGCGCGAGCTGTGCGTCTTCCTCGTCCTGTAAGCGACGCTTTCCTCTGGAGGACCGGTTCGCTTAGATAGAAAATCTGCGTGAATAAGATATGCATACTGTGTGTTAGTTATATAGCTATCGTAGAATATGTTGCCTCGGACAATCTGTAATTCGCGTCAGGCATCAGGATAGAATTCCACTTATAATTACATGTATGTATATGCGCGCGCATTCTAATTCTTCCAAGATTTTTTACATTATACAGCAAATAAAATTAGCAATGGGATTCCATTCTGACTTCCGACATGAATTACAGACTGCGTTGAGGCAGACTTAAACGGAGACGTGCGCCGGTGGTGTCTTCACTTTTGCGCTTACTTTCTTTGCGTTTGCATCGTATAGCGCGTCTTCTTTCTCTCTCTCTCTCTTTCTCTTTTTTTTTAATAATCGCTTTTGCTTTTTCACGTTGGTGTCGAATAATGAGGGGAAAGGATTATAGATCGCGTTCATCTGCGGTTTGCCGAGAAGATTGCGCGCGACGCGATGACGGGGTAATATGGCACTCACGCATTTTCCGTTTAGTACTGTCCGAATGTGTGCTTCGACACTACGACCTTAACAGGACGTGATGCTCTTCGTTCTCGCAACGGTAATTAGATTTTTTTCTGAGCGCGGTTGAAGTTCACGACGAACCCAAGTGCACTCCACTTGGCGAAGCCTCTCGCAGTCAGTCCAGCCTCCCTTTTATCATACCACATATCTTTTCTCTCTCCCTGTAATTTTCTGTCCATCCACGTCCCACGTCTTTAACGTCTTTATACTCGCATTGCACTACTAAATGAAATACGATCTTTTCCTTCTTTTTTTCCGGAGGCGTGATAACCTACAGTTAATAACACGGGAGGGGGGTGGAGGAAGGGGATGTGTATGCATGGGTTCTCCCGTTCGTCCGAGAGAGCGAGAGAAAAAGTGCGCCTACCGTGCGAAATTATGCAAATACGGGGAACGACCGAGGTGTAATTGCTACGTGTCAAGTTCGAACACTCGGGCATGTTCCATCCGTCCCGTTCGCAATCCAGCGTTACGTTCCGACGACGACGACGGATTGGCAAAATCGCGCTGCATAGAGAATTTCCGCCGCGCAAAGCGCGTGTCCGAGACGTTTTCCAATTACACCGTAAACCCTCCTCGCTCGTCTGTGCCCCTTTCGTCGAGAGTCGCCCGGTGGTCCGGAGGTCGCTCTCCGTCCTCGCGGGAATTTTTCCTTTATCGGACGACCTTTCGCCGACGCGTATACGTGTGTGCATAATCTCTCTCTCTCTCTCTCTCTCTCTCTCGATCTTCTCTCCGACCGCGTTTTTCACGTCTGAACATTTATACGTCGACAGATAGGACTTAGGTGGGGCGAGGAGATAGATGGTTGGGAGAGGCGTGCGCGCGCGCGCGCGAGTTTGTTCGTTTATTTGTTCGTTTCTTCCTGGATGTCCGTGCATCGGTCCATGGCGAGCTGACCGCTTATCTGCCTGCCTGCCCGCCTGCCTACGTATTTTCCTTTCACGTGCTCGATCTTGTCCGCGCGTCGGTGCTTGTGCCGCAACAGTTATCGCACGTATGCCATACGACACTGGTGAAATTGGGTCATTCGGTACAAACCGACCATACGAGCCGTTATCTCGTTGCATTTGCAAGGCCGTATCAACTGCGCCCGCCCGCGCGCGCGCTCGAGCGCGAGCGAGCGAACGAGCGGGTGCGAGCGGCGGACACCGCAGGCATCAGATGTTAGACATTACGCTTCATTAGAATATGTATCTCACGTATGCTGAGTATATGTACCTACTACGGTGCGACGGATGCGCGACTCGGGATATAACGGAAGCGAGAATGTGACACGAGCGGTGACTGCGAAGAGAGAGAGAGAGAGAGAGAGAGAGAGAGAGAGAGAGAGAGAGAGAGAGAGAGAGAGAGAGAGAGAGAGAGAGAGAGAGAGAGAGAGAGAGAGAGAGAGAGGGGAAGGAGAGGAAAAGAAGGAGGAACGTCTATCGTTTCGAGTGGATGGACACGCGCGGGATATCGCGATAAAGGACATTGATTAAATCGCGAATCGGGATTTCGAAACTGTAACGCGTCGATTGCCGCGTGTTAAATCTCTCACGGACACATCACAGCTCTGTGAAGTGTGACTCGCGCCTACGGGTTTTGTTCGTCGTTTTGTTCGTGTTGGAAGGAGGTCCAATTGTTTTCCAGATAGATAAATTATATTTACGCACAATGGCAAACTGTCCGCTATTCGGGAATTTTTCGTACCCGCCCCATTCTGCGCCTCCTCCACCGTCATAGTAAACCGCACAATGTAGCGGGCAGAGAATGGAGTTTCCACGCTTAGACCGCAAACAACAATGTTTTTAAACATTCGCGAAGTTTTTAAACATTGGCCATTTATGTGAACAATATGACAATTAAATTATTCTCTTAATGAGGGACGCGAAGTAAAAGAAAATAGTTATAGAGGTGAACGGTAAAATTTCAGAAAATAACGCGTACACTGAGAAAAAAATTATAGAAAAAGTACCGTGCTCGACTATAAACCGAGTAGTAACGTCTTTTCTAGTGTAAATTTATAAGGGAATTTAAAAAAATTACAATTTTTTAAATGCACAATTTCAAATAAATAGATTAATTAAAAAAAATCAGGATAAAGTTTCTAACTTAGTATAGTAAAATACATATAAAAGAGCAATTACACATAATTTTTGGCGAATTTTCTATATAAAAATTAACTAATTTTTTTCTGAGTGTATGCTTGTACACTCTAAAAAATCTTAGGTAAACTTGTGAGCTGCATTTAATAATGACATTGTTTGAAACATTTTTATTTGATAATAATTATAATAAACATTTTGTTGTAATTACTTTATGTTTATTTGAAAATTTCGAAGTTAGATGAAATAGATTTAATTAAACGTAAGATAATTATAATGTTTAAAATTATTATCAAACATTTTGTTATTATTATTGTATTGGCAATCAGATATTTCAAACAGTATTATTACTAAATGCCTCACTTACAAGTTTACTAAGGATTTTTTTCAATGCCGTATTACGATGATATAATTTGCGATTTAAAAAGTATCTAAATTGAAAAACTTTGGGAAACTTGTGAGATACAAATATGATGATAATAATAATAATAATAATAATAATAATAATAATAATAATAATAAAACGTTTGATAATAATTATAAACATTTTGTTATAATTATATTATTTTTCATAAGTACAATGACAACATGTGGGCTCTAAAAATTAAATCTAAACAATAATGTTAACGAAAGCTAATTATAAATTATTATTTTTTATAATTACTTTACGTGTAGTCGAAAGTATTTCACCAAGGCTCTGGGTAACTTTGATCAAGGCTGGATTATTATTAGCTTTTTTTTAAATGTAAGATATGCAGGAGATCAAATTACAGTAATTATACAATTACTGTATCTAGTGTATCTGTTTGCGCGATTCCTCTCTCTCTCTCTCTCTGTCGCATTAGCAATTCGTTGCAGTTATGGACGAGCGGTGAATAATTTCACCATTAATGCTCGCGAGAAGCGCAACGGGCATTAAATTTGCTCGCGCAAATAAAACGTACACACGTTTTTCACGGATCGATACGTGTGCGTTTGTTTCGGCAATTTGTCGGATTAACGAGACCGAAAGGAAAGTCCGCGACTGTATACAAAAGCACGCGCAATTAGCAATGGATATAATCACCGACGACAACGACGGGGAGAAAGAGAGAGAGAGAGAGAGAGAGAAAGAGAAATAATATCTCCACGACGGATCTTGTAAAATCGTTCGCGTTTCACGTCCGCGCGACACATAAAGGATCTCGCGCGATTCAAGAGAAGCGCGAGCGAAAGACAAAGAGACGCGCGCCGTCGCGGCGAATCGCGCGTCAACGCAATGACGACGATGACGACGACGACGACGACGACGACGACGACTACGTCTAACCGCCTAACGGATCTTTTGTTAAATTGGCTTAACGCGCGTCGCTATGGTAAAGCCCTTTTCCCCGTTGTAATTCCCTTCCTCTCGCGGTTCGTCGTGTCATTTGCCGCATCGCGCGAAGAAAAACGCGCGTCATCGCCGCCGTCCAAATAGCACGTGAAAATCGCCGCGAGTCATCAACCGCCGACTTATTTCGAGAGAGCGCGGTGGAATCAGGCGAAAATGCAGAGGCGAACTCCTTTTTCCCCCGAGCGGAAAATCGGCTGGGAAATTCCGCGAACGATCTACCAGAGGTAGACGAGGCGAGATAATAATATATCATCGTCGCTGTTTTTCCTCTCTTCCCTTCGCTTTTCTAAGAAGGAAGACGAGCGACGTCCGCGATGAGAAAGAGTGTGATCAGAGAAAAGGGAGGAGAAAGACACGCGATTATCTGGAATAAGACATTCAATAATAATAATAATAATAACGAAATACACCCACCGGCTCGATTCGCATCGGTAGCGCCCGGTAGTTGGACACGTAGATTGTAACGGAAATACGGGGAGCACAAAGTCGACGGTCGCGATCGGAATGCTGTTCCTTCGGTACGTATATATATATCTGGCTTTGCGGCAGGATCATCGATGTCGAACGAACATTATACACAAAAAAAAGAGAGAGAGAAAGAAATAAATAAGGAGGAACGCGCGTCCGCGATGCACTTGTTTCAACTCAATCAAAGCTAATTCGTACGTCCGACAGCGTCGCGAACTTGTAGACACGAAATATCATTTATACAGCAATTGTAGAATCAATTGTAGCCGCCGCTCTCTGCGGCTACGGGACAAGATGAAAAAGACAGCAATCGGTCCATTGTCAATTACAATTACGGCAAAGCAGCTGTACTTATTTCACAGTTCCGTTATCTAAAGTACGACGGTAATCACGAATAACAGCTACAGCAGATAACAAAATTATTTGTCATATATTTTTTAACGTGTTACATTTACTTTGTGTTTTATTACACTTGTATTATGAATATTTTGACAAATAATAATTTTGTCACCTATTGTACAAAGAGAGAGAACAATTTTGTTGAATTTTCTAAAAGTTTAGCTTATAAAAGCAGATCTGAAAATAATTTTGTTGGACTATTCAAGTAATTACACAAGACGCTCAAGCTGATTGCCAAAATGTCAAAACTTTTCGCTCGTCATGCTTGAGCAAATTACTGTTTCTATTCAGACGTTTCTTTGGCTTGATCAACATAAAATTGTTAAAGCTACAAACGAGATCGTATACACTAGCACATGTCAAATAAAAAGAATTATAGCTGAACAAGTTGATCTTATCACGGTACGAATTCGCAAGTACACCGCTATCCTTATTAATATTTAATCGAAAAGAGCATAAAGTGTTTCATACCTCGTGCAGCGCGTAGACACGTGGATTGACCCTCGACCTAGACTTTCGTCCTCGCCTGCGCCTTGAACTCGCGACCTCGACCGCGATCCTCGACAGGAAAGAAGGGACCGCGTACTTCTTTCGCGGTCCTCGCACGTCACTGACAGGCCAGCAGGGAGACCAGACCAGTCGTTTGCTCCGATTCAAGTCGTTCCTCGACCTCGTGTTGATCTCCGATCGCTTCCGCTTCCAGAAGGAAACCTCTTGGCACGCTACCGCGACCGAACGCACAGGGGATCGTTTGACGGATCGCCGCTACCACGACTGACACGCGACTAACTCGGACTGGCCCAGGATCACGACGACGAATCAAAATTCCGTCTTGCACGTCCTAGCGCAGCGCAGAGCACCCTCTTCCGCGTTCCGCAGCTCTTCCGAGGCCGTGAACCGTACCGCTCGCGAGTACGTCGTTACCGCGCGCTATCGCCGCTTGCTGTTACGAGAAGAGAGAAAGAGAGAGAGAGAGAGAAAGAGGGAGATTGGTGTGTGTGTGTGTATGTATGTATGTTATGGATGGAAGGTGAACCCGCGATGAGATTGTTTCGGGGTTTGCGCCCGACTGCGGCCTCGCGTAGGACGCTACGTGCCTATGAGTCCCCGCTAGTCCCACTTACCAACCAACCAGAAACTGCTCGGGTATACTCGGAATCCTAAGCTGCATCTCCGCCAATCCACCTTCCACTCGCCATTCCCGCTCCCTCGTCCGTGCCGCCCGCCTCGGGTTCCTCCGGTTCCGCGCTTGTCCGGGATTTTACTTGTGCTTTTCGTCTTCCCTCGGCCACGCCGGAAAAGGCAGCCGAGGGAGCGAGTCTCCTTCGCGGGTTGAAACCGGTCGTTTCTGGACCACCAAGTACCTCTTAATCAACCGTGAAGGCGGTTTTGCAGACTATTAATTGATATTAGTGACAAGTTACAAGGAGAGAACTCCCGCCGTCTTATCTTTGCCTTTTCTCTCTCTCTCTCTCTCTCTCTCTCTCTCTCTCTCTTTTTCTTCTTTCCTTTCTTTCTTTTGTATAATTGGAAATCACATGTCAGAGAAAGAGAGAGAGAGACATACTTACACGATGGAAACTGCTCTTTGAAGTAGCCATCGGCTGTCCGTCGCTTTGATCTTGGGAATATTACCCCGGGACCTAATAGACCTCGACTCAACTCCCACACGTAGCTTCACCTTTCAAATAGAGAGAAATTTCCGCGCGCGCGCTGCGCGCCTCAAAGCTATAAACTTTCTGTTCATTTTCTGCCCATCTCTCTGGACAGGACTTACAGTCTGATAAATTGATTTATATATATTTGTTGATGAAAACTAACAATTACGCGTCCGTTAATGGGAAAACAGGAAAAAATAATAGATGCACCGAGATTTATCATCTTCCGATTCGATAAATGCATCGAGGAGAACTTTCCGCAAACACAAAAATAAGTGTTACGATCAATTTAATTGACTTAATTAGCAGGTGAACATAAATCGCGCGAATTATTTTAGAAAGTTCAAACCCCTGCGGAGAGGAGAGCAATCTGTCGACGCGTCGTGTGTATGTGTGTTGTGTTTGCTCCTTGTAAATTTATCGATAATCATTTTTTGTGAATCGCACGAGATAGATAGATAACTATTAAATTATTAAGTTTTAAAATATATTTTGAATAAATTTGTTACTTATGATAAATTTACGATAGATTTGCGGATATATAAACTTATGAATTATTTAAAATAAGTGATACATTATTCAATTCAAGTATACATTTATCTATGTGTGCACAGAAATTTATCTTAAGTTATCTTACTTGTTTCAAGTAAATAATGAGTGTATTTTAAGACTATTCATCGAGGAGATATTCTTTGCAGAGATAAGATTACTAAAAGTAAGAAAACTAAAAAACGCGAAACTGCTTTTCTTAGCATGAGAATAAATTTTTCCGCGTGTACTTGACGATTATTATTATTTCGTCGATATTCTCTCGCTTTATCGTGATTTTTCCATCATGGACACAATGTCGAGTAACACGTGGGGGGTACACACGGCGTGCGCGGCCTTTCTCCAAAGATCGAACGCGTATTCTTCTCCGGCCCGCGCGCGCGATTCATCTCGGTGAAAGTCTAGCGCGGCTATCTGTTAGGCATGAGATTTGACGTGGACGCTAATCATTGTCTGCGGTGCGCTCGGCCATAGTTCGCGTGTTTTTCTTCCTCGTCGCCGCCGCGAAGGAGGCGAAGCGAGGAGAACGTCGGCGATTCAGCGCCGATATCGACGACGGGGGCCCCATCATCATCGGGGACGCAACCTCCTCCATTGCGCTTGACCATTAGGAATCGGAAAAACTGACCCCGCTCTTTATGTACCCGTGGCGGGGGTTTTTGCGCGGCGAAATGAGGCGAGCGCGGTTCGCGCCTGCGGAAAGAGAGGAACAAATAGCGCGTTGGTAAAAAAGCCCCCGCGGATAAGTGTGTCGAAAAGATTCCACGGCGCCGCGATGCTGTGGTGGAATCTCGCCGCTTGTTGTTTCCCTTCGGAGAAGGATTTTTGCGCGGGGAGAGAGATTCGTGACTAACGAAGATATTCAGCGTCCATGAGGCGATAGCACGCGATGCCCGAATAAATTTTCACCGGCGAAAAATCCTTCATATTCATGAGGGAATTCGCTTTCTAGGCTTTTGATGCGCCGGACGTGCAACTTTTACAACAATTATCGCTGCATATGATTACGATTGAATAGCCATCGAATTATTCGCGGGGATTTATTTATGGAAATAAGCCGATTAATTAGCTTTGACAAAAAATTCCTCGCTGTTGAAACAGCAAAGTTTCATTAGTGAATGTCGTAAATTGAATTGAAAGTCTTGATTTTATTTTAATTTTAATTGCTCGTTAAATCAATACTTATTCTATTTTATTAATAATAATAAATCCGTAAGTCGTTAGTAAAGTCCCATAATTAATAACGCTCGCAATTTATTTGCTTGCCTCTTATCTTCGATGTCCGTACTTTTTGCTGTTATTATTTATATATTTAAACGAGGGCAACCTCTCGAGAAAAACGCCGACTTCTAAGGAGAGATTGCAACTCGATCGCGGGTTAATTAGATGCGATTTTTTGACCGGCCGTTCAAACGCGATTGTGCGCGGCGCGCAATCGCGAGAACTCGATTCGGAACCCGCGCCGAGGCAGCGCGCGGCGGCGGCGGTAACGGTGCCGTGCAGATGGTAACGCGCGCGAGAGTAGAGCATCCGCGAGTCGCGGGTGATGGACCGTGACGTTCTCACAGATAACTCACGGTGGCTTCCGACGTCCACTCTGCGTTCCGTCTGTGCCGAATCACCCGGGAGAGCGGCGGCGGCGGTCCCCTTTGTGGCGAGGAAAAGTCACGTGGAGAGCGCCCGATTTAACGCACTTAATATCCGACGTGAAATATTAGAAAATTACTTTTTCCGAAGAGGGAAAAGATGGTAAGGGTAGATAATAATATTGAGAGCCGATAATACGTGCGGCGTAAAACGACAACGTTACGAATTCCGTTGCGTCACTTTTGAGAATAATATTCTGCTCTGAGCAATGTATATTTTCGAAAAAGATGTTTAAAATGGTACTTAAAATATGCCGGGTATTTTAAATTTGTGGCGGTAGATAATTTTATATTTTATGAGATTTAAACAACGTTGTCATACCGTTTATTGTATTTTATACGCAAAGGTGAAGTAAATGATGAAATGACTTGAAATAGTAAATTACTAATTTCCTATTCAAAAATTAAATAATTATTGGCATTTTACGTCAGCATCATCAAGGAATATTTCGCTAAAATCATTGTTTAATTTGTTGATATCTTCTTTAACAACAATGATATCTTCTTTATCGACTTGCGATAGATCGGTAGTTTGCGCATCCTTATCCTTGACTTTTACCTGCTATTCTCAACGATCTCGAGGATCGATAAATCGCTTCTTTATCACACTTTCGCATCGTAAAAAATGTTTTCTCGAATAATTTTGCATTGATAATTACATATCCTCACTACTCTAAAATTACTTTTTTTTTTTTAAATAAAGAAAACTGAAAGAAGGGATTAAAGAAAATATAACAGTGACAGATATAATATGTATACACATACTTTTTTATTAAGTTAAAGTAAAAGTAACAAATAACATCGAGAGAGTCTCTTCGAAATTGTCTTGCGATGCTACCATATACTCCCCGAATAAAACACTTTCGGAAGACCAGGGACGAATATATATATTATATGTATATATATACAAGTTTAAAACAATAGTTGCGACGTCTGCAAATACTCTACGAAGCGGCAATAAAGATCGGTAGCGCTAAAAAAAAAGAAAAGACTCGCCGTTATTACGACCGAGTGAGGAGGGAGGAGGGAGGACGCGCGATAACGCCCCTCTCCCCCTGTGTTATTACATTGCGGGAATACGAAGCGATCGTTTCGAAATGTACTGTACAAAACTGTAGGCGGGCCCGCGATTTCCTTATCTCTATATATTCTTCTGTACATTACTTTTTACACTTAACACTCGCCAACGCCGCGATGAGGATGGCACGGCATCACATGGCTTGGTACAGCCGACCGATCGACACACGTATGTTAATTTCCCGTTGTCCGCGATTCCTACGTGACGCTTCCTGTCTAGTCGGAGAGTGGATCAGGAGTTGCTACCACGTTTCGTTCGAGATGAGAAAGGGGAAGAAAGGGGGAAAAATTGAAAAGGATAAGTAGGGAAGAGCGTGCGGATGAGCTCTTCTCGCTCGAAAGGTCATCCGAATGCGCTCGTCGCCACGACCGGGAATTGTTGAGAGCCGCCTCTGCGATTTTACGACAACCAATGTTCCGACAATCGGCAGGTACTGGAATGGCCAATTGTTGCGCGTCTGAAAAGGCGGAGACGAAAGAGAGAGAGAGAAAGAGAGAGACTAGCCCGTGGTTTCGAGCCAACCGTCTTTTTACGGGGGCCGTATAGTAAAAAGATATATGAGTCCGTTGAACGATGAAGCGTCCGTCCGTCTCGTGGTGTTGCGGATTTGCATTTGGCAGACATTCTGGTGGATCCTTCGTCGGCGTCTCTCGCCGCAGACGCGTCACAGAGATGCCGTTTCTAATCCGAGCGACCCGAGGGTCTCTCAGATGCCGTAGGTCATTTTGTCGTAGCCGTGGTACGGCACGCAGTAGCCGCTGTAAGTCTTGATCTCCAGGACGCCGGCGTAAGACCGCGCTGGCGAGGAGCCAGGATCAGTGTGTCGCCGCGGGCACCGGTGCCCGCGCGGGCACTGGCAGAGAGGCGAGGCGTTCACTTCCTCGAGCTGCGAGTTGCGTCTCTTGCGTACGGTGAACAGGCGGCAGGGCTCCTTGTGCTGGCATCGTATTTTCTGCAAACCAGACGAACAACGAAATTGAGAAACAGAAGGAAACTTGAACTTGCGACAAAATGTAGAGACACACGGAGTGAGATACGTAGATTTTAACGAAATCCTTTAGAAATTGCGTTTCCGAGATGAACGACTTTCGCGTTGTTTTTTCCTTAACGCTATTTTTACTTACGCTTTGCGGAGAACAGGCGAAGGCATAGATGAAGCCCGGATTTCCATCCGGCGATCTGTGTGGTTGCCTATGTACTAGGTATGGCACGCTATTTGGCCGACATCGACAGTAGACGCGTTGCACCGTCGCGTTCAACGGGCCACCTCCGGGTGCTAGTGTCCACGTAATGTCCCTGCGGGGCAAAAAGAGTCAGGATATTCCAATGCGAACGTACGATTCATCGTCTGTTCCGCGAGCGAGTGATTCGGACGATTCAATAGCGATTTTCAATTCGCGCGATTCAACAATGTTGACTCTCAAGTTCCACACTGGGTCAGAATGACTTTAACTTTTCCCGAACGTCTTTACTTTTTCCTAAATGTCTTTTGAACTGAAAAAAACTTTCAACATTCTTCCTAGGATATTCTTTTTCCTCAATGTCTAGAATTTCAATTAAAAAAAAAGATTTAAATCCGATTCTTTTGTCTCGATAATCTAAGTACGTACAAATAGGGACAAAATGGTGTGGGACCTGAGAATTAAGATAACATCGTTAAGAAGATTTTCATTGAGTTTAGCGATAAAGGTGACGTATAGCTTAACTAGACTCTCCAGGAAAGCGCGAACGTGGAATCGTCGAATCCGAGAATACGTGTCGTGATCTAAACTAACTTGAAGTAATGACAGATGGGAAGCCGTTTCACGGGCTCGCAGAGCTTGTAGCGGCGCGTTTTATCGACGATCGTGTGTCCGTCGTCCCCGTGAAGACTGCTGGGGCAGGCACGGCCGTTCGGGCAACGACATTGTCTCTCGACCCACGGTGCACCATATAAATCCACCTTGCTACATACCTCGCTCCGCTCCGCGCACTCCGGTAACTCCTTCTCGCTGTTCTGCGCAAACAAGCACCCGCGTCATTAATAAAGCGATTGACGCTCGTTTGCCTTTCGCGGAAATTCAATTGTCCCTTCCCCCCACCTCCCTTCTTACACTCCGGATCCGTCCCGGAATGGCGATTTTATCGGTTTGTTTATTTCGTGTCGGCGGTGACACGAGCGCAAATACCCTGAATTGAATTGCAACGTTGAATCAAGCAGCTGACCGATATATCTCGCCCGGGAAATCTCCACGTTATTAATATAAACATCTGGACGAATAAAACGCGTCCGTCTCTCTCTCTCTCTCTCTCTCCCTCTCTCTCTTGGGTATGGTAACGGAATTATTAGTAGGACGATTATGATCGCGGCGATTGTACCGTTGCGTAATAATAAACGGTCTGAACGTGTCTGTCGTGTCGCGACTATGGGACCACGGTGCTTAATGAAATAAACGGGACGATTGCGCACAAGACTCATAACTGAAGTATATCCGCTCTTTCTGCCGGCGATACAAAGTCTGCTATAACTGGACTATTTAGATGTTGCCAGTCCATTCATTGAGGCAATCGCGTACGTCCTGTCCCGGCCTATCGTCATCGACGACGCCAACAACTACCGTAAGGCGACCATAGAATCTGCGAAATGTGAATCTGCTGATAGACGCTGATAGATTTTCGCTTACTTTGCATCTTGAATCTTTTACTTTCGATTCCTTCTAACAGTTTGCATAACTCAACAAGTTCGGATAAGTTTGCTCATCACGAGTGAATTTTCAATATCGAATTTTGTCGTTTACGACAAATTAAAAATTATCTACTTCCGGATCTTTTCAATTCTGTTGGTGGTTAAAGATTTACAAATGAAATAGAGTAAAAAAAGAAATGCTCTTCGAGCGATTATGCGTGCGGTTTCTGTTAACGCGATACACATTTATCGAGGTGCGCTTCGATAGTGCGTGAGTCGAAGCTATACGTAGTTGAAGCTACGTGGCCATTCAGCGAAGAAACGTTCGAGGAAATGGTCTTCCGCCGTTTTACCGCCGACTGTGAGCATTCGACTTTTTGCTATATCCTCGTTCATCTCGTTTGTCTTTTTGTCCCTCCCCCAGATGTAGTTTCTACTATTACTACTACTACTACTACTACTAGTATTATTATTATACCGCTTACTACGATCATTCGTCACGGCACAATGGACTGAACGAATAGCTTTTTATAGGAAAAATCCTTCTTCATCTTACTCCTTTAGACATCTGTCCGCATTTTTATGCCTAAAAATCTAGCTTGTAGCTTTCAAATCATTTTTTATTCGCTTATGATATCGCTTACAGTTTTTCTAATCACAATAATTTTTATAACTGAAAAGTTATTGAAATTATTTAAAAATTTATAGATTATTTTTACCTCTGACAGTGTTACTAGAAGACAAATATATTTTTGAGATATAAAATTTCGATCTTCTACGCACGCACAAACATACACACACACACACAATGTTTTTTATTGATTTGTATATTACTACGTACACGTAACAAATTTACGGGCTAATGTAGCATTCGTCGATATTTCGGAAATAATCTATTCGACTCGTACGCGCAGCTGGTATACAAATAATTTATAATTACTGAGGAAATTGCTCTGAAGTCCTCCTGGAGGTTGTTTTTAAGCCGCGCTCGATCCATCTCACGGCATTATATTCCGATTTCAATCGTTTCCGATTGTTAATCGTGTTTGTCCGCATTATCCTTCCCGCGCGGCCTTCCCTACGCATCTCTTTATCCCACTTCCGTCGGTTCTGTACGAGCGAAAGAAAAGGTGAAGCGGAACGAAAGGCGAAAGAAGTTTTTGAAGCTGATATAGCGGCAGCGAGCAGCGGGATTCACGTACACATGCGCATGGCACATACACGGAGAACGGCGGTAAACTAAAATGGGATAATAGAAGGACCGGAAGGGCGCCGTAAACCATCCGGAAGTTCTCACGCGTCTCTCGCTTCTCGCACGGCCGCAATGAAAATGACACCTGGCACTCGGGATGGACATACTACACGAAGGCAAAGGAGGAGGAGGAGGGGGAGGAGGAGCCGCTAGGCATCGGCGACGACGAGGAGAAGGGCCGCGCGAGACGAGGAACGAGATGCGAAACAAAAAAAAGAGAGATAGAGAGAGAGAGAGAGAGAGAGGAGCAGGACGAAGAGGAGAAAAGAAGAAAAGAGAGGCAAGACGCACGACGACGCAGGGAATCTGGTCGGATGGATGGATGGATGGATGGCGTTAGTAAAAAGAAAGATCGCTCGCTCATCGTTCCATATAGCCGTACCGGATGTCTCTAAGCCTGGAAATCTCGCCGTGCGATCAAAAGCGTAATGGCACTTGGGTGCTCCGTATAATCGCCAGGATAATTAATCGCCGCTCGATGCGTATCTACTAATTGTCCGAGGAGATAATGCGCTTAGATTATGAATGAAACGATCTATCTGAGCAGGATTATCCTCTCCGATTGAATTATTCGCAAATCAATGAATCTCACCTATATTGGATTTTTTTGTTTAAAAATGATTTTCAAAAAAAAAGAAATGAATGAGAAGATATTGTTGGGATATTCCTTTCAAGAAAAACCCTATTTTTCTCAGATTGAAAATGGCATTTTCGACCAGACCGGATGTCCTTTGCGATTGTACTTTTCTGCCCTTTTCTATATTTAGAAGGTACACACAGGTAGGCATACAATTATTAAAGCTCACTATTGGGAGAGAGAGAGAGAGAGAGAGAGAGAGAGAAACTGGAATACAAATAAAAAGGGAAGGTTTGTTTTTGCAAGAACGATTCTCCTTGGCGCGATTTCGTGATTCTCGTCCGATACGCACGGAGCAGTTTTCTCTTCTCAACGACATCGTCGTCATCCCCACCGTTCGTGCATCGTTCCTGCGCACGTACTCTCGGCCCACGTGCGATCGTACGTATCTACGATACGTCGTACTTGGGTGTCGCGCTTGTCCGCACGTGTATACCTACGCACTGTACCCCATAGGGAACACGTATGCACGCACGCACGCACGCACGCGCGCGCACAGACGCGACGCACACGCGCGCGTACCGTCGACACGTAGGTGTTTACAGCAACGACAGCAGCAACAGGTTCGAGCATCGAGTGGGCGCCGCTCTTTGCTAACGGCTACGTTTTTCCCCTCTCCTTCTACTTCCTGCGCCTGTAAGCGGACGATTTAGCTTCAAATCCTCGGAATGCTACCCAAGAGTATATGTGCGAACTTGTACGTAGGTACGTATTATACATCGTCGAAGCGGACGGTACGTACCGACACCAAGTACATCGCTGCGCGCGGTCGAAACGTTTTCTGAAAATCGCGTTAAGAAAGATCCGCGTTTAAAAGTAATCGGCTGAAGTCGGAAATCGTGAAAGATCCGGCAATGGACTGGTTGCGCGAGATCCGTCGTCCCACCCATTCATATTCTCGGCGATTCAATTGCGTGGCTTGACGGACGTGGCCAGGATTAGGCCGCTAAACGTTTAGCTGCTTTCTGGAGCAATTTCAGCGCTAATTCGTTCGTAGAATCTAATGGAGCGAGTAACGTAATGTTAGACGGAGGAATGTTTGACAGGCGAGTGAGACTCGGACAGACACTTGTAGAGCTTTTACACGCGTTTGATTTGATACAAGGAAGAGATTTGAGAGATATGTTCTATCGAGATGAGTAGAATGATAGAAAAATAGAGGGATGCGTGATAGTCAACGCCCTTCAGTTCATGTGACTTATATACATAAATTTTATCGCCTTTCATTTATTTAAACACAGCGACATTAAATTAATTGCTGCACGCGTATCGGTCAGCTAGTCGTTCAACATATTTGTACCAGTGGCTACGTAACAGTTACATAATATATATATAGAATTAGGAAAGGTAGGAAATGATCTGGAATTTATCTGGTTATAATAAACGTAGGATACATAATTTAGCGGATTGAGAATGGCGAGAAATGGAAGTTGGAGGAGTGGCTTACCCCGACTTGGTATAGCACCCTAGGCTCTTCGTGGCTCAGCCTGTGCTTCCGGTTACGATTAATCAGATCGATCTCGACCGTCGTGTCGTCGAATTCCTGCAGCTCAGCCTGGTACTTACTTTCGTCGATGAACAAGTACTCCTTAAGATACTCGTCGTGCTCGACTCTCAACGGCAAATCGAAAACCTCGCATTTGCTTCGGCGAACCCCGATGATTGCCAGCAGCGTATAGAGCAGGTGTCGTATTGTTTTACCGGTCATCGTGTCGCAGCGAAATTCTTCCCGATAAACAATCCCGATCGAGAGAATCGGAGAGGTTGCCTGTTTGTGTCTCTCTCTCTTTCTCTCTCTCTCTCTTTTTCTTTCTTTTTCTCTCCGAAGGAAACGTTTGCTGCGTTAGGTGTTTTGCTCCTCACGATGGGGGGGATACGATAAAAAGAATGGAAGGGGGTTTCGATACGTTCACCTTCTTATTTGCACGACTTGAGGCGTTCGGAAGCGAGCGGGAGGAGGAATACTCAGGGAATACTCATAGCAGAGATACAACACGGATCGGCAAAAGTCCACGTCTCAAAGCTCGTCGATTACCGCTACTTGAAGTCCATCTTCGTAAATCTCACAAACGCGAGTCTTTTCATTGATCGTTCTTCAAGGGAAAAGCGGAAAGAGGAGTTTTTATCCGCTCGTATCAAAGAGATTGACGATCGTAGTTTTCTCCGAATTCGCTAATCCTACAGGTCAACCTTTCCCGCAGAAGATGAAAAATCTTCAGGAAACGCTGTACCTACGGAAACCTCGTTCCCAAGTTTAAGTCTTACGATCTTTCTTCTTCCGGCTACGAAAGCAGAGGAACGTCACGTGTCTCTGTTTACCGCGGTCCTGATCTCCTCTTATCTCCCTCTTCTTGCACCTCGCAACTCCGGAGACGCGAAAGAGCCCCGTTCCCCGATCCTGATCGGCCGATCTTGGAGGGGAGCCTCCGGGGGGGGGGGGGAGGGTTCGATAGAGCGTATCCGCACTCGCGCACTCTCACCGAGCTGCGACCGATCCCTGTCCGTCAAAATCTCTATCTGTCTCTCGTGTCTGTCCTTTCGTTCGAAGACGTTCGTCTGGTGCGGTGACTCCCTTTTTGCGGTTCCTCGCCGAGATCTTCCTCTCGGAGAAACGGAGCGCGATTGCTAAGGCGGAGAAGGAGCGCAGAACGGAGATCGGCCTATGCGAAGGTATGCCGTCCGCTCGACTGGACTCTTAAAAGCCAGAAGTAAAGCATGAATGGATGCCCCCACCTTTTTCCTTCGCCCTTCCCGTCCCTCCCTCTCCCCGCCGCCTGCTTCCCTCCCGGTATCACCTCCCCCTCCCCCCTCGCTGCTCTTTCTCTTCTCATTCTTGACTGCTCCTGTGCCCCCACTCTATCCCTTGCTCTTACGTCATCCCCACTACTACTCTCTATCCGGAGGCCCCTCTCTGTCTCTGTCTCTCTGTCTTTTTTTCTCTCTATCTCTCCTCACCGAACGTTTTCATCGTCGCGGTTTTTTCTTGAGACTCGTCGCCGTTTGCCGTTTGTCCTTGTATCGCATCCTCTCTTCCACGGGCGCTCCGCGTACGCTCCGAAGCGCGCGTTGGCTCTCCGCCGCTCTCCCCGGGAGCGTATTAACGAGTGTTTTACTCTTTCTCCGGAGGTCGGCCCGTTTGCTTTCGCGCGCGCAAACGCGCGGGCGCGCTCTGTTTTGCCATTATCCACTATGTTTTCTGCACATTCTGTATTCCATGATCCTTTTCTCTCTTACCTCGCTTTTACCGGGGAAGCCAGTTTTTCGCCAACAATTTCCCTTCTCTGCGTATCTTTTGATTGTACTCTCAATTCGCTCGCCTCATTTCTCGCGCAATTTCGAACCTCGTTTGACATACCCTTTTTTTGTTTTTTTTTTTTTCTTCCTCTGGACATTTCTTTTACTAGAGAGACAGTATCACATTTTATCTTATTAAGTTATTAAGTTAATTATTGTGATAGAAGTATCTATAGATAGTCAAGAGGTAATTAAGATTATATAGAGAGAAGAATTTGTAAAGAAAAGGATAGGAAGACAAAAGTGTTTAGAAAATTGTAAACCAAGTCCCTTGTTTGACTATTGTGATACTAAAGGAAATAAAAATTATTATTACTATTATTACATTTTATCTTTAGATCAATGAGTTCTCGTTATTTTTGTCATATCTTTCTCTGTTCTTTTATTCTCATTTTTAAGGACAGCAGTTTATTCTCATTTATTCTTGTAAATATTTCCTGTATCTGTATTTTTACAACTTACCTAGAACAAAGTGTCCAAAAGATACTCAAGTTATCTGGAAAATTAGTCGTTTAAAGGAAATCTGATCCTCTCTCCAAGTACTTATAATTATTTTTATATATTTTGAAGATAAAATTATGCGAAAACACTTTGTAAAGTGTTGTCGCGTAAATCAAGCTTTCAACTCGGAGAGATGTTTATTATTATTAGGAATGCAAGGGTACCGTAAGAGGAATGCCGCGAAGAAATGCTAAAGCGGTGCAGAGGCAATCGCCGCGAACTACCGTTCGTGCTGAGACACCAACTACTTGACGGCGATTGTTCTTGTTGCAGGGAGATTGTACGCTGTGTTCGGCAAAAGACAAGGCCGCATCGTATCTACGGAGAGTGCACACGGCTTCGGTGGACAATTCAGAGTATTGGCCACCCTACCGGTTCTAGAGAGCTTCCATCTCGCAAGAGAACTGCGGACGCAAACGTCCGGATTGGCTAATCCACAACTAGTTTTTAGTCACTGGGAGGTAAGCGCGTTTTCTTGTTAGTTTTAAATGTTCATAAACTTTAACAATATTCTTAGATAACTGCAAAATAGCATTGAATAACAATAATATACGTTTGAATTTTTGTAAATCAATGTTTCGCAAGTGAAACGAGCTCAAAGAAGATTTAGGATATAAACATGAAATGTAGTTTATTAATAATCAAATTTAATTAATAAGGTTTTTCGACTATACTTAGTCATTTTCAGTCATCAGATAATAATAAGCATCAACAATTTAAAAAATTCGATGAAATATAGTTGAATTGAAGTGTAAAATGAAGAAAGATATACTACAAATATATTGAAAGATATACTAAAAAGTAGATAGATTTAAAGTATTTTAAAGTAATCACATAAGAGGGAAAATAAAACTAGAAACCACTTAAACTTACTATTTAAAAACTGAAATAAACAAAATTAAAATATATAAAATAAAAAATAAAAGAAAATAAAAAACTATTATAAATATAACTTATAATAAATACGTTATTAGAACGCATCCTTTTTTTCATTCATTGCATCGGCGAAAAAGAAAAGTTTAAAAAAGATGAAACGTTAAAAAGGTTCAAAATTAGTAAAAGAAAAAAACGTCAAGTGAAGTTAATAATAAAAAATAATTGTACTTAATTGAATAATGTACTGGATGTAAACATTAGGAAAAGATTTAAAAACTTACTTACAAATTTTAAAAAACTTAAAAAAAAATTTTTAATGTGTCCAACGAATTTCTCGAAAATTCTCTGCTGTTCGTTCAGAACAAAGCATAATAATCGATGTGTACAGTTTGTGTTATAAAATGCAAATGCGTCGACGGTATTAGTTAAGTTTATTTTAGTTAATTTTTGTTTAAATATATCTTTAATTTCAATATATCTTCTATTTTAAATATTGTTCTACAACCATGTTTTGTCCGGAATTTTTAAATTATTTAATGACTGATCATGTCTAAATACAGTCGAAACGTCTCATCTTTAATTAAATTTTACTATTATTAATAAATTATATTTTACATGTTTATATCCTAAATCTTTGAGCTTGTTTCACTTGATCCTCTTATTACACATCAAAATAGTCTTGATCGAAACCTTTAAGCAATGCCTTTTTATTTTGTTTTTAATAATTACTGAAATGTTTATTATGATTAAATTTTTGAATTTGCGATTTGTGGCAATTTCGAAGGGAGAGATCTTTTTCTTTTTAAATTTACGTTAATATTGTAATTGCTCGTACGACCCATTTTTTAAATTAGTGAAACTTTCTACATTATAGGCAATTGAACAAGATCCTTATTGGGTGCCATCCACGGAGGAGGAATACCTCCATTTCGGTGAAAAGGCGGACAGCGATAATCGAGCTAAGTGCTACATGGATGCAGTTCGTCGAAGAAAAGGCCTTCCGGTGGACTCCCAATTAGTTACTCATGGTGAAAAACAACGTACTCTGTCAAAAAAGAAGTGATGCGAAAATTATCGTTAATGCGAATCCTTTAAAAAGCCGTGTTTACTACGTTTATTCTTGTCGTAGATATAATCTTTCGTCCATTAAATCTGTGAAATTGTAAATTAATGTGAATGTATAAACAAGAATATTTGTTTCTTTCTGCGTTATATGTTATATAAAATATAAGATTATAATGTTGATTGATCAATATTTAATCTTAATAAAAATAAGATCAAGATTAAATATTAAAATGTCTAAAAAGACCAATGTCTTCTTTACTTAATTATTTTAAGTAATTTTTTTATTAAATATTTTCAAACGTGTTGTTACGCAGTAATATATATTTACAACATATTTTGCATATACATAAGACCCAAGTGTTACGAATAAAAGTATGTGATTCAATTGCATTTTATTGAACAAAATTACATAAACTATTTAGAAAAGAAGACATAACACATTACATTTTACGAATATTATTTACATTAAGGGCTGGTTGTTCCAACTTTTTAAACTTGCCTATCAGGTAAGCATGTGCTATCTTCTTTTTTTCTTAAACCAGATACCACAGACACGCATTTTGCGAGCTATTTAATTTTTAATTTTTTATTTAAAACGATAATTGTGCAGCTAACCATCTATACAAATTTGACAACTCAAAATTTAATTGCAATGATAGTTACTCTTGCAAACACGAAGTAAGTGCAGCGAGAGAACCAGGATAGAGAAAAAACTCAATAAAATCATTAACATCACCATTTTAAGAGTAGATAAATAAAGATACATTTATTTGATAGGTAAGTTTACCAAGAAGTTGGAACAACTAGCCCTAAATAAATGTATATTAAACTTAAAGATAAGTGTATATATGTAAACATTTTTGTTAAGATAAATACGACGAATGTATAAGTTTAGAATGCACTTTACAAAAAATCCGTTATTATTTGTAAGCTCCCTTGTTACGTACAGTAAACCATTACGCTTAATCATCCGAAAACACAGTCTTCTTGCCCTGGAATCCTTGACTCATGATGTCCCTCTGCTTTTTCTTAGCCAGCCAAGAAGGATGTAAACTGGCATTCTTGTCTTTGTCAACAGTCGCGTTTTCACTTGCGTTACTTTTGTTTGCGTTTTTATTAATCTTAGATGTTTTCTTGAATTTCGTGGAGAAAGATTGTTTACCCGATTGTTTTTTCGTGAAGTTAGTATCGTTTTTGTGTTTCACATTTTGTTCTTTAAATCGATCGTTTGATCGGAAAGCTTTCGCTCGCGTGTTATGCCCATGAGATCTTGTGTACGATGTCGAGGCTTTATTTTCTTGATAAGATTGATCATTCCCTTCAATGAAGAAGTCGTCAACTACTTTTGCTTGCTCAGTCCTAGTGCTTGTAGGATTTTGACATTCTACAGACATCTCTGTGTCTCTATTAGATTCTTGCTCCTCCAACAGCTCGGTAAACCTCTTCACTGTGGCCTCTTTTGTAATGCTAGATGGTTTAATTATACTCGATTGCTTATCTGTGACTTCTGACGTATCATCTTTTTTCTGTTTTAATAATTTTTGTCTTTCAGAGGGTGTACCATCTTCATTCAATGCCCTTTTGCGCTTATACGAGTTACCCTTTGCTTCAGATAATTTGCTGTCACATGGTTCCTCATCTTTAGAGTGATGGGGTTGTTCAATG
This sequence comes from Monomorium pharaonis, assembly GCF_013373865.1. Taxonomy (NCBI): domain Eukaryota; kingdom Metazoa; phylum Arthropoda; class Insecta; order Hymenoptera; family Formicidae; genus Monomorium; species Monomorium pharaonis. Next base: position 3,191,669 of record NC_050473.1, read on the forward strand.
TTTTCATCCGAATCAACCTTTCGTTTCTTTGAACTTTTATCCTGAAGATTAGTCTCTTTAGATTTTCTAGTTTTTGCAGCATCTTGTCTTTTGACTTTGTAGTCTTCTTTTTCTTTTTCTCTGTGAAATGCTTCTTATAATCTGGGAATTTCTCTTTAAACTGTGTTAATCTTTTCTGCAAGGTTTTATAATGCGTGACTCTCGCCATTATGCGAACGCTATTACTTGAAGACTGATCTTGCAATATTTTAGTCAGATCTCTTTCATCTAGGATACCAAATTTTGAAATGTCATCGTCCTTAATTGTCTTCAGCGCGTAAACCTCGGCGATCAGCCTGTCGGCCTTTCTTCTACTCTTCTCCAGTTGCACCTCATTTCCATGTCTATCCCGCAAGAGTTTAGCCTCCTTGATGAGTTTGTTCACAATACAAACTCTCGCCTGACGAACTGCGTGTCGCAGAAGAATAAACTGAAAGTATTACAAGATTCGAAGGAATAAATGTCATTTCTTTTCAGAAAAATGAATATAAACAGATCACACGTGCGCATTCGACATGTATCTCACCTCATTATTAATTTCAGATTTTTCCATTTTAAGTTAAGAAAAATCTTTCCGATCTAAATTATTTGACAAGTGTAGAAACAAATGTGTAAATAATTTCCTTTTTTCTCCTCTTGCAGTTATTAGTCTCTTTGACAACCACCTCTTCAGAGTTCGAGATTCTAGAAATCGTAAACAAACCTGAGAAAATAGCGAGCATAGTTTGTGTTTAACAAGTGAATTCCCTATCATTATTTTGTCCAATAGAATTCTGGAGGAGAAACGCCCAAACAGAAGGGTGTGTTCTGTTTCACGCATAACACGCATAAGACATTATTCATCCTTGTTTAACGTTTGACCAATAACAAGGATGAACGATGCACCATGCGCATCATGCGTGAAGTAGAACGTACCCAGAGAGAAGACTGAAAAAGCGGGTAAGCTGGCCATCTAGTAATTCCGAAAATCCGTGCTGATTCGTAGCGCCATCACATCCATTTTTCGTGGACGTAGAACTACGTAGTCACATCTACTTTTCGAGAGGATAACACGCTAATTTTGGTTTGCATCCGTGCTACATTCACAATCAGCGATGTGTGCTGTATATGTATGTTTGAAGATATTTTGTAATGCAAGATCTACAATGTCAGCAGGAGTAGTAGAGTAGGAGTAAGAAGTAAGAGATATGAAATGAGATTTGCTCATTTCATTTACTTCCGGTTTTTAATTGATCAATTGTTACTCTTACTCGATCCTTACTCCATTACTCCTAAAATATCATTTTTTCGGTGAGTTTTTAGAGACATCTTAAGAAATAAATGTATTTTAACACACATATATGTTATTTAGGTTGTTTCGTTGCGGGATTCGAGTAACATTTCGCCGACAACGCTTGCGTGGTCGACAGTGCGCGAGTCAGTCACGGTCCCCGTTATGCATTGTGAAAGGTAGAGGCTGCAGGCTTTATTAGCAACGCACTGCCCAACCGGATGATTACACAACAATTACTAATCCGCCTATATATATAAAATTGTTAACACGCGATGCTTGACATAGCCGTATTCCGCATAATTTAATACGGGAAAGAAACTCAAGAAGTTCTAAGGTCGCGAACCTTGATTTTGAGAATGGGGAATTTATTTGCACTAAAAGGGAGACTAACCGGCATTTTCTACGAGCAATATACGTGTAACGCGAGCACGTAAAAACGACACGGTGAAATCACACTTTACGAAATTCCCAACTCGGTCGATCGATCTTGCGAGAGCGCGTTAGAAATTTGATTACGAATTAAGTGATCTGTGGCGAGACAGAGACTATAAAAATATGTCTTCCGGGTTTTGTTACCGAAATTCACCGACGCCTGAGGCGAAGCGAAACGTTGGAAGATAGCACGCCGTTTTAGCATGAAACGACAAAAAGAAGTTTTTGTATTTATTAGTAATAACGCCAATAGGATCGTACAAGTGTGTGATAAATTAAGTAAAAAAAAGTTCAAGTGACATCTCTCTTTAAATATTTTAAAAACATTTTAATTGCAATTAAATTTTAACATTATAACAAAAGAAACATTAGAAATAATAAGTAAATAATTTAGGGCTACTATTTACCTTACTCGACTTTTCATTGAGAAAAATTAAGAACAGAAATATTCTTTTATCAAGAAAGAGAGACATTTTTGTTGCATTATATTTTGAATAATTTAAATCCTTTTAAAATAAAACGTTAAATATATAAGAGTGTGTACAATAAGAGCACATTTATTTTACTTTTGCGATTTTTTATATCAATATAGTTAAAACGTCTCGTCTGCAGGCCGCGCGCAGCCGATTAGCGAACGATCGGGATCCAAAGCGAAACGGTAACGAGATCCGAGTTCGGACCGGCGGCGTTACGTAAATTGCGGCGGAAAGAAGACGAAGAAGAAGAAGAAGAAGCCCGAGGATTTCTTTTTACCTCGTATCCGACATCGCGAATCGCGCCGTACTTTCACTTTCGTAATTAACGTAGACGGCTCCGCGCGGCGAACGTGGTTCGTACGCGCTCCTAGGTCTCTCGGGGGTATCCTCCGCGACGGAGGAGACTAGAAAAAAAAGGAGGGGAAAGGACGCCGGGATACGGATGTCGGCGTCGCGCTCGACGGATCTTCGATTTCCATCAATGTCGCGATAATCGCGACTGCCGCTGCGAGTCCGACGTGTTACGTTTCGAGCGCGCAACTTTTGTAACGGCGGCTTCTAGGTTCCCTATACCCCTCCGCTGCTCTCGACCGACTTGGATAACATATAATAACGGCTATGATACAAGGCGGTGCATAGTCGATTTCACTTTCGGTCGAGACTCGCCGCCGTCGCGCCGAGACTTGGCCGCCGCTGCTACTGCTGCTGCATCTCCTTCTCTCTACGTGCCTCCTCTCTCGATCTCCGGCACTGCTCCTTCTCGCTCCTTTTTTTCTCTCGATTTCTCTCTTTGTTTTCATTGCTAAGACGGCGCGAGTTTGCCTTGTCCTCGTCCTCGGACTTTGTCAAAGCCCTCGCTCTAGATTTTATCAACATTGCATAGATAAGAATTATTTATCGTGCGATGAATGGTTAAAGAGAGAGAAAGAGAGTAGAAATAGAAAAAGACAGGAAGAATTTTAATTAATTCACACACCGCTACGCGAATTTATATAACGCTCGAAAAATTTTGTTTGTCTTTATCCTGTTTAAAGAAATGATTGCGAAATATATTTCAATTATATAATTAAATATACCAGTAGATTTGAGTACAATTTCGTTCATCATTATTAATTTAATGTTTAGGAAAGTACAATACAGTTCCGGATCATAACTTATTGCATTATCTCAACACTATAAAAGTCTTGATTTAATTACAAGCTATTTTGAACAGGCCGATCCGGTTTTGCAATGCAAATGATAGAACTTTTTCCGATGATATGCGAAGTGTTTCGTAACGAGCCGTCAAACTTGTACCTTAAAAAACATTTTAAAAATATATCGCAAGAAAGAATTTAATTCAGGCTTTGTTTTCTTAAAAGAAATTTGGGGAATTTTTTTTAAAAGATTTCCTTCTTTTTCCAATATAATTGTATTGACTGGCGAAAACGCGCGCGCGGAACAATTCGAGCATAACGTCCCGAGGAACAACGTGTGCACCGTACATACATGGCACATAATACGCATCCGCATACACACAGAGACCGAGATACATAGGTTCACGAAGTTAAAGCAGAAATTAGGAGCGAACCGTGTCCCCTTTCTCTTGCCAAGCCAAGCGTGATATAAAATACTTTCGCTCTCGCGCGCGCGAGACGGGACAAGAGCGGAGCGGAGTCGAGAGCGCTCGCGAGTGAGATATCGAGACAGAGAGAAAGAAAGAGAAAAAGAGGAAGGGAGAGAGGGTGGGAGAGAAGGACAAAGGAGGTAGAGAACTGTGCCTCTCGCGAGAACGGAAAACCGGAAAACGATCGCCGGCCAAAGGCTCACGCTACGCCGTCTCTTTGCCCCTTCCCCTCCTTCCCTTTTCCCTCGCGCCGTTCGACGCCACCCCCGCCATTGTACGCGCGCGACCCGGCTCTGCATCCGCGGAGCTGTAACACGCGTCGCTGTGTTCAGGTGCCGCTGCTAAGTGTGTGCCCCCTCCCCCCCCCCCCGCCGCGCCGCTTAAATCCGCGTTCGAGATTCTAAACGTCGTCGGTGGCGCTAGCGGCGGCGGCGGCGGCGCGCGGCGGTGCCGGTCACGCGAACTGTAAACACGCTTCCGGCTGAGAAGCCTGCAATTCTGTGCTCCCGCAATACGTTTCCTCTCGCGGACGGTTATTTGTTCGCGCGCCCGCGGTCATAGCGCCGGTTGTTTGGATTATTTATGCGGATGTACGGATGCATGCGTGTTCCAGAAAGCACGGCGTGTCCTATATAAACGTGACCGAACGTTACTGCGATTGTGTTCAGCTTTGAAAACGAAGAGCGCAAATGAGTAAAATTTAGAAATCTTATCGTACTAAGTGTGCTTTCCAGCAAGACAGTGTAATACAGCGTCCACTAGTGTGGCACACTGTGTCTTGTTGGAAAGCACACTAAGCCTCGTCTACAGAAGTCGCAGACAGCCAATGAGCGCCTAGTTTCTAGTTAAAGCTCGACAGCTCATTGGCTGTCGCAAATTGCAACTGGCCGCTTGCGACTTGCTTCTGTAGACGAGGCGCAACACGTCGGAAAAAATCAAGCAAGAATTAATTGATGTCGAGCGACGATCCCTTCGCTTCAGCCAACGAGGAACGATAACAGAATTGACATCGAAATCGAAGTCGTAACTTCTCGTTGGAACAGCTCGAACCTTCCTGAACGTTGTATACGCGGCTAAAGGCAATCGCACGCATTTTCCGTAAGACATAAGGTTTCGACGCATTGGATTGGACGATCGTAACCGTAACCGTAACCGACTGAATACATTACGTGATTGGTCGAAATCTTATTGTTTTACGAAAAGTGTCCGCGACGGCCCTAACTTCAGAGCTCGCTGAAGGTTTACTGCGCGAGAGGCGAGAGGGCGACGGTGTCCTTTTCGATGAGCATCGCCGTGCCCGCCGAGCAAAATCGAAAATCAGATCGATCGCAAACACTTTCGTAAGTAACACACAGCTTTCAGCGGTAAAGCTCGCCGGGGCCGGGGGCTCGCCCGGTTCGCGCATTTCCACGACGCGGAATCGCGGATTCGAAAGGAAATCTCTCAATTCGAGGTTATTAGCCGTTTACTCGTTGCGCAACGGCGTAAGCGGCCATCCAACCGTGGACGCAATTCGCGGATAGGCGACTCGCTGCCCCCCAAGTGGAAAGCCGCCGCCGATAATTAAAGTTTCCGCGATGCTGATTCAACTCCCGCTAGCAGCTCGTCCGACGCGCGGTTACGCGATTCCTCTTCGATTTCCCCCTCCTCCTCCTCTTCCCCCGTGATTTTAACGCGGCCCGTAATTCCAGCACCTTGGCGCGAGAGTGGTAACCGTGTCACTCGGCGGCTCTCGAAAGTAAAAGGACGAATGTCCTATATCCGCGCGCCGCGTTTAGAGCGTTTCCTTTCTTCCGCCGCGCCGCGTCAAATGACATTGATTGTTTCAAGGTGTAAGGAGATCGATTTAGACGTGTCTATTTTATTTATCTCGTAATCGAGCGCAGATTCGAAATGCTAAAAATACAGGCGGATAACACCAGAGTTGCGTTACGCATGAACAGCATCTATAATTGTAATTTGCATCAAATTGCAGGATAAAATATCTATTTATAGTTGTATATATTCAGTGTGGTTTAATATGTATATTTTACATATGCGTTCGTGTTCTGATTGTCAAATATCTTTTGTATTACGTGCATAAAATTGTATAAGGAAGATTTCTGTAAATTTTTGCTACGAGTGCTGAAGTGAACTTTATCAAGCTCAGAAGTTCGCTTATCGAACAATTTTTGTATTGTACTATCAGCTATCACATTGGTATTCTAATCCGACTTGAGATAGACGCTTTAAGCTACGCGCGTTGTTGCTGAGCTGGTGTAAATAACCTCTTACATAAACAAAGCGCCAGCGGAACAGGTGACTCTCCCGACTTTGAAGCGCAAGAACGTAGCATTCGTATCGTTTGTCCAGTCGTCGCTGGAGTCAGGGTCGAAATTGATACATGGAACGTTTCGAGAGCGACTTTTCGAAAGATCACTCGGACCTATTTCGGACCCTATAAACTTAACGCTACCTGAGTGCTCCAAGTATCATTTCATAAGTAGACCTGTTCTTTTTAGCCGCGAACTTGTCGTTCACAGTTTACCTTTTTCCTCTTGCTCTCCAACTTGGAATTGGAAAAGGGGGAAAGACGACCTATGCGAGAAGTCGAGCGGAAAAGAATGGGCCTTCTGTTTATCATTCGGCAACGGCGATGTTTCTGAGCGTAGCGTAAACCTTGAAATAGAACTCTGAGCTTTTGCTTCGATTAAAATTGAACTCTCGGACGGACTTCTCCTGCGTGTAAGAGCGCAGCATAGCGCGTTCGAGCGGCTCTGGCGGCGTTGGCGCTGCGCGGCGCGGCGCGGCGACGCCGAGGTCCCTACCGTCCGTCGTCGTCGGCCCGACTTCCCCACTTCCCGCGCGTCGACCGCTCTCGCCACCCGCCGCCGTCGTTGTGTGTCGCAGTTACACCGAGTCCGTTCGCGCACTCGCGTTAAATCCCGAGACCCGCGCCGTCCGTGCGCGCGTGCACCATCACCACCATCACCACCACCACCACCACCACCACCACCACCGCGTCCGGGCCCCCTCACGACGCGTGTGCCTCCCTCGCGCGAGGGATTTTCGGTTCGCTGTTTACCACCACCACCACCACCATCACCTATCCTATCGTCACCGTCACGCGCGCGCGTTACGCGTCCTTCATCTAGACGCGAGAGTCGTCAGTCCGTCGGCGGGGTGTCATCGGGAAAGGAGGAGGATATGTCCATCGTCCGCGGCGGCGTGTTGTCCGAGTCGTTCGCGTGATTCGCGCGCGCGCGTGCGAGCCCTCGAGAGCCCGTCGAGTGACCGTCGAGAGATCCGAGATACACGTAATATATTATTACGGATTTCTAGGGATTGTGGAAATCGACGCGAGAGCTACGGTGAGTTTGAACGGTCGTCGTGTTTCTTGCACCTCTTCCTGGAATTTTCCCGGCAATTTGCAATTCGTGGTCGCAGCGCTCCGGAGGAGAGCAGTCTCGCGCGAGGGTGCGCTTCCGCGTCCCACGTAATCGATATCGATAGATCGATCGGTCGGCCGGTTGATGGATCGATATCGGAATCGGGACGGAGAGAAAGTTTACGCGTATGTAACGTACGTACGTACGTATGTCGCGCCCCGAAATTCAAGAGCCGCGCGCGTTTCGGGCGACGAGCGAAAGTGAGGTATAGAGCATGTGATTCACGCGCGTGAAAAAGCAAACGTGTTCTACATTTCCGCGACGGTAAGACCGCCGGGAGGCGGGAGGGGATCTTCTCCAATTCCGCGAAGTCGCAAGGTGAGGTTAAAGGATCTGACTCTACTCCTAACCTGTGCTCCTGAAACACTCGCCTTGAGAATTCCAAAAGTTGGCCGCGATTCGGGTCGTGGGGAAACGTTTTTTCATTGCCGCGCCATAAGCCGAATCACCATTTTAACCACCGGGGAAAATTGTTGTGCCGTGCACACGCCAGCACTCGCGCGATTTGACATACGCGGACACGGCGCTGCACGTGCTCAAAACGGATCGCGCTAAACTCTACCCCGCGCCCGCTGGCTTTTCGTCGTAAAAGGCGCGCGACTCTTATTTCTGGTCGCACCGCGGTTTTGCGTAACCGGGAGGACGAGTTTTTTTTAAACGACCGTTCTTCTCATCACGTTCCTTCTTTCCTCTTTTTTTTTTCCTCTCCTCTCTTTCCCACCTCGTTTCAATCGCCGAGCACCGAGTGCGCGTCTTCCCTCCGTCCGGTCTTCTTCCCAGGTCCCGTCCGACCGAATAAAAAGGTCGAACTTTTCTCCGATTCCCTGCATTCTGGCATCGGGGTGTCACCAACGAGCACAACAAACGATCGCGTGATTCCGCTCGATATTCTTCCCTCGTAGTTCTTTCGTCTTACCGGAGAACGCCGGAGAGTTGCTGGTGTGAAGACCGAGCCAATCTTATCTCGGTTCCATCTCTCTCGATGTTCCTCGCTGAGAAGAAGGGTGCGAGGGTTCAGATCTCGTGCTATATACTATATACTCGACGCCTTGTGTGACGCCTCGCGATTTTTCCGGTGATAACAAAAAAGAAATCGTGACGCACGGGAACAAGCGCCGTTTCTATCTCTCCCTTTCTCCCTTTCCCTCTCCTGATATCTGTGTGTTGGTGTGCAGTGACCATACGGGAATTGATGCATCACGGAATCACGTGGAAGCGAGAAAACGGCTGCCGAGAATCATCGCACGCGGAGTGAGGAGGCACGTGAACGCAACGCTGTCAAATCGTCTTCGTCAGCTTCCCTCGTCGCGGAACCGATCGGCGCACGTGTGAGGAGGGTAATTTGCACCACCAGGCGACTCATCCCCTTGTCCTCCCTCGCTCGCTCGCCCGTCCGTACGTCATGCTGAGGATCTTGCCGGCCGCAGCGATGGAAACATGAGGACCGTGACGGATCGCACATCCGATCGAGCTCCTGCCGACCATAAATGACGTAAGTACCTTTTTCATTTCGACACGGCGCCTTGTCGTCGTCATAGTCGTCGTCGCCCAAACACGTGGGTCCGAATTCGCGGCACGATTGGGAACCGCCTATTTCCAAATCGCCCCGCGCCAAATCGATATTTCGCAAAAATCAACAGACTACGTGTTACGTATTTTTTTTACAAGCTCGTACGATTCTTTTTTTTTTTTTTTTTAAGAAACGCTCTCGAAGACGATTTCGAAATTTCGGAATTTTCGATCTGATAATTTTAATTCAAGTAAAATGCAAAACAGCGCCATTTTTTCCTATACGAATTATTCATGTGTCTTTTTTTTATGAATCGTAAGCAAAAAAACTGTTGGAGACTGATATTATGCTTAGCTGCAATCGTGATGTAAAGATATAAAAGAAGGGGAAGTTTGGAGACTGTAATAAGATCGGCGAAGAACTTTTATTATCGTGACTTTAAGCAAAAACGTTAAACTTTTATTAGCGGACTTTTGAACTCTTTGCACGATTGATTTTACTGCCAGTTGTTGAGTTCAATGACAAAACTAATTTTCAATCGTCACGGATCATGACGTGCGCAAATTTATTTATACGCGAAAAAAAATGTGTTAAAACATCTAACAACCTTATTGAATCAGCAGATTTACAGCCCAGTGATATACGAACAGTTTATTAAAATGTCCAAGTTTCGCAGTTGATAGAATTGACAATTATAATTAATTATATTTCTTACAATGGCACATCAATTTAATAAAGCAAAGTTGTTAGCAATTTTTGGTATAACAAACAATTAATTGCACTAACAATTCATTAATTTCTTCGTTAAGCTATAAAATCTCTTTGATTATAGATGTTGAATTTACACGCTGCAAGCTGAAGCACTCAATCTTTTTTTTTTCTTTGTGTACTAAAGGTCACTTTTTAAGAGATTTAAATACTTTGGTCTTAAGTCCGCGATTTCCACACTTAAATGTCCCGAATAAGTCGAGAGTGTCATAGTCCGCAGAGGATATTCCGTCTGGTCTATCTAGCACGCAGAATTTACGTAATATCGCGTCCGAATAAGCGCGTAATTAAAAGTCACGTGAAATGGTACGAGCCTAAAGAAGTTAACGGATAACATTCCCGGCGATACGTTGCGAAACCGACACTGATGAAGAATGCAGCGAGGAATGTCATTTGTCGCCTCCGCTCGTATTCGATCCTGCGTTAAATTTATGTAAAAGATGTGCGCGACTTTATCATTTAAATGAAGACAATACAACGTATGAAAACATAACTAATAGAGAATATCTTACTCGGTCATAACTGGATCTTTGTGCTAATTTTACATACTTTTTCAAGTTTATTGAACTATATGCTGAATAAATTTTTGTCTCTCAAACACAGTTATAAGATGAACAAGATTATTAAGATCACAATCAAATATTAAATTGATAATCATCAACAATGATGATACTAACAAGCATTTTTTCCTTCGTATAAATAATGTTGCGAAAAAATAATATTTTAACCAGAGATCGAATCCGAGATTTTTAGTAATTATTTCCAATGTGTATGTATATCATGTATCAAGTATTTTATTGTTGTCTCCTGTTAATCGAGAGACTTGACGGCCGATTTTCGCGTCACCGCGCCGGTGCGTTGGAAAACACCGCGTACCTGTGCGTGACTTTGCGAGGTATGTGACACGTTGTTTTGCCAAACAATCATGCGCCTCGAACGAACGATTCGGTAAGGAGTGCATTGCCGACGTTCCCGTTCGAGAGAGAAGGTAGTGCGTGGTGTTGAAAGCGAGATCTAATCACTCTCGTTTCTCTTCACCAGACTCGCGGCCGTGAAACTCGGAGGTGCATCCTCCCGCACGAGTCGCATTCTTCGTTTCCTTTCCTCCAGGAGGAAGCGAAATTCTTCTATTGTCTCGTCGTCTCCTCGCGGATCAACGTACGTTTCATTCTTGCCACGATTCTTGCAACGTAATTAACGATATTTGCGCGCTTACGCTGAAGAATTTTGATCGCTCTGATTAATCTACGGAAGGAGTAGCGGCGTTCGTTTAGCTATTTTCACGAACATTGCCAGGCAACACGTTACAGTTATATACCTCGCAGGTAACGTAAGAGAGCGGATACAAAAAGAGAAATGCGGCGCGTTTAAAAGCAGGGCGGAATAAAACTTTCGTTTTCAATATTTGCGATCGTATATGCACGAACCGAAACCGTTGCGGGAATCGGGCAACGTTGTATAACGCAAGTGGCCACACAGGCTTATATGGTCGCCTCATACATCGCGGTTGTTAGTATTAACCCGAGAATTGCTAATCGTTCCAATTAAGCATCGATACCTCCTCAAGTGAAGGAACTCGATCTCGTTTGAGAAAGAGAAAGAGAGAACAAATAGTCCGGGGACTTGAACGTAGCCGCGGAGAAAATGCGGAAAACTACAATTCCAATAGCCGAGAAATGTCTTGAGTTTTTGTCCATAACGATTATACTTTTCAAATAGTTCATTTTTGACGTTTGTCTCGTTTTATTTATAGCCGTCTGGCAATTAGACGTGGTCGAGTCTTGCATTTTCATAAAAAAAAATGACACTACATTGTTCTGAATTAGCATTATGTTTAATTACCTTTCGAATTCTTTATTTCTTGCGAGTTAAATTTATGTATTGTTGACAGATCGTTATATGCTGTAGTTAATTTATTACTTCTTTTCTTATGTGTGATCCTGTGACTAAGAAATATTGAACAAAACTCTTGGAATCCGGAAATTCTTAGGATAACCTTTTACGAAGTTCAAACATCTTATTATTAAATAATGCTCGACAAATACAGATCAAGAATTGGATATGCTGTGTATGGAAATCATTAAAATCACGGGTTTCGTTGAACCATAAAATAGAGAGGCAACAAATAAAACTCTGTAAATTCTCTTTAACTAATATGCGCAATTTTATGTCAATATTATAAAATCCATTTCCTGCATACTTCCAATTCAATTTCACATTTCCATTATGTGTAAAATATGGTTATTCAAAAAAGAATAGGGAAAAAAGAGGCCGCGGGTTGCCACTTAGTTTCGATTCGATTTAACTCGAGGCAATTCGCCATAACTATGCGCGAGTTAACTCACTTTTGCATAACACCATGCAATTATAGGCTGATATATGTATACGCGACGCGTTGTGTATACAGCCGAGGTTGCTTTCTGTTTCTTTGCTCTAACGGCTGATTTAATTTACCGCCGCTTTCACGTGTGGGCAAAGCTGTTACTAATTGCGCGGAAATATTCGACGCGCCGCGAGTTTCCTTCCGCTTGGCGCGCCGTTTCCTCGATCGCGTTCGTATCGCACGCGTATATTAATGAAACGCAAAGAGGGCGGGCAGGGAGAAAAGGGGGCCTTGAAATCAGAGTTTTAATACACGCCGTTTGAGTTTCAAAGTGTTTCGTGCCGTTTTTCTTTCTTTCGTTCTTTCGAGGGAGGGAGAGGGCACTTTCACGCCGGGGAGAAAAGCAACGTTTCGATAAGTATTCGCGGTGAATAGTTCACGTACGAAGTAGGACGCCGCGAGCGCGTTGCGTCGGTCTCCATTAAGTCTCCTCGTAGCACGAATTTTATATCGTGTTGTACGTTCGCCTTCCCGACGAGTACGAATCGTTAATCTTCCTCTCTCGCGGTTGTCACGCGAATTCATTCACAATCCTTAAAAAAACATCAACAAGTACCCTGTATAAACGCGTGAAGTTTATTTGTTTTAAGTAAATGTAGAGTGAGAAATGTAGTTGAAAGAGCTTCTGTCTATCAGAAATAATTGACGACTGAAAGGAGTTGAAGGAATGCTGGAGACCGACATCTGTTTTGCCGACAGAAAGACATTAATTTTTGTATTGCAAAATCTTTTTGTTTCTTTCATAGATTTGAGAATTCTTCTCCAAAATAACAGTATACGCATTACTATACCAGTCCATGGGGTGGAGTTTATACCAAAAACGGAAAAATATTGTTAATTTGCAGTATTTTGGGATCAAGTGTGGCGTCTGGAGCTATCACAATATTTGATTAATATTTAAAAATCTACAGTTTGTACTTATGAAATTCGTAAGTACAAAGATAAGGTAGAGGATAGGAACAAATTTAATAAGTCCAATTCACAGATTTATATTAATGTGTATATTTTAATTTTGGAAAAAAATTTCCAAGTCTATAAAGAAATACATACAAAATCTTATTAATAATGTGCACAAATGACTTTATACATTATCGATCCCAATCAAGTTTGAGGGGTATTCCCCTTAACGATTCTTCCCGTGTGACGGATGTATCAAATTGCGAAAGGCTCCGCAGCGGGGAGGATTTTAAATCTGTTTCGTAATCGCGGCTTGATGTCGCCCGACATCTCCCGACGAGACACGAGTGTGTCAAACGGCGGAAAACCGCGCATGCGATCCTGCTAGTGATATGATAATAAAGATACATATGATATATGAACGTTACGTCCGGGTTGGCAGTTTGCTTCGCTCTTTAAGACCGCCTGCAATTCCTCGAGCGAGTCCGTCTCGAGCACGTAAAGGACATCCCCGATAACCATTGCATTGTTGGGTAACGAGTCCGGTCTCGGGAAAAGGTTACGCTCGTGCCGTCTTGATTTTTACGGTTTCGAGACAATAATCCAGGGCTCTTTTCTCTCGCCTTTCTTAACACTCCGAACAGAATCATCTTATTGGAATTGAATTTAAACAATGCACGATTTTTTATTTTAGGTATATCAAAAATATGTTCTTTTCTTTGATGTGCACCATCTTGACTGTTTAATTATGTAAAGAAAAGAAGCAGCCAATGTCAATTAAGTAACAGACTTTGATGAAGAATGTTTATCGCTTGAAGAAATCTGCTGTGAGAGAGAAAAAATCTTTGAAAAAGCGTTAATTGCGTACAAGTCATGCGTGCGACTTCCGAGTGTGACACTCATTATTAATCCCGCGTATTAATTACTATCAGATACGTCGAGCATGAATATCGTCTCGAATCCGCAATGATTGTCATTGTAAACAAATTAAATCGTAAGGCGCAATCATAAATATTCTAATATAATGCGCGAAACCTTGAGAGAGCCAATTATCATGTAACGCCGTGATACAAGCAATATTGGTATTACGAGGACTGCATTTATGATGTAAAAGGCTGCGCGCGTCCCGTTTGATATATCGCAAATTGAAATCGCCGTTTTAACTGCCGCGATTGCCTCACTGTTCTCCATTACGCAATCTCGCTCCATCGCGCCCGCATCCATCCTCAAAGGGGGTTGAATACAACCGTGGAGTTCGCAATCTCTCGTAAATACGATTATAATCGCGATATCCCGAGCTAATAGCTGCTAAATCTTTCTTAAATGCGACGCGAAGATCAATCAAAGTGGAAGCGTCGGTTCCTGGAAGACAAAACATTGTTTTTTCAGTTTATAACTTTTATCTTGTATTTCCATCTCACGCCGAAAGAAAAAAATAGTTAAAGTAACCACAATATTACCATATTTTAACGTCATTGTTGGATTTAACTATATTTTTATAATTATTCAATATAAATTTTAATTTAAATTATGTTAAAGTTCTCATAATTATAATATTGGTCTATACAACATGATATGGTTGCAATAAAATGAAAATTTTAATGTAGTAAATTGTACCATAAAACAATAACTATAAGTGTATGATTATTATTAATATTATAGTAATAATTATTACAAAAATTATATTTCTGACTATAAATATTTTACCATGCAATTATATAGTAATAAATGTCACCTGGTTTTTTTTTCCAGTGCACGTTATTAATCTGTCAAATATATTCCGACATTGAGTGTGCTTAAAAAGGGGAAAAAATACCGACAAGTACTTCTTCTTGATCACAATCAGAAATATACAACGAGAACGTAAGGGCGTGGCGTAACGATTATAAATAATAATTGATTTTCGCCGTGACTCACGCGGATTTCGTCAAAGAAATCGGTCATCGTTGTCGTCACGTTATTTCAGGGAACTTGTGTTTCCAGATAATCGTGCAATTCGGAAAGCCGAGACCCCGGTTACACATCATCAGTCAATCTGTAACGAAGCGACGTGAGTTGGAAACGCCGCTGTTGCGCACAGAAAATTACGTCCTCGTGCAGGCTTTTAACAGAGCCGGATCAGTTGTGCGCATCCGCTCCGATCGAGTGTACGCTCGACGATTGCAAAAGTGAATCGGCGATTTCTTGAACGTCGAAAGTCCTTTCCCGCGAGACTGTGAGTCTCAACGTCGAAACCGGCGGCGGCTCTCGCCGCGCTTAATCGACGCCGTTCCTCCGCGTCGAGCAGGAGAGAACGCGTGTCGGCTCCGGCGTACTCGAGAATCACCCGGGCATCGACCCGTACATAAAAATCCATCGTGTCATAAGTAAAACGATCGAAGACGGTCAATTGAATCGCGCGTCAAGCTCAACGAGTAGAATGAGGAGGATCGGAAAGGCGAAACCGCGACATCCGGAGCTCTCATTGAGTTTGTATCTCTTGAAACATTTATGCGGATTATTATAAACCTTTATTGCTCAATTAGGAGATACGTATGTGCACTTCGTGGGTGCTTCGAAGAAAAAAAGGTTATTCGATTAAATGGTGTTTGATTTAATTTCTTCAGTTCAAATATTTGTGGTACTAGAACGTCAATACGATTTATTCGAGTTATTTAATTAAAATACATAAATATTTCTACGCGGTAAAAATTGTCTTGGTAGCTTTTTACTCTTTTTTTATTGCGGAATCTTAGTAACTACTTCTTGTAGTCATTAATTTTGAATAGTCTCTTCTCGAATAGTCTCTTTTTATCACCATGTTTTGCACGTGTTTACCAAAATGTCTAATAAAGATATGCTATAAAATCGAAATTAAAAGAGGTGGAATGACGTCTACAAGTGGCCACTCGAACTGTCACTTACATTTTTATTACCAAAAAAAAAGAAGAAAAGAGACAGCCGCTCACGTTATATCGCGTCTCTGCGCACGCTGAGGAAAAAAAAAGTGTGATATTTACGACTATAATTGCATAGTAAAATAATTATAATCGGGAATATTATTTTTATAGTAATTATAATTGTAATATTGGTAATAATAACCATACGCTCATAGTATAACTTACATAAAAATCTCCATTTTAGTTATGGCAAACCATATCATACGTTGTATAGATTAGTATTATGATTACGAGAATTTTAATATAGTTAAATCAAACTATAATTTATCAAAAAATGACTACAAATTATAGTAACATTATAGTTACTGCAACTTTTTTTTACTCTATGCAATCGGATAAACACAGCGAAGAGTGTTCTCGAGCAGCTACGTCAGTATATGTATATATCCCGCGAATAAAGAGAGAGAGAAAGAGAAAAAAAAGAATTTACTTTCAATCGCCGCGTTCAATCGCATTGAGACACACGGCGCTCACGTGGAACACCACGTGAAAACGTAGGTGGCGGGAAACGGCCGCCTTCTCTTAAAGAGCGGCGACTCGCTCACCTGCAATTAGGGATTTACGATCGCGGGCACCTGACATTACGACGCGGGGATGAGCGATTTGCGATCGCACTTCTCGACGTGCGATACTTTTGCCTCGCACGAGCACGAACGAACGAGCGTGTGCTTTTCTTTCTCTCTTTCTTTTACGCAACGGATCGACCGAAGATGTTTATTCGCGATACGAATCTTTTCGCGCAACACGGCGCGACGGTACGTCTCTCCCTTTCTCATACGTGCCCTCGCCGCAATCGTGTATACATTTTTATACACGGTGTATCTCCCCGGTGGAATACAGATTTTTTTTTCAGAATTATTCGAATAAGTGCGCGTGTTGACAAGCGACGCCCGCCGTCGTTTGCGTTCGGGATTCAGCACGCCTGTTTATTTTGCGAAATGTCCATCAATATTCCCAACGGTTTCTCACTCCTGTTATTTGCAATCGCTATTTATCATATTAATCTTTTTATGACTGCGCCTTCTATACGCAGCTGCTTTATATTTCCTTTCTCGACAGAGACTCATCGCGCTCTATGCGTGTAGCTGTATATAATGAGAGAAAGATTTAACTCTTTCTTTCTTATTCTTTTCCGTACTCGCTATTAGCATTAATTTACACTGAGAAAAAAGGTTGGATATTTGCGACTGTAATTACATAAATAATTATAGTCAGGAATTCATTTTTATAGTAATTATTACTATAATATTGGTAATAATAATAATTACATGCTTATATAATAATGATTATTTTATAGTGCAACTGACTATATTAGAATTTCCATTTTGATTAATATATATTGTTTAATAACTATAAAAATATGATTGGGTCCAAAAATGATTACAAATTACAGCGATATATTATGGCTACTATTTCTTTCTCTCGATGTACAGGTGATTTGTAGGTACTTAGAGTTAACATTCGCATGAGAAGACGACGGTGTTACATTGACGGATCAATTATCAGCGGGTCAAGGATGACGATGATGATGAAGACGACATCAGCGTCGATCGACGATGATGACGACGACGACGCACGCGTTGCTCTGTGCGTCCCGGTATCGTAGTGGCGATACAGTGAAAGCTGATATTTTGTAACACGCTTGTGCTATTCCGTTCCATTCCATTCCATTCCGTGGTGTATTGCCCGGTGCTGCAGCCGTTCGTTCCCCGCTCGCGGTCTCTCTGGCTCGGCTCTCCCGTTGTGTTGTTATATACGTACAAGTTGTCTCTCCCTCTCTCTCTCTCTCTCTCTCTCTCTCTCTCTCTCTCTCTCTCTCTCTCTCTCTCTCTCTCTCTCTCTCTCGTAATCAAATGCGAATACCCGGCGAGACCACGGTACAATGGTAGGCGCACCCAGAACATACGTTTTTTCCCTTCCCCCCGTCCACGTTCCGCGAGATTCTCGCCTCGTAACTCGTAAGCGGCGCGAGATGGTTTGCCCGTTCGTGCGAGATGGCAAATCGTCCGCCGGGAAGGTGCGCGACAAGTAATCAGCAATCGAGTAACACGCGGCGACGATGACAGCGCGAAAGAGCGAGTCGGCGTGGAGAAAAGCGGGATGGACATTCCCGCAATGTGCATTTGCTATATTGAGAGAAAAAAATAGTTGCAGCAACCACTAATATTACTATAATTTATATTAGTCATTTTTGGACTTAGTCATATTTTTATAATTCAACAATATAAATTATAGTTTGTTTAAACTATTGTATATTAAAATTTTCATAATCATAATATTGGTCTATGAAACTTATGATATAGTTGCCATAACCAAAATGGAGATTTTAATATAATAAATTGTATCATAAAACAAATTCTATAAGCATTTACCGTACGCATATAGTTATTTATTATCAATATTATGGTAATAATTATTATATAATAAAAATGATATTCCTGACTGATAATTATTTTACTATGTAATTATAGTTGCAAATATTATATGTTTTTCTATCAGTGTTTAATTTATTATTCGTTTTATTTATGTGCTCGTAGTAAAGATAGTTCAAAGCGGGTTTTGATAGAATCAGCGAACACGTTGTGTGACTTTGAATTGTTAATTCTGGCAACCACTCGATAAACTGTAATTAATTTTAAATATTCGGTGGCGGAAAAACGCACGCAACCTTGACACGCGCCTGTCGGACCGCAGATTCTCTGATGGCAAAGTGTATTGACCGACAAGTGCGCAGATTGTAGACACTAATAAAGGAGGTCCAGAGTATAAAAGTCGATCGTTACCGAAAATTACAACCGAATGAGTAATTAAGTTTTTTTTTACCTACACATGCTTCACAGAATTTTGTGATCCTTTCCACAAAGCGAGCCCTCTATAAATTAGAAGAACATGTAAAAGAATCGTAAATGTCGCGGATGTTACATTTTTTAAGAGCTCATCACTAATTTTTATACTCAAAGAGGTATGTCAACGTATTAATTTGAATCTACGGATATAATCAGAAATTATAAAATATGCGGAATCAGTCGTGAACGTATCACCGTGTAACGGTAAATTGTGTCTGTTATTAAGAGATCTTACGATAACATCTGTTTTTAATAAGGAATTTTCATTATTATTCTTGAAAAAAAATTTATTCACCGCTATCGTTGTAGAAATTGTGTAACCAGCAGAATTTTTAGTGAACAGTATGGTTGTGTAACATTAAATAACAATGTTACATAAATTTATTCTGCTTCTTGTATCGACGAAAGCCCAAGTTGATTCGGTTGCTGCACAACTTGCACAAACGTTGATCGCATTGTTTTTAAATCGAATTGATACGATTTTAAATGATGCAATCAATTGCTCCAAATTTAACAATCATTTCATCTATTCTATAAATAATAAATTCTTTGGGCTCAATTTAGGAAAGAACAATTTATCTATTAGGCTAAGGAGAAACAAGATTCATATGACAATATATTGCATACTTTTTGTATGACGATGATTCTTATTTCTCGTTTCTCTCACGCGATATTAATATGCAATAATAATAAATCTCCTTTTCTCTTATATATAATACAGTTTAACTGTGGCGATTATCAAGGATCATTATAGTTTATTAACTGTTCCATATTCCTTGAATATTTTAGCATGTAAATACTATGTTTATTGAGTAGAAATAGTTCAAGTATCACGACCTATTAGAACGGGGGTGTTAATTTGTTGTTTCACTACTGAGGCGTAAATTATAATTTGCACGCGACAAACGATTGATTCATTGCCTCCTCGTTGTAACGCGTAACGTGTCCTCGATTGCAAGGAATTGCCATTATTTTCTTATACAGCGAAGGGAAACAATCGCGCGCGCCATGCGCGATTTTCTGCGATTTCTGGTATGTGGTCTTATTAACGTTAATGGAGTTCAAGTAGATCTCAGATATCATGAGTATCCGTCTATATTCAACCAAGCGCGAAGACCTATGGGGGTCGCGTTTTTGCGACAGACAATTTTGTTTCATATATTTTGCTCTTTACGACTTTAACGTTATTAGTGCCGCGCTGCAACATTGTAAGACGTAAAAATTCAATACGCTATAGATATAATACAATGTGGCACGGTCAAAAAAAGGCTTAAGTTGAAATAACCAAGTTAGATAAGGGTCATCGTTAACAGTGAAAAGGATAAATCCGGATTTATACTGGCTATACAAATACGTTTTTCTTGAGCATAAAATCTAAATTTAAGATTAAAATAAATAACTCTACAAGAAGTTCGATTTATATCCCGCGGTACCGTTAGTCACTCTTATACGTTCTATATTCGTCTCGATTGGAATTGCTCGCCGTAAGAGCTTGCTCCTCGGAAGATTTATTAAAGGAAGATTGCGAGAAGTCCGAGCTGCGCGCGGCACAACCGAAATTATCGCAGATCGTAATTTTCATTTTTCTCTCTAATGGAGTCATCAGTCCGCTCACGTCGTTCACATATCGCGCGGTTAATGATCCTCATTTGCAGAAATGCGTATGCTATTTATTTACATACGCGGTTTTTGCACGCGCGCGTTACTTCGACCTGGATTTAAGCACGGAGATTTAAAAATGCACGCGGAGTCAAGGAAAAATGGGCACGGTTGTAGCGGCGAAGCGCGTTCTCGCCGTGATTATTATTTTTACGTACGGCCTCTTGTCTGTCATTATTACTAATAGCCCCGCCGTTATAGCGTCAGTTACATCTAGAGGTAGCACTTGCAATTGGAACTTTAATGACGGCTGCTGCTCGTACAGCTGTTCCGTACAGAGCAGCAACTCCATGTTTGAGTTACGTATCTAAAAATTATTACACGTTCTTTACATCATTCACACACACACACACACACACACACACACACACACACACACACACACACACACACACACACACACACACACACACACACACACACACACACAAATCATACTCCATTGTGTACTTATAGAGACAACGAAGAATAAATAAAATTACAGGGAAAAATAGATTAGAATCTCGTCTCAGAAAAGGTAATACGAATCCGAACAGTAGTTAGAGAGTAGTTGGAACGGTTGACACGAAGAAATCGTTTCCTTTTATCATAAGAAATTTCGATTTGTAAAAAAAAAATAGATGGGGCCGACAACCTCGGGCTCTTGGACCACGGAAATGCGTGAACGACGCAGATTTATTCTCGCGCCGCTGGCCCGACGAATTTTTCGTGCGTGTCACGTCATTCGCCAAGCGCGGCTTTGTGAGGAGCTCCGAAAAAAGATATTCATCTTAGATCCTCGACACAATTCGGCGACGACGAGCCACGAATTCTTCATTCCCATGCTTTATACGCGTCACGCGCGTGACACGTGAACGTAAACAGAGTGTCATCGTAAAATATATCTACTGTGTATCAGAGTAAGTGAAAAGAACTTCCCCGTAAATGCGTATCCCAACGTGTTTGTCAAAAAGTTACTGAGCGTAATTCAAGTACTTCGTTCCTTCGCCCACCATTTTACATTGACATTCTTATCTTAATCTCGTGATGATTTGGAACACTGGGAAAAAATGTATAATATTTGTGACTGTAATTGTATAGTTAAATAATTATAGTCAGAAATATCATTTTTATAGTAATCATTATTAATAAATTATAGTGGTTGCTTATAGTGACTGTTTTATGGTACAACTTTTTACATTAAAATTATCATTTTGGCTACGGCAACCATATCACAAATTGTACAGACCAATATTATAATAGTGACAATTTTAATATAATTTAAACCAACTATAAATTATATTGTTAAATAACTATAAAAACATGATTGGGTCCAAGTGACTATAAATTATAGTGATGTTATTACTGCAACTTTTTTTCTCTCGGTGAAGTCCCTTACTTTTCTGGATTAATCTTGAATGCTTGTTTTCTTTCTACTTTTTAGTTTTTTGGTATGTGTTAAGACTGTTATTCTTAACAATTTCGAATATTTGAAAGTTAAAAAAAAAATTAAAGTTTTGAAGCTTCGGACGTTTAAAGTAAACTTTACAAACTTCGAATCTTCGAACTTTCGAAGTGTCGAAATCTGAAACGAAATATGCGTACATGTTCGTCTGCAGGTGGTACACGCAGATTTGTTTCATCACGCCGGCCTGAATTCTGACTCGAGCTGCGAGTCGCTGTGAATACTCGGTTTACGGTTGTCTGAATACAGGTCAAGGTTGAGAACCGTTGCACCGATCGAAAAAAAAACAGACTCCGCCGTTAGGCGCGAACTGCAAAGACACGTAATGACAGTCATCGTAATTAGTTCTACGTGCGGGAAATTGGCAAGAAACTATTGCACAGTGGACAGACGGCTGGTGGTACGAACCTCTTTCTTCCTTTGCATTCACCTCTCGTCGATCGTGTTGGACGACGATTCGCCAAAGTACAAGTTTGAGGAAATTAAAATTTATTTATGCAAATGCATGATCGAAATGATCCCCAAACTCGGATCTACATGGAATGTGTGTGTGTGTGTGTGTGTGTATAGGAAAACATGAAAATGGAAACGTGAGCGTGAATGTCAGACCGAATATTCGGCTGTTTTCTTCCGCCCGGCGCGGCGTTCTTCGCACATGTGATCACGTTCGCGCTTTTGCGAACGTGTGCGTTTTATATATTTATATAGAAAGGTGATGCAATTAACCTGTCCGCGTAGCTTCGTACGCCGTTTACGCAAGAACTTAAACGGTGACATTTAATTTTTGTCTATATGCCCCGTGGGTGTATAAATAGCGCCGATAACGTTTCTTTTATATAATCCGAGACGTTTCCTCCTTTTTAATTTTGCGAGAATGGAATTGGCGTGGAACGATGAGGCTCTTGAATTATTATTATTGTCGATTTTTTTTTAACGAAAACGAAACGAGGAGAAAAAAGGTCAATTTCCTTTGTCCTCCCCTTCAGCGCGACGCAACGTGGCCGTTAGTTAATTTTTATACGCGTATCTATTGCGTTTGCCGTGTTCGAATGATGAAAGAATCGACTCGCCCGTTGACAATCGCAACGAGAGACACCGGTAATGTGTCACCGGTAACCGCTTCAATGTCGTCATTGTCGCACGGTCTGAAAGGCCGACGTTTCATTACGCGCCAGGTAGGTAGGCACATATCGAGTATTTCGCACTACCATCCTAATTGTCTAATCTGCTGACTGAAGAGATTAAATGCCGGCCGCGGCGTTACCGTCGATAGCTCTCCGTTTCATCATCGCGCACCGTGTGTATTACGTTGATTAACAGGAATTGTGCAAAGGAATGACGCTACTTCGAAATTTAATTTCTTCCTACGGCGACCGAAGGACAGTGTTCCGAGATATCAACCCAGGTCTCCCTTCCTCTCTTTCGTGATGCAAAAGAAGACGATCTACTTTTAGAATAAACATCAAAATTATCTTCATTCTACATACAATAATCCATTTGAGGTGCGAGAAATTAGGTTGGTGTTGGATAATTTCAAAAGAGAGAGCCGGACTCGGAAAATCCGGGAACGGATGCGACGAGATGCGGGTATTATTAGTCGCAAAGATGTAGATACTCGGGAATGTACTCGCTCGGGTGAGAGAGAACGTATACCTCGTATGTACCTACATCGTCGCTCGCCGCGTTTGGAGAAGGCGGGGTGCACGTTCAGCCGGTATGAAGAGAACGAGACGCGTGAGGCCACGCCACAACACGTCGCTTTCCGACTCGAGTCACGGCCGAAGTGAAATTGGTGTTGGAAACGGCGCGGCGTTGCGAAATATGCATACGTACTTAACTTCACCTACTTTGAGGATCGGTCTAGTTTGATACCGGGTCAAGGTTGGTCTCATCGCGACGGCGGACCCGCTGTCAACAACGCGAAATTGATCCAAATTGATTGCGACGAGGTCGATTAAACACTGTGCGAATGTTTGACCATTCCTGCTCGGCAATGGAAATAATATAAGCTGGATCGATACCAGTCAGGTGTTGTTCGTAAAGTACAATAGCTTGCGATTTTAAGGACATGATGGAGTGACTGTTAAATTAAACATTAGTGACTCGAAAATAATTACGTTAATCGATCAAACAAAACAACTTTAGAATTTCTTTAATGTCTGAACGCAGCTACAAAATATTTTTTACGAGTCCTGTGTACTTTATCTCATATTAAATTATTCGGTAGGAACCTTTATCAATTTTAGCTCGCATTAGATTGTCAGAAACCAAATGTTGTCGTCAATAGCGTTTGCTTATTTTTTCAAAGGGATCAATGCATTCTCTTGCATCCATGCCGATTGTAACGAACGTTATAGAAAATCGCGTACGCGAGCGGCGGCGCGCCGCGTAGTGGACGTCGAGAAGCCGAATTTCGCGTACAAACGCGTGAACCAATTTCTCTACCACATATATCTGTCCTCATTGTCGAGGTCTTTAACGTTGCACAAACGATGACGGTGACTACCGGCGCGCGGCGCTGAAAGCTCTCTGTTCCCCGAGAGTTGTGTCCTTGCGTAGATAGGTCCCGCATGAGTGACTTCTGCATCGTTCGTTGCGTACCTTGCATAATCGGCGAGGCGCGATTACGGGCGTGCAGCGGCTGTGCCGCGCTCTTCCCCTCCCCGTCCACCCCGTTATAGAGGTGACGACTCCCCGTTGACATCCTTTACGCAATTGAAATTTCTCTGAAGCCACCCGATTACCGTCGAAAGGTCGCTTACCTCTTGCACAAAGTAATTACGCTCGTTCGTTACACGCACCGGCCGCCGCCGCCGCCGCCGAGAGAGACACGATTAGGCGCGTTACCTTAGCACATTCGCGGAAACTAATCGCACGTGGGCTGCCGAGATAATTATCGCGCCGAGAGATGCGTGTTACCACCGCGTGTATGTGCATAATGTGTACCGTAAATTGACTTACGGTACACCTCGTTATCTTTAACGTCACGTCGTCGCGCGTTGTTACATTAACGCGCGACTCGACGAGTGGCTGTTTACGCCGAGCGAGAGAGAAATGGAGTAACCTGGTGGAAAAAGCAAACAGAAGTCACGGAATATTCCGTGATGAGCTGCGGAAGAATGCATTAAGTCTCAAGACGACGCGGCGTTACGCGCGCTAACAGACGCCGACGGACACGCGATGTGAAAATAAAAACGCGACTCGGCGATTATTTCGTGTATAGTCCGCAGAAAAAAAAAAGATAAATATTCATTGTTCCTCGCGGTCGCGCCGAATGCCTCGCGATTACAAAGATCAATCCCGACACGGAGTCCCCGATATTAATTGAGATTAATGCACGCGAGATGGCAGAGACGCTTGAAATAATTTCTCGATCGCGGGAGACGGTGAGACAAGTTTTTTTCTCACGCTCTTTTTCCCCTTTTCTTTTCTTGCCTCGATAATTAATTCTAAACACGTTTAGCGCGAGGATGTGAGGCAAGAAGACACCGCGAGTGTCTAATTAGAATATTATTGATTGGTTCGTAGAACCTAACCCCGGGAAGAAATTGTCGTCGAACGGCAACTTATGTCCCATTGTGCGGTTAAAAGCAATCAGTGGATCTCGGGACGGTGAAAAGAGAAACAAATCGGTTTATTGTGAGCCGAAGAGTGAGCGCTGAACGGGTAGAACCAGTTCACGTGGGCGAAAAAAAGACTTGCACTTTCCACAAATACTATTATTCATTCCTCGGGATTCATCGTCATCCATCTCTCGAAAATTATTGCCATGCGCAGTGGCTGATGCGTTTCAGATCACGTGTTTCGCGAAATATAAAACCATAGGAGCACGTATATATAAGTAATATGCCTGACAGCCCGTGATAGTGTCTTCTGCATGTCTGTCAATCCACAACGCGGATAGGTCTCTCCTCACTCTCCTGAAGTTCCTCATCTTGCACGAACACCGTCAGTTATGTGAGTCAATCATTTATACGTCTTATATCGTGCTTATTACGCGCTGATTACTGTATGCGCGTATGTACATTGGTGATTCATTATCGTATATCAGATGGGCAAATTTATTAAATCCTCAATCTTGTTATTCAATTACACATTTCTCTTCGTGACGACTACGTACAAGGATATTTTGTACTTTTCAAATTAATGAGTACATTGCAAAAGCCATTCATTATTCACGTTACTAGACACCATAGACGCGCATTTCGCGCGCGCTATTTAACTTTTAATTTTTTACTTTTTAAAAACAAATTATAACGATAATTGTACAGATAACCATTATCTATATTTGACAACTGTCAAAATTGAGAATTAATCAGCCTCGCGGAAATGCGGAGTAATTTGGAAAATAAATTTTTTTCAACAATTTTATTATGTATAGATTTTTGGGTCATTGATTACGAATTTGGTATCACATTTTTAAAATGTCTTGTTTTTTTCACAAAATTATATAATTGTTTATTTATTTATAAAAAATTAAACCTGCAAAAAAATTAACAAAAATTATATATTACAATAGAAGGTATCAAGAACATTCAATAATTTTTTTAGCTTTCTATCTTTATTTGTGTCATCGCGGACGAATTAAAATAAAAAGTCATTTTTTAACTTTATTTCTTTATAATAATTGTTAATTATTATAGAGAATTATAACAAATAAACTCGAAGGAAAAGTGTTTAGAAGTATTATTTAGGAGAATAAAAAGGTACGATTATTATGGCCACACAAATGGTAAAAGCAACAATAATAAAACTACGACAATGTAAATAATTAATGTATGGACCAGTAAGTGTTAAATGACAGGCTGTTTTTTTTTTCAATTTCATGCAGTTTAGAAATTGTTAATCTCTGTGCGTTCGTGTTAGTCAATTCCGGTTGATTAAGTGATTCTAATAGATAAAAGCTTGTGTGGTAGGTCTGGGCTATTCTGTTTTAATATCATCAATATCTCAGATTTTTCGTTTAATCTCGGAAAAGAACACATTTCGAGACTTGTCGATAAATTTACAAATTGTTACGGCAGAGATAAAAAAAATTATGATTTACCTATAGTTTCTTTCTGCCACCCGTCGCCTAAGAATCGATCCAAGATTCGATATTCGTTCAAGGCAAACCTGGCCATTTTTGAGTCGTGGTGAATTAAAGAAAAAGGAACAGAACGAGCGGAACGTTTCGAAAGTGTCACTTGTGTCAGATTAGCGTCGGTATTATTACCGTGATCGCCAACTAAAATGAATTGTTCGTGAACAACACGTAATTAGTTTTTATCACATAATGAGGCAACGATTGAGCAAAAAAAGGCGTATCGAGAAAAGGCAATTGTTCCGTCTAAGGTAATACGGCTAACCGATGAGTAAGAAGTTTGGTTCAAAGTCAGAATTAGGCAAGGTGCGGAACGGCGATTTTTATCGCCCGCTAAGTTCGGCCTTGCGTACGCGCCGCGGATTGCACACGCTAGATTTAATTGTTAAGCCTTAATTCACCGTGATGTTAGATATCGCGAAAATGATACTCGCAATCGATTGAATTAATCAACGCATTATCGGAGACGTTAATCGCGACAGAGGTATTACGCCTCCCAGACACGTAAAACCAATATTTTGAAACAACACGACTAGGATACTCGTCGTACTGCAATGTACTGTACAACATACAATTGCTAAATGTCATAAATGCACGGTATTTCTTATGTAAACGCGCGGTCATTTATTTCATTTAAAGAGAAAGCTTTGTCGGTCCACGAAATGCACATTGACTCGTGTACGACTTACGTAACGATAAATCGCGATACGATACAATATCGGTCGCGCGAACGACATATCGTTCGACTTGCCATTGTCTCTTTATCTCTCTCTCACCGTTTTCTCTAAAATTCTTCTCTGACTTTTACCACCGTAAAATTTTAATACGATCGGGAGAGGAATCTTAATGCTCTCTCGCCCCCCCCCGGGTGTAAAAATAAGTTACGGCTCTGCTATGAAATCCAGAAGGTCGCGTCGATGCTGAGGCGAAAGCGAAATATCTTGTAGATTGCACTTTTCCGCGAAGCTCGGGCAACCGGTTCGCCGGATTTGTCACACGTCGATAAAAGGACTAGAAGGAAACGAAATGATAATCACGTGTTTTCGTCCCGATCGGTCTTCAGACGTTTTGGTGCCTGGCCAGACTGCGCGCGCGCGAGCGACTTTCCTTTTAATTTTTTTTCTTAATTAACGATGTTAACCCGAAATAACGTTTGTCTCTCTCATTGACTAACCAATAAAGAATACGGGGAAACTTTTGCCCTACGATCGTGGGTAAAGGCGAATACATTGAGACTGTTTTTCTCTTTCGAGATCTCAGCCAACGCGTCTCCGGTGTCGCTTTTTTGCGCGTATCTTTTTCGGGTTTCGTAGAATCGGATCCATTTGATCGTCAACCAGCCGTAGAACCGGCAAAATCCAGTGTTTAGTCATCGCATTTTCATTGGAATACGCCTTTCTTTCTTCTACCACCTCTGAAAAATATCATGTTGTACATACCGTGCGAACCGGTTTTCATAAGATTTGCAAATTTCGGTGGCATCAGCCATGACACATTCATTGACTCGCAAATTGTTCAATGAAATTCGAGATAACGAATTATCCTGTCTAAATTATAAAATTTCGAGAGCGTTTCATTCTGCTGTTTGTCTCTCCAAATAATATATTGTTAAAATATGTGGGGCAACACTTTTTATAATTCCGAAGTCCGGAATTCAAGTGTATTCTTCTTTGTAAACACCGTTGAAGAAAACATTAAAAAGAAGCTGACTTCTTAACTGTTAAAAATGTTGGCATTAGAAAACGTGAAAACCTTACTTTGACAAATTAAAAGCCTTCTAATATGTTTCCGACACGTCGCAGACAAGTGTCAAAAATTAATTGCAGAGAATCTTGAAAATATCATGTTGGCGTAGCACTTTTTTTCTGGCTATAATTTACACGCGCTGACATGTCTACGGTACCGATAGCTATTTATAGGGAATTAAGCAGTTATAACGGCGCGCACGATAACGAGAGAGAGAGAGAGAGAGAGAGAGAGAGAGAGAGAGAGAGAGAGAGAGAGAGAGAGAGAGAGAGAGAGAGAGAGAGAGACGCATAGAACGAGTTAGAACAGAATCCAAATTTTAGGGAACGACGCTCCTGATCTCGGGCGTGCGCGTTTTCAAAAGCCACGAGTCATATACCGGTTTCGCGGTGACACTAGAAGAAGGGGCCACTCGTAAAAGATCGCAGTGTAGAAAAACAGAATCTGCGATACGCACGACTCGCGATTTTAGACGAGACATTTGCTAATCATCCGCTGTATTTCTTTAAACGCCGAAACGGAATAATCGTTATCCTTCCGTTCAGCGCGTTTAACATTCACCTGTTTCATGACTTGGAAACTATTACCCGTTTATATACGCGATTACACATTATTATTCTAAGAGTGTAAAAATCAGCTTTTACAATGATTCATTTAACTCTTACTAATGTGATAAATTGGCCATTGAGCCGCTATAGTGCTACTGCGCTCGTTAAAATCCCCATCGACTCCAAAGACTCGCACGGATCTCGCCAGTTGCGTGTTAAAGTTTCCGAAGTGCTGGGAATTTCAATGCGTGTGCAGGCGGAAATGTTCCTGGAGCGTTGATAGTGCGTAAAGTAGTATGTAAAGTGAAAGATACGTGTGAGACTTGAAAGTAGATATCTTTTGTAACAATAATCAATGTAGAAATTTTAACGTTTTACTTTCGACGCTGTTGATATAAATACATTTAATAAGCTTAAACAACAAACATTAAACTCAGCTACATTTAAGAGGATTTTAAGCGAATTATCAATATTTTTTAAATATCTTTGAATTGACTTTATAGAATTCCAAAAATTTGTAGACAATTAAAGTATGCATAAAAATGAAAAAGGTAAAAGACAAGTTTATATCAATGACGCAAAAAAATTTTATTAACTTGTAAATGATAAAATTTTTTTTATTGACGTGAAATTGTTGTAACGTAAAAATAATTTTTTGTTTTTTATTATATTCGACCTCTAGATTTTTGTGCGTATTTTAATTCTGTAAAATAATGTTACATTCTATAAATCCAATTAAAAATACCAGTTAAAATAAGAGATGCCGATAAAACAGACGGTTTTAGGATTCTATTAAAATTCATCGGTTTAAACAGAAGACTTAATTTTGCACTTATTAATCATTTACCAAATTAGAAAGTTTATGATAAACACAAAGTAACGGATTAAATATTCACTAATGTTAAATAAAATATAAAATAAGAGCCTCGACTTTCTTCGGCACTTTTGTTATTGATATGTATCATCTATGTAATCAAGCACATATAATACATATAATTACGGAACAAGTAGAACAGGCTTCTAATTTCGAAACAAGCATTCAATTTGCGATGAAAAAGTTTGCAGCATCCCTACGGTAAACGTCCGATAATAGTAATGATTATAGTACATATTTATGCAAAGGAGTAGTAAGCGCGACGCGTATCCGACGTGCGAGAGAAAACTGCAAGGTGACTGAAAAATCGAGAAGTCAAAGACACTCTGGAGGTGAAAGGGAACTCTGCCGGAAGTGCACTCGTACGTACGTACTTGTACGCCTGAAACGCATTTCCCATATACTCAAGGGAGGTCGACAGGATCTCTCTCTCTCTCTTTCCCTCTCCCTCTCCCTCTCTCGAGGGAACGACGTGTATTCGAGATTCTCATAAGATCGATTTCCGGGCTCCTTGAGCCGCGACTGACCGTCGGCTGGATCGGACCTGAAAAATGCATCAAGGCGAAGTGGTTCCCATATTCGCGACGCCGCCAAGCTATGGAATGCGCGCAATGAAACCCGCGGGGAAGGGCAGGCGGTTTCAGTCTGCGAACGTGTCCCTGAGACACTGCGGGCACCTCGTCCGCTGACACAATCCACGCCTCATGAGGAAAAGAGGAAGAAGATTTAAATAATTATCTGCTTGTTATTGTGTGCAAATAAAAAAATGAAAAATGCATATTTCATTATATTTTTTAATGCAATTTGAACACGCATGTTTCCCTGTCGTTCACTTACGCCAAAATGAGGGTATAAGTTTATCATCTTGGATTTATTCATTTGCCTCAATATAACTTAAAAAAAAAAAAAAAAGAATTTTTTTTATGAGGGTTTATCGTCTCGAGAAACGACAGACTCAAGAGAATCGACAAAAAGAAGAAAAAGAGTTCGTTAGAACTGTAAGGGAAGAGAGACCATAGAGCAAACCGCAGGAAATTCAATTTGTTTCTGTCGAGTTTCACGGTTACGGACGCGCACAGCCACGAACCGCACATATGTACGTACATACGTACGTACATATCTGCGATAGGCATACGATCTTGTCACGATACGCGACTCGTTTAAGTGTTGGCCTTTTTTTTCGTCGGTAAACCGGAAGCGTACGGTAATAATCCAGCTCCAAGGGAAATGTATGCAAAGTTAAACACCGAATAGCAGGCGTCAGGCGCAAGGACCCATCACAATTTTACATATTTATATATAATATATAGGTATATAATTTTACATACATCTACATATATATGACACATGTGAGTTATAATTTTTAGAATTGAGTTCACGAAATGGAAATTTAAACAAAACAAAAGTCTTTGAGCAAAAATAAAGTTTCAGAATTTATGATTTTTATACCCAAAAATGTTTTTGCTGATATAAACAGATTTTTTGATGTCAAAACCAAAATATATCTAATTTTGTATCTTCTAAAATTTTAGCTAAATCACGTATTGAATTTGTAAATTCTGCTTCCAACAATTAGATTGATTAAGTGTAATATATACATAGACATATTACAGTATTTGTTAATTATTCATTTACCCCAGCTAATTACTCGCTTTTACATACATATCATTTTTGTTGAAGTTGCAAGATCATTTTTTTAGTGTAGTTTCCGAAATTTGTAATTTCCAGTTGTAGTGAAGATTTTCTACAAATTAATACACTAAGCAAAAAAGTTGTTAATTTGACTACATTTTACTTGAACTATAGAAATTTATTATAGATTTAATCAAATTGAAAAAAATTAGTCAAATTAGCAATATTTTTTCTCAGTGTATTAATTTACAGATGTAACGATGAAAGAAACGGTATGTTTTAATATTATTTCCCCAGGAAAGTCTCGTAAAACTTATGAAATATTTTCTATTGCTTTCTATAATACGGAGACTGTTCAGTTTTGATTCGTCACGACCGCGTCGTGACAGCCGTATATCGTATAGCCAGTTACGTTTTCTCGTTTGATAAAACATGCTTACAAAGGAATTGTATTCCTTTATGTCGATAAACAGGAAACGGCGAGACTAGATGGACGGGTACGTATAACAAATTAATATTCGCGTCGTTGTGCCTCGCGCCTATGAGGATCCTCGAGAACGGCTATGTATTTCAAATGCTGCTTATGGCACTGTCCTCTCGTTTAGACTATAAGAGAAAGTTCGCGGAACGTGCGTTAATACCATGAGTGAACCATATTGCGCGATGCATGCGCGCCAGTCACTCGCGAGACATGGCATTGCGCGTTGAATATTTAACTCTTTAAATAAAAGATGCTCGAAGAAAATACATAGTGTCGCATATCATTTTAAATGTTAAAGTATATAATAATTACTTTTAGAAAATTTTATATTTTCCTATTATATCTTATAATACAAGGAATAGAATATAATATTTTACAATGACACATAATAATCGTATGTTTTTAAGCTCTTTGTTTCTCAGGCGAAAAATTAGGAACTTTCAGAAAATTAATTTTTATACTTGAAAATTACTAATTTTCATAGGATTTTTATAAATATTTGGAGAAATTTTACTTTGAAACTAAAATTCTATTATTCTTTTTCTAACAAATTGTTTGACCATTTCTTTCTTAACAATGAACACTCAACTAATTAATATTGTGTGTTTAATCACTGTGAGCTAGATTCGTGAATTATGAACAGATCATGTGTCACATTAAGTTATGACTAAAGAACAGTAAAAGGTATAATAAAATAAACTTATTTCAAAACAGTATTAAAAAATTCTATAATTCTATATCCTATCTTCATACCAAATTTTTGGAAAATGTGATAACTCTGAGGTGATTCTTTTACAAAATTTAAGTAAACACTTTATGATACCTAAGTTATAAGGAAAGACTCGATATTGACTTTTGTTAGTAATCATCCAGTTCAATATTTATTTAGTTCGGTCTTATCGATCGGTAAACGCGGCGATCGCCGTTCCATGGAAATCCACCGACTTGCACAATAACATCTCATTCAGTCTTTATATCATTCTCTCATGCTTGATATCGTTGATTAAACTCGACCTTCAGCCACTGTATTTTTCTACAGAGTCACTCCTCGAGCGGCGCAGACGCGAATCGCTTTAAATGCGCTACGAAACAACGGCTACGAAAGTAGAATTAATCGTTTTGACATAAAAAAAAGAAATATATAGTAGCCTTGAAATGCGAAATACATGTGTCTCATTCGTTGAATTCTTATTCCAAGCTCGTCTGACGCGTATTAACAACTTAACTTTATTTCTGACGTGACATTCTCGAAATATCTTCCTATTTGCATAATACAATTCTACTTCGCTTCTCTCTCTCTCTCTCTCTCTCTCTCTCTCTCTCGTCGCTGTCGATGCACCATACGTGCACACAACTCGTGCTGGATTGTCGTTGTTACTTTCTTGACAAGATGAGTATTCAGCAGAATGTCATAGTGCAAAAGAAAGCAAAGGGAGAAAATCTGTTTGATCTGAATGCGTAGCGTTCTCACGACGAAAAAGAAAGGTAATGTTTTCGGTAATGTACCGCGAAGATCTCTGAATTCGCGAGAGAGAGAGAGAGAGAGAGAGAGAGAGATTTTGCGGCTATCACATCGAGATATTACAGCACATTAATAAGATGAATGATCATCCATCTCCATTTTCTGTAGCTATTACCTGGTGTAAAATACTTTTCTACTTAAAATACTTATTATGGAGTTTCATCGTTTGAAAATTCGTGTCAAGAGTTTTTGATGTTCACAAGAAGCAATTGAAAGATTTTTCGCGATTTCAGTTAGGGAAACTTAATAGCGAAACCTTGTTTTTCATTTAATTTCCAGTGGATAGTTGACTTGAAAAAAAATTTTAATTCGAGATACACAGTTGTCAATATTCAATGATGAAAAATAAGGAGTTGCGTGAAAGCTAAGCAGAAGCAGGTTCCGATTTGATCAAGAAAGCAAAGTAGATGAATTATGCACCAGTATAATTTTACGACGTTCATACGAAAAGTATTAGTGAAATCTGACTTGGAAAACATCCGGTATATTGCTGAAATTGATCTAGAATTGGTGAACACATAAAGCCTAATGATAGTGGATTTATCTCTCGAAAGAAACGGGGTTTCCTAATATCAAGATCACGTACGCTCACGGTATACCGTTCGAATTACATATTAAAAAAAAAATAATACATTTCGTAATGGAATGTGTGCACAGCTCTGAAATTTCAGTATGACGATGTAATAAGTAGAAGCACGGGTCCCGGTAGTCGCGCAATTTCTCACGTTACTCTGTCTCCCGACCGGTATTTTCGCTATTCCGGAAGTAGGCAGATTTCATTACTTCCTGCTGTCTATAAGCTGTGTATGATGGACCGAAAGAAAGTCATTGAACGCGGGATAGGTGACTATCGCTGATTAGCTCACCGTTCTCATTGTATCTATCCATCCACTTATTTGCGAATGCGAAGTGAACACACGTCGTAATAAAATTTGCTACTCTCCATGCTCGACCATAAAAAGTTCCGCACGACAAAGTAAATATCATAAATTTCCGTCAAACAACATCGTTCGAAATATATCGAATTATTTTAATATGGATAGTAAAACTGTACAAGAACCATTTGGCCCGGCGTCTATAAAAACGGACAACTTCCAGGAAACTTAATTTGATATATTATCGCGAACGCGCAAAAAATTGTATATTATTAAAAATGACTGAGAGCTATTATGATAATATTAGACCATTAACTAACGTCACAGGAAATCATCGCGTAAAAACCTTTCTACTTTAATTAAAATTTCTGTTATTTTTAAAAATAGTTACGTGGTATTCTATTATCCTTCGAATAATGTTTCGTACAATCAAGAAACGTTATACGTTTGTTACACGTAAGTTGAGCCTTTGGAATTTATTCTGTTTTCCACGCATCCAATATAAATTTGATACTTAATCTTTGAGAGGTAATTACGAATTCTAGCCTTGATGTGATGTCAGTAATTCGCAATCTTTTACCCATTGCAATCCGTAACTGTTGATCTACATAAATACGAGCCAATTGCATGCCGATATTGCAACGTACAAGTTATACGTTCGGAGTTGTTGCGTTATATACAGACGGCTGTGTATAAACATTACGTGACACGTAGCAAGTGGACGGATAAAAATTTGATACGACTATCTCCGCCAATCGCAACATGCACTTTCCATCGCTTCCTTCAGCACGATTGATCCGAGAATCCGCCGCTC
The DNA here is from genome assembly GCF_013373865.1 of Monomorium pharaonis. Lineage (NCBI taxonomy): Eukaryota > Metazoa > Arthropoda > Insecta > Hymenoptera > Formicidae > Monomorium > Monomorium pharaonis. The sequence goes on from NC_050473.1 coordinate 3,226,944, forward strand.
GATCCCACGTCTTCTCGAGCTAATCCGAAAAGAAAGTAAACGAGCGTGGTGCACTCGGCGATATAAAATCGCGACTTGACTCTATTCCCCCTTCTCGAATTCCCTCGTAGATGAAATCGTGTCGTTTGCCTCCTTTTGATGAGGAAGGCGAATTGCTTTTCGCAACCGAGATGCCCTCCCCTCATTCCTCTTTTTCTCTCCCTCTTTGCTTCTTTTTCTCTCTCGCCCTTTTCGATCGTGCATGATACGATGAAACTAGTTGCCCTTTACCTGGCAACTCATCTTCAGCTTTCCGAGTGTAACACTGGCATTTATAACCTGCAATTATAGTGTTAATTAACACCGCATAAAGAAAGAAGATCGGTACATTTTGCTCGTTCACAAAACGCAAAACAATAAAGCTGACTGAGCGTTACCGCGAACCCAGACCTATCACTCGAATTCATTTTTTCGAGGTCAGACGAAAATAATACGCTTTTGCTCATGTAAACTAGATTTTTATAACATTTTTATAGGATAATTTAATGTTTGCTATTTTCTCATAATTTCAGAAGAGCAATTAATTAGCTCTCAGTTTGTTCTTTGATCTAATTTTTTTACGCAGGATTTAATTTCATTAAATCAAGTGACTGTTGGATTAAGTAAAGTGAACGCTGCGCAGAACTCCCTTGCTATATAATTTAGGGCAATTTTGTATTTATTATCCTCTCGTATAAGTTGTTGTTGGTTCGACTTCTCCGTGCAGAATATCTTTTAGCATGACTAAATCAATAAGATGAATGAAATGTCACCCTGATAATGCAAGCCATCGCCCAAACTTGTTTCTGCAAGGTCAAGTAAAAAATGATGTTGTATTATTCACGCGATTTCTACTTTTACAATTTGGCATAAGCCAGTCATCCCGGATAGTTAGTCATTCTTACTTTTTTTTACAGCTATTGTGTGTTATTAGCATCATTCCTTTCTTTTTTAATAAAAAGTGTTAGTTTATATGATTTGTAACTTGCAAATTGCTAAATTTGACTCGAAAAAAAATCAAGCAACCATGAAACTAATTAGATGTCATACCGAGACGGTAAACAATGGCCTAAATTCATATTCTATTGTTTGACTGGTTTCTAGGTGAAAGTATTTCTTTTCTATGAACTAATTATATTCTGGATGTTTGGATGTTTGCGAGAATAACGTGCATTATAAAAATCATAATACGCGCAAGTGCTTTCAATTCTCTTTGTAATAAATACTTTTGCAAAATAATTATAATTCTGAATGTTCTTAATATTGATAAATAAGTCTTCGCTTGCGATTAGTGTTGACATTTAATACTATAGTAACTATTATAATTTTACAATTAAAATTGACATAATTCAATTTTATAATTTTATGCTTTTGCTAAGTATGTATATATGAATGACTTATAAAATGCCACAAAATATGACGGAGATTGATATACGTGACAGGTATGAAAATAAAATGAATAAATTTTGTTCAGAAGCGAACTTAAAGATTAAAAAATATGCGCATCGTTCTAGAGTGATTGCGTTATATTTATCCAATCTTTGTGTAAAGGCTCTGTTTAATGGAGAAGAAGAAACAGAATACTAGTATCCTTCTTTAGAAATTCTCGCAAATTGATCACTATTAAGGATAACAATGCGGAGGTGCGCAAATAAGATACTTGAATACGATGTAATCCCGTAATTATTTAATGACTGTATGAATAATTTTTGATCACAGACGATCGGAATTCATAAACGAAGCAGCACAATGGATTTCCTCTCTAGTGTAATTGTGTGACTCTCAATCCTCGCGTAGTATCGTCGTTGTTATGACCTATGAAACTGTCGTTATTGTTGCACGAAGGCCGAATATATTACTCAGTTGAAGATCATTATTCCTTATTAAAACAATAAGACACGTGTTTTCTTTCTTCTTTACTGATGTATGAGAAACTCCGTTACTCTAGAAGATTTCTCCGTCTGAGTTATTCTTTGATTCGTGATTCTCGTAATTCTTCCGTAAAATTATAAAATTTAATTTCAGCAAAGATATGTATCGTAGAAAGTAAGTTTTTCAAGCAAAAGGGAGCTGTGGCAATTTGTTTACTGTGTTAGAGCTCTTTCTTCAGTTCCTTTTTCAGACTATGATTAAAAAAGAAACCGATAATTTATATTAATAAATTGAATTAAAAAATGAAAATATAAAATATAAAAAGTTACATTATAAAAACATATATCTAAGCTTTTTTAGGTATTTTATTTTCAACATCTTTAATCATTACAAAAAAATCTTTTGACACATAATCTTTGTAACGTAATTTTTACTAAAACATATTGCGATAAATAATATGTTTTAATCGAATGTTTTTATACGTTTCGATTTATATTCTACTTTATTAAATTAAACATTATTTGTGCAATTAATTTGTTAAGTAACTTTTAAAATTAATAATTTACTTGTTCCATATTGGTAGATTTGAATATTAAGAAATGCAGAACATACTTTATGATTTAAAATTAATTTACATAAGTAGCTTCCGCGCATGCTATTATGTTTTTAATGGCTTTTTAATTTAATTTAATTTTAACGATTTTGTTTTTTTCGACTGTTTAATGTTACATTCCGACTTGATATTACAAGAAAATCATAATGGTACCAACAACTCCGGATCCCATAAATATTAACTAAAGTCGACTAAAGTTAGTATCAAGTTGATTAAAGTTTAACTAAACTTTTTTAGTTATATATAGAAAAATATTCAGAATAATTATCTAAATTTAAATCAATTTTAAATCTAAGATCATATCCAATCAAAGCGAATTTATTTATTGATTTATTATGATATTTTGTATTTCGAGTTTTAACCCGTAAAAAACACACGGGTACAAATTTGCACCAAGGAAAATTTTAATCTTAAACAAATTTTTACCTGTACGTCGTAACGGTTTTGTTTCATTACGACAAATATGCCTATCACCCGTGTGATTACAGTATGATTTAAATCGGGGTGTGGTGTTTATGAGTTAAAAATAAAATGTTCATAAATAACATCTTTTGAGTTTACAAACAATACAATTTTTTAATTTTGACGCATCAAGAAGCTTTTTCCAATCTCTGACGTGCTCTCTTGAGAAAGTTCTAAAATTCGCAAACTATCAATCTCTTCTTGCGTTTTCCTTTCCGTGCTCAAGGATTCAGCTTTTGCGCGAAACATCTATTCTTAGATATCCTATGTTTTGTATGTGTATCTGAAGTTTCTGACACGAAGTCTATTCGGCGCTAATCCGATGCAACGAAACTTTCCTTCCGGGATCGCCCCCGTTCGTACTCGCGCGCGTGTATTCTTCAACGCCGCGCTCTCGTTTTTCCGCGCGCTGCGGCTGTTCTCAGTTTCATGCATGCGTGAACTCATCGCGACGGTTAGTTTCGATTCTTCATTTTCACATTTCGCCCCGCCGGAAGAGGAGGGGAGGACGGAGAAGTGTGGTAAAAAAAAAATTATATAACTCTAGGATTTCTTCATCACACCGGCTGTCGAAGTTTCTTTCATCCGCTCGTAGATAATTAGATAAGACGAAAAGGAGATAATTAGATGAGAAGAAAAGGAGATTTTCTTCTTCGACAATTAGCACGATCGTCGGGCGTCAATCAATTTTATTTGGTCAATCTCAATAATTAGGCAGATATCCTAATTACTTTTTCAGGGTTCAGAGAGAAAGAGAGACATGTTCGAGTGAATACGCAAATAAGTAAATGTCAAGTGCTCGACGAAGTTTCAAGTACCCGTGTGGAAATTCATCTAGGCATGCCCTATTTAATATTGGCCCCATACGGGCGTTACTTAGGCATCCAAAATAAAGGCTTTTCGGACTGAAACCTATTCAGGGCCTATTTAGGATATTTGAACCTGGGCTTGCCTGAGTTGGGCCTGGTTTAAATTTACAACTTTTTCCCCAAGACTCACAATTAGGTTTGCCCGGTTATAGCCTGTATAGGACCTAGTTTGAATTAGATGTTTGCTCCAAAATAGTTATATTTAGGTTTGCCTAGTTATAGCTTTTTTTCTCAATTTTTATATTTTAATTATTTTAATATATTAATTGTATTAGGCTTAAATATTTCAAAGTAACATACTGTTTTCCATGTCTGATAGACTGAAATAATTAGCTAATACATTATTTATAAAATCTATTTTATTGAGTTTGTTGTCTTCTATGTTTGGCTTTTAAATAGATCGTAAAGAAAAACAAAAGTTTTAAATAGAATATTAATTGCAAAAAACCGATATCAGACTCATAATATGTTTTTGTAAGATTAAAAAAAAATACCATTTCTGTATTACAAATATTGATATCTATTTCGATTGATTAAACGATACGATTATATGTATAATACATAATGCATAAAATATAATAAATAATTGATATATTTTAAAATTGTTTTTATTTATTTATTAAATATAATAAATTGGACAATAATATATCCTGTAATTTTGGCCCAATTTATTTTACATATATAAGCCCAACTTAAATATAATTAACCATCTAATTAACCATTTGAACACTTCAAAGTATTAGTGCTAAATAGATTGCAATTTCCATCAAATTATTAAGGCTATGGAAAAAGATAAATTTAACAATGAAATTAATAGGTAAATGAATTAATGCTATTTATTTTTAATATATTTTGCAAAATTTAACTGCTTTTATAAATAATATAATTGCGTCAGTTTATAACATATGTAGTACAGGGAAATTAGACTCAGAAACCACTGTTTCGAGAAAAAATTGTAAAAGGCACTTTTATTGCAGATTCTTATTCGGAAAAATCATACAAGCATATTAAACAAAAATTTAACTCGGAAAAAGTTGGGAATTATTGTGTAAACAATGAAAGAAGGTAAAAATTTTTGTTTTTTGGCAATAAAAAAAATTTATCACTGTTAGCAAAAAACAAAAAATATAAGCTTATAGGTATTAAAAATATCTATTAAATGAGCCGTCGAACGTTCCAATTGGTTTATTTTTTAAGGAGAAAAAAATTAAAAACTGCCAAAATTTATTTTTTGTTAAATTGTTAATAACAAATGGACAAGTGATGGCAAATTCTTGTAATAGGGCTTAAATAGTAGCGGTTACTATTCTCTAAAAGTCTTGAAAATTTTAGCCCAAAACATTCATAACTTTTGACACAAAGCTATTTTTTATTTAATTATTTTTTAATTTTTAATTAACATTGTTTACACAATAATTATCAACTTTTTCTGAGTTGAATTTTTGTTTAATATGTTTGTATGATTTTTCCGAATAAGAATCTGCAATAAAAGTGCCTCTTGCAATTTTTTCTCGAAAGTCTAATTTTAATTTTAATGTACTAATAAGTATATATAGACAATAACAAGTACCCAATATCAATAAGTCAATTGGCTCAGTAGATAGAGTACAAGTTTTGTAATCCTAAGGTCCCGGGTTCAAAACTAGCAGTGGCAAGTTTTTAATTATTTTATAAATAATTTTAGAAATAATTTTAGAAATAAATATAAAATTACTAATAAATAAAATAAAATAAAATAAATAAAATAATAAATAAATAAAAATAAAATAAAATAAAATAAAATAAAATAAAATAAAATAAAATAAAATAAAAAAATAAAATAAAATAAAATAAAATAAAATAAAATAAAAAGAAAAATAAAAAGAAAAATAAAAATAAAAATAAAAATTAAATTAAAATTAAAATTAAAATTAAAATTAAAATTAAAATTAAAATTAAAATTAAAATTAAAATTAAAATTAAAATTAAAATTAAAATTAAAATTAAAATTAAAATTAAAATTAAAATTAAAATTAAAATTAAAATTAAAATTAAAATTAAAATTAAAATTAAAATTAAAATTAAAATTAAATAAAATTAAATAAAATAAAATAAAATAAAATTAAAATTAAAATTAAATTAAAATTAAATAAAATAAATAAAATAAAATAAAATAAAATTAAAATTAAAATTAAAATTAAAATTAAAATTAAAATTAAAATTAAAATTAAAATTAAAATTAAAATTAAAATTAAAATTAAAATTAAAATTAAAATTAAATAAAATAAAATAAAATAAAATAAAATAAAATAAAATAAAATTAAAATAAAATAAAATAAATTAAATTAAAATAAATTAAATTAAATTAAATTAAATTAAAATATTAATAAAATAAACAACTTTAGTTTGGCTCAAGCTAAATTTTTATATTGGTCCAAGTTTGAAAACCAATGTAGGCCCCTAGATTAAAAAGAGGGACAAATCGATATTGGACCAAGGTAGGCGTCCTAACTTGGGCCTCAATAAGAGTAAGGAAACCTAACTTGGTCCTGATTACACTTAGGTAGAATTTCTACACGGGTATATATGCGACATGACCGCGCTTGCCGTATCGGGCGCTAATTACCCTCTACTTCGCTCTCATTAACGAGATAATATTTTCTGTTTCAGCGATGTGACGCAACCAACCAGGAATATTTTTATGCAAAATGACTCGCGCCCTTGTCCTTCTCTGCATGGCCATCATTCTACCTCTCGTACGATGCCACAAGGTAAGATCGCGGAATCAAGACGCGCCTCAAGGACACCGTTATCCCGTGCAATTACCTCTTTAAGACAAAGAACACACGCGTGTTCTTTCGCGCGAAAGGATAATTTTCTGTCTTGAATTAAAGCGAACGGCCGCGATGACGACTCTAATTCACGTTAATCACGTCGAGGTGAAATTCACGGTGCGCGAGCAGCGTCTTTTGATTCGCGCGCGTGTCTCTACTCACTGAGGTGGACCCTTCTCTTTTCTTTTCCCGTTTGCCGCACGTTAATTTTACCGAATATAATTTAAAGTGTGCCTTCTAAATGCGCGCGCTTTGTTTTCAAGCGATTCCTTGCAATAGCGAGCTCGTTTAATTTGCACGGGCTCTAACTCATTTTAACGTTTGAATATCATTTAGCGCGATTACGGCACAAAGAGCATTAATTAGTCTGAGTAAGCTCGGCAACGTGGGAGAGGAGGAATTAATGACGTCTCATAATTTTAATCATTACTCACGATTAATGTTGGGTGCGCCGGTTATTTGCAAGAGAATTATTCCGACGATCGTTGATTATCGCGCTGTGATTTGTGCGGGAAACTTGCAAACGATATAAAATCTCTTATTCTATTTGTTCTTTCAACTGATCTGTTGTTTTTGTATGTAACAAGAGTTATAACTGATTTTCACGGATCTATTTCACGCTTCTTTTATTAGCAATCAGTTTGAAGTAAAGAAATATAAAAGCAAAATGTATTTCTAAATTTGAAGACTGCAACATGTATACGCCTAGCCAAGTTTTCCGATCAACTTATTTTATTAGGTGCTACTCGCCAAATTTACTTTCAAAATCGATAAAATACTAACGCGAGACACGCGAAAGGAAACTTGTTAATTGGAGATTAATAGCTGACAATTGCTGGGTGTCAATAATAACTGCCTCGTAATTAGGAAAGTACAGTAATTGGAAAAAAAGAAAGAATTGTGCGATTAATGGCACTATTCAGCACGCGTCGGTTGAGCGCGTCATCTTGTTGTAGATAATCATCGACGAGCGTGGTCAATGGCCGGTTCTCCTCTAACTTACGTAACAAGCTCGCGCACAAAATTGCGATAAAATCATCGAACCATTCGACGTTGTTTAGCCACCTTACCTTGCTTTCGATTTTTTTTTCGAGTAATTTAAATTTCTCGCGCAATTTTTGTTGCCAAGTCCAACGCGTACGTGATAATGATTGGCAACCAAGAAAACTGAACGAGAAAGTGATCGAGATAAACATTTTGTTAAGCGATAATACGAAATAATAATACGAAAGTTTGCCAATTTTTAATCACTAATTTAAAATTTAATCATGCAGATTGTAATACGTTAATTATTACAAAAATTAGATGTGTGAAGTACATTGAATGTCGTAACGAATTTTCTATGAAAAAAATTTATAATTTGGACATTAGCGTTTCGCATATGTAAGATTGATTGAATAGAAAGATTGCATAGAAAGATCAATTGATAACGCGATTGAACAATAATTGCAATAATATCTTTAACTAAATGTTTGAACATATATGGACATATTTCGTATACAGGTATATATTTTTGTATGAAAAATTTTTTGCCGTTTGTTGAATCACAATTAATATAAGATTAAAATGGGCTGTAGAAATTAGTTTAAATCGGAAGTGACGTATATAATAAATTATAATAAATCAATAGCTCGTAGAAATTTTAATAAAATATATGCCGCGACAAACGCATTAAAATATACTTATACAAGCAATAAAAAATCATTAAGCATGCACAACAATAAAAATAGGAAAAGGTTACGCTTATGATTAAACGTCCACGTGTGCGAGCGTGCGTCTCGTCATCGGCAAACAGTGAAAAGCGATGGAACGCGAATGTCGATAATAGATACGTTAAACATAGTAATTGGATAAAGAGGCGCTTCTCTCTCTCGAGATAGTCGTTGAATCATTCGCGGACAGACATTGCGGACCGGTCAGTCGACAGCAGAGTTACGTAAATCTCCGGTCGTTAGGAAACGGTACAAATAATTACTTTCAGATGAGAAACGCGATTTCCGGCAGTCGTTCCACATGATTTACATGATTTTGCGATGTACTTATTGCACCGGAGAAAGAAAGGAAGAGAGAAAGAGAGGGAAAGAAAGAGATAGAGCCTGAAAGCGAAAACCGGAATGCTTCTAAGTCAAGAGAGTAAGCTACTTTTCACGGGAGTATAAAAAAGGAAAGACGGCGTTTCTATCGATCGGCGGTTATGCTCGCAGACGCGTGAAATACATTACGATTAAAACGCGCGACTCGTGTCATGATTGACGGGTATTACAAAATTCATTGTCGGGTCTAAAATCGTCCTGAGACATCTTCCTCGATTATTTGCCATTCGATCTGACGTAGAATCATTTGCGCATACGTGACTCAAGGCAAATAAAAAAAACTATATTATATCAAATAAAATATTTATATTATATCAAAAAAGTGAATATACATGTTCAAATTAATTTGGTGCCTTTTTTATAAAATGCATAAAGTTTATTTATACAAAAATAGAAAATAAAGTATTAAACGTGATTTTAAAAATTTTACAGTTCTTCCAATTAATTTGATATCTTTTTTATAAAATGAAAAAGATTTACTTACACACACACACACAAAAAAAAATGTTTTAAAAAGTTGTAAAATTTTACAGTTGTTCAAAATAATCTCCATCATTGTCTACAACTTTGCTCCATCTCTTGGGCAGCTGTCTAATACCGTCGCTGAAAAAGTTTTGTGATTTTAATTCGATAAAATCCTCAATGCTTTTTTGGATTTCTTTCACTGTGTCAAAATGCGAATGGCCCAGGTGATGTTGAAGCGAGTGAAACACATGGTAATCCGACGGAACTAGGTCTGGTGAATGAGTCGCATGAGGGAGAATCTCCCAGCCCAAAGTACAGATGACATCTTTTATCGCCTTTGCACGTGGTAGAATGTTGTCATATTGTAAGATGACTTGCCTAGTTTCTGAGTTCACGCATGGTCTCTTCTCTTGCAATATCTTGTTCAAATGGATGAGTTGTTGTTGATAATGTTCTGCATTGGTCTCACTAGGATCCTGCAGCTCATAATGTATCACGCCCTGGATGTCCCACCAGATACATAGCAATATCTTCTTGACATTCACGTTGCACGTTGTCGTCTGTACGTCGAGGTCTGCCCATAATTTTCTACGTTTGGGATTGTTATATAATATCACTTTTTCGTCACCTATGATGATATTGTGTAAAAAATCACGTCTTTTAAAGCGAGTCAGCAAGGACATGGCTGTGTCGAATCTTCTCTGTTTGGTGTCCAGGCTGAGGTTTTGTGGAATCCATCTACCTTCTTTTTGAATGTGTCCCAATTGCTGCAAGCGAGTTTCTACACACTTAGCGGTTACTCCAAGTTGCAATGCAAGCTCCTGTTTAGTCTGAGAGGAGTTTTCACTTAACAGCTGCTCGAGTTCCTCGTCTTGGAACTTCTTTAGATTAGTATGGTGCTTTTTTTTATTCCAAAAACTAAAATCTCCACGACGAAACTTTTGATACCAAGTGCTGCACGTTCTATGGCTTATAGTATCTTCACCCAGAGCAGAACAAATCATTCGTGCAGCTTCAGTAGGATGCATTTTTGACTGATATGCAAAAAGAATACAATGTCTCAAGTGTTTCTCGTCGAAATCCATCGTATTTGCCACGATTCGCCGTTATTCTATTAGGTTATGTCGTCTGCTTCAAATGAAGGATGAAGGGGCCTGAAGCATAGACTTCATACGCATAGACTGCGCATCTTGTAGGCGCACACAGTTGCGACTTGCGACACCCAATAAGCGCCTAGTTTCTAATTGAAGCTCGACAGTCATTGGGTGTCGCAAGTTGCAACTGGCGACTTGCGATTAATGTAGAACGGGCTTAAGGCCAGAACTACAATAGGTGTAGTAAGCTTTATGCTATAAGAAACTGACCAATTATAATTAAACGTGAGAAGAATAATCGAATATAATTGGTTAACTCCTTATGACGTAAGGCTTACTACACCTATTGTAGATCCGGCCTAAGACCGTCTTTAAGCACTGCTTTAAGATGTCATCAACCAATCAGAATTGAAATAAGATTTCTAAAATCAAGTAAAAGAAGAAAGAGTTTACATTTCTACATACATTAGTTATAAAATATTTTAAAAATTAAGAGAAATGTCAATTATATTGTGAAATCGCGTTCAAACGGGAATTTCGGGCACTCGGACAAGCTGATATCTTGTCGACGCTTTGTTAGGAGCGAAACGATCGCTTGTAGCGCAAGTCGATCGGGCTCTCGATCGGAGACTCGCGGCCGGCAATAATGAGCGAAAGTGATCGACCTTAGAACTCCCAGGGGCTTCGATCGATTTCCAGCTGTAGCTTGATTTCTGTGACACGGCGCGCAAGCAAACACTGCTGTGAAATGGTAGAGGCAGACCTTGAAATGCGATTGGAAAACAGAATACCCGTGCATACCTGTTAATTACGGGCGGCCGCTGTAAAACCGGACGGGCTACGATTCTGAGAACACTTGAAAAATCGCTGTCTTGATCTGCGCGAGCCTACAAATCAGTGGTCATCAAGTCATCAAATAGAAAAAAGCAAAAAGGTTAAATAAAATGTGCACACTGATACTAATGTAATTTATTTAACGAATTCGTTAATTTGAAGTTTGTTTGCAATCATTGTTACATACTTAGATTAACAGTGTTGAAAGAATTTTATCTTATCTTATTGCTATATACGAATAATATTAATATTCCCTTTCTATTTAATAAAGAGAGCAAGATCCTCTTGCAGTCACATTGTAATTACTAGATACGTTGTTATTTAATCATTCTTACTGTCTGAATTGTGAAACACAAAATTTCAGTCGTGGATTAATCTACAAATTCCGAGCCGTGATAGTTCTACCGTTCGTGATGTAACTTTTTACAACACGAAACGTGATGCCTTTTTGCCGGCGGCGTTACCATTCCCGATTACAGTATCCATTTTGTTTCGCTATTCCCACGATATTGGTACCGACGGGGACAATACGCTGTCAAGAAATCGCCTCGGCCAGTTAAAAAAAAAAGAAAGGGAAATAGAGTAAACGAAACTGGAGTCACGGAACTACCGTCGGGACGCACAAGCGAAAAAAAGAACCGTACGGGAGGGAGATGTTGTAATGACCAATAATGACTAGATTGCGAATCCCGGAAGCTAGATTTGCCCGCACAAAAGATCTCGCATATAAATTCTTTCTCTACCATACACTTCTTCATTTCTCCGCACGAACAATTACGCGATTATTTCCGCGCGCAGGAAACGACGTGTTGTTTCTACGTCAGACAAATTAGCAGAAATCTTATTCGATCTATCACCTCTCGATTGTGAGACGCGCGGCGCCTTCGCTTTTACCGTCATTGATGTGCGTTACACGTCGCGTTTCGTATTTCGCAGGAAACTAATCGTAAAAGTAATAATAAACGTCGTAATCGACCAAGCGGCGTATCTCATCACGGATTTATGCACGAGTCGATCGATAAGGCGCGCCGAGATTACGACGGTCGCGATCTCGATTACGTAAGAATATTGCGACACCCGCGCACGTTCACCTAAACCCATTTGTGTTTCAGATCCACGAGCACATGACAAGGGAAGAGATGCTATCGGTGTTCTACACGGGACACGAGTCCGGTAATAATAATGAAAAAAGTAACTCACGCGTTATTCTTTCTGTTTTTTTATATATACTCTTTTCCCGTCAGCGTGGCTTTAAAAATTGCATCGGGTCACCAATTGAATGCGATTACGAATGCGTTAACGATAATTGGATATGCACATTTTAATTTATATCGATTCCTACGAGGTCCTAGTAATAAATTGTTTATATACATAATTACATTAATTATATACAAAATATGTATATACTAGTTTCTTTTTCAAAATTTCTATTTGGTGTTAAAAAATAATAGTTATACTGTAAAAAGACAGAAACTAATTAGAAGGATAATTTTCGCATTGCTCTTTTTACGAAAACCTAGGTATAAAAAATGAGAAAAAATTGCTTATGGTTTTATATATTCCATGAATCATAAATATATATGTTTATATATATATATATATTTTATTTCTTTATACTTAATTTACTTTTTTACACTTGTGTGCCTGGGAAAAAATGTTTCATATAAAAACATTTTTTCCCAGATATACATTTAAAAATCGAATGTATGACGTTGTTCCTCGGGTGACTTGAAGTTTGTTTTTCCATAATGAGAACCAGAACATTGAGGAAAGTTAGTTTTTTGTTTCTCCAGAATTTAATCTAATGAATAATTCCGTCGAAATAAAATCCATGCCGAATTTAACGATGAATAAATACATTTCTATTCTAAATTTTATCCGCGTGAGACTTCCAACTTCCTCGTATTCTTGACGCATCCCTGGCCAAAGATTTCAAGGCTCAGAGGTGCAAATATTTTTCATGCTCGACAACGGGCCGTTAAACTCCAGTTCTATGTCGTGAATCATTCTCGATAAATATTCATCTCGATTCCGTCACTTGAGAATCACCATTCTGTCTTAGAAAGGGTCTCTGTTGCTTGTCGCCAGGCCTCGATATTAAATGACCGTGATTTCTTTTAGTGACAGCCACGCTCGGTCTGAGGAATTGATCGGTAAGATCATTAATTCTGAAATGCTAATTGCAAACAGTACATTACGTAAAATGTGTGTATTCCGAGAAATATTATAGCGATAAGATCAAACGGAAATCTCCTTATTTTTTTACATCTCGCGGAGGAAAGAGCTCGGCTGATCTTCTCAGCCCCTCTGGGAATGTAAAAAACGCATTTTGCACCCTAAAAAAAATTGTAGTGCCACCGTACGAAGTCGTGCCTGTGTTGCACACGGTGCATAAGAGGAGCGTGGACGCGAAGCCGCAGATTCACTTGAAGGCCTTCGGCAAAGACATCAGACTTTCGTTGAAACCTACGGAGGGATTATTGACGGTCAACAGCCTGCCGATGTGGACTGTCACCAGGAACACGTCGCAACCAGACGGCCTTCATTACGAGAGGTTAAAGAATGTAAGTGATCTCTTTTCGGCATATTTAATTACCACAGAGATTTTACACCATAATTTCTTCGTTTCTCTCTCAATATTTAATCGTCCAGATCGTCAGATAATTATGTACATGTTCTTATTCATTGTCGACAATTATGTTTTTTTTTAATTGTTCCAGGTCGACGTGGATATCGGTGACATCTATCAAGACACGGAGAACATGGCTTCCATTCTGCTGCACCAAGACACGAATGGGAAAGTGCGCGTTGTAAGCGGCCATTCTTTCTTAATGTTTCTTTCGTCATCACCCTATTATTGCGGGTCGTCTTTCGTCAACCAACGCGAGTCGCTTATAAGGACCTGTGTTATAATTATAGCAATATCGCAATTCGCCGCGGCGTAACATTTTTACGACGATAAATGTGTAAAGCGACTGCTAAAGACAATCGTTAATCGCCATCATATAAGCTATAAACATTTGTTTGACGCGCGATCAACTCGCATTTCGGTTTATAATTTATATTTCACGAAGAGATATAGAGTATCTCTTGTTTATATATTTAAATTTTACTTGGTCACTCTGTACTACGAGATTAATTTATGACGAGGCGGAAATGAAAACGGCGGTCGTCGCATATGCTCGATGAGCAACCAATGGAAATTTATTATAAGTAATTAAAATGTTGAAGCAAGTGACTGGCTTACGTCGCTTCGTCGAATATAGCCGGCGTTGTGAGCCTCGCTGTGAGTTATGACATCTATATTTTATGGACACCTACTGGGTTTCGTTATCCTCGCGAAACAGTCGTAAACTGCTCCGGCGGATGAGTAAGGCGAGCCCGCATATTTAGTGAGCGGTCGCGTTGCTTGCTTAAATTCGAGGCGAAAAATTCCCGCGTCGAGACGGTCCGTAATTCCCTATTGTTTTAAGCAATTTAAGAAGAGAAGAGAAGAGAACCTCTCTTTTACGAAACGTAAGCGTGATATTGTATTACTCTCGCCACTTAACTTCGAACCGCAATGAAATCTTAATTTTAAGTTTGTCTCACAATGTCTATTAGATAATTGAATGGGGTAGCGTGCCGTGTCGTTTAACAGAGTCGCGGCATTAAAGTTAAACCTAAATACCGGCGATATCGCGGTTTTGACATTTCGGTCTTACTCTCGCAACTACCGACCGACGTCGCCCTCACCTTGGTCGAGACGAAGTCGCGCGTGAAGGGTATTGTGTCCACGATGTAGAAGCCAATAAACTTCTCGGTCCTTTCGCCGCGGTCCCTGCAATTTCGAGAGAGACAGAGAAAAAAGGACGTTGTATTTCGTGTTCAGACAAGCGTGACTCGGTTTTCCCTCGCAACGCTCTTAATTGTCCCTCTAGGAAGGATGCAGCTGCATACAGAGATATTTTGCATCTTATCAAATATGTATATAATTTTTGTGATATGCGAAATCTTCGCGATGCAATCGAGGAGCGTTACACACAGAAAAATTTATTCTCATGCTAAAGAAAAGCAGTTTCTCAGCGCAAAGAATATCTTCTTGATGAATAGTTTTGAAAGTACGCTCATTATTTACTTGAAACAAGTAAAATTTACTTAAAATAAACTTCTGTGTACACACAAAATTGAATAAGTATCATTGTTTTAAATAACTTATAAGTTTATATATCTGCAAATCTATCGTAAGTTCGTCATAAGTAATAAATTTATTCAAAACATATTCTAAATAGCAATTTAATCATCTTTGTAATTTAATACTTGAATTAAGAATATTAAGTTAAAATATAAGTTCGATTTACTTATTACTTTTGATTTTGCTTCAATTCAATTTTATAATATTCTTTGAGAAAGTATAAATTTTTTCAAAATATATAATTTTTTAAAATTTGTGATAAATATATTTTAAGATAAGACTATTATCAAGAAAATATTATTGAAGATAACCATTACTTATTAGAAAAAAAATTGAGTAATGGCTTTCTTGGCAGTAGAATAAACATTTTTCCGCGTATAGGAGACTTCGAGAGTTTTTGAAACTCACAAGTTGATTACGTCAATTGATTATTCCTCCACTCCTCAATTTAATTAATTTTAATTGCTGTTATTCCCGGAACGTCTTTTTTCCTACGACCGCAAGCAATCGCGCTATACGTATGTGCCCGCGTGCCTCATCCGAAAGGTCGGGGCGATCTGAATCGCGCTATTACGCGCGCGATCATTATTACTCGCGATGCAAATGCGAGTAATATAACTGGCGCGCGGGCGAGACCACGGACGTGTTACAATCACGCGTTACGTCTTGCGGGACTCGTGAAAGTTAATTGTCGCCGGTACGAAAAACTCCCCCGACGACGGCGGAATTAATCTCTCGGCGACTTTGACGCGCGTAGGAGTGCCAATGAAATTTTAACGATGGCATAATGTCGTCCAAGCGCCGGGTATACACGTTACATACATACATACATACATACATACATAATATACCGTCTACGGTTACATAACGTGCCATAAAAGTGTTGTGTTCTAAGTGACCCCGTACTGTCCTGACCTTTCGCTTTCACTCTCCCCTTCCCTCTCTCTCTCTCTCTCTCTCTCTCTCTCTCTCTCTCTCTCTCTCTCTCTCTCTCTCTCTCTCTCTCTTACTCGTGCGCGCGCGCGAGATCTGACCAGTGCACCTTTCGCAGACTGCAGATCGAGCGGCGCGATCGTGTCCGGATCGAGAATATCGCGAGAGTAATTCGACTCGCTGCAAAACACTGGCTCGGTGCACCCGGGCTCCGATGGAAACGCTCGATTTAACATGCCCCTCAACTAACGCGCCCCATGATTCATACGCCGCGATATTTTATGTGCAATATTCAAATCTTGCACAATTCGGAGAGAGAGAGAGAGAGAGAGAGAGAGAGAGAGAGAGAGAGAGAGAGATGCGGGCGGGCACGAGTCGTCTGATAATTATAGGTATCAATTTATACACGCCGGAAAGTGTTTCAAACTTACGACTAGTCATTTCGAATCGTTTTGAAGTTTATGGTGAGATTATTAATGTTAATCTCTTATTTGTTCAAATTTATTCGTTACTCAATGCTCAGGTCCTATTTTTTCCCGATTTATTATCTTGCCTTTACTTATGCAAAGTTTATGCATAGGGGGAAACGTTTTATATATATATAGTATATCTGCTAAAAACATCGCAAAGTCGTTCACAGAAATTGTTATCAGTTACATTTATAGTGTCGATTGTTCGTGTGTAGTCTAGCCGCGAATCATTTCCTAAAGACGATCTTTTACTCTTTAAAACTGTCTTTAAAAGAAAAAAGAAAAGAAAGAAAGAAAGCAAGAAAAAACTTGTGTTATCTGCTTTCTAATACGAATAATAGTAATAATTATGCAATTATAAATTAAAGAAAAATAATAAAGAAATATAAATTGAATTTTTTTTATTTGCAATAAATTAAAATAAAATTCAGTAATCCAAAGGCGGATTCAATTCAGTTGACAGTTGATTTTATATTACGTTTATTTAACGGCATAATTAACTATCTGCTTAATTATTCTATTAAAGTGTACGTCTTTTCACTCAGGATGGAACCATCGGTTCAGAATTAATTATCCGGCCACTGCCAGAACGGGTTCTACAGGAAATAGTGAGCAAAACGCCAGCCCTTCACGAACCCGAATTACTGCCCAATGTAACTAGTAGTGAGGACTTGGAACGCACAAGTCATCATATCGTTTTCAAAAAGGTGGATCAACCTATCGGCGACAAGTACAACGACTTTTGTGAGTGCAATATGCGCATCAGAACTTTCGTTTTGTATCGGTCGTATATGAATATCGATATAAAGAAAAAGAAAAAGAAATCGTGAGATTGCAAATGTAAGTGCGATTGATGCTTTCAGCGCTCATGGAACCCGACCACTTAGCCAAGAGGTATAGGATTAAGCGTTCGATCAACAGCAGATCGAGACGCGAGGCACCGTACGTCATTTACCCGGAAATCCTTTGTATTGTGGATTACGACGGGTACAGGTGAGAGTAAACGGCGTTATTGGAGAAGCGCGATTAACGGTTATTTTTCTCGCGCGCGAACGTCAGTCCGCGGAATTTGCATTGACATTTATGATCTTTCTTAGCGCGCTTAAATAAAAACGTTTAGCGATCTTTTCGTTTTAGATTGCACGGCGGCGATAACGTACAGATAAAGAGGTACTTCGTGTCCTTTTGGAACGGGGTCGATCTGAGGTACAAGTTACTGAAGGGGCCAAAAATACGTATCAGTATAGCGGGAATAATTATCTCACGGGTAAGAAGTGATGAAGTTAACATTAGATTCAACTTACCGTAAAAAAATTTTTGTATAAAAATATAGATAAATATATATAATTATAATTATTATTCAAACATTTCTAAATGAAAATTTTACAAAGCACTTTGAAATAATATGTATAAAACATAACACTATTTCAGCATCATTTATAAAGATTTGATAAATAAATTAATAAATTATTTATTAAAGATTTAGAAATTATAATCACAAAATTCAGTAAAAAATATTATTTATGCTGTTGCAACAATTATTACGAAAGTTTCCGGATAGTTACAATTCACGGAAGCGACAGATACTTTCTCAAAATACATATATATCTTATTTTTATAAAAGTTTATAATTGTTAAGCAAAAAAGAGAAAAAAAAACGAAAATTGTCGAAAATTAAAGCTGCAACTGAATTGAGAACTGCATCAGTTGATGCATGCACTGGAAAAAAAGTTGTTGATTTGATTAAATTTTTTATTTTGATTAAATTTCATTAATTTAAGTATTTATATATTTTAGTGAAATGTACAAATACTTAAATTGAAGTTTAATTTAAATATTTTATTATGTATTTAATTTAAATACTTGAATTGAGACATAAATACTTGAACTGAAGAAATCTAATCAAGTTGAAAAATTAAGTCAAATTAACAACATTTTTTCGTGTACATAAGCAACAGAAAATTGTATTATTACCAGGGACGGGACGCGACACCGTACTTAGAAAGGAATCGCGTGGGAAGAGACGCAATCGACTCGGCGGCCGCTCTGACTGACATGGGCAAATATCTTTTCCGGGAGAGGAGACTTCCTGTATACGACATCGCCGTCGCCGTTACAAAGTAAGAGTGCTCGATCCGTAAAGCGGCCTACGTGCAGTGCTGTACCTTGACGGCAAGTCACGAAAGTGCCCGCAGAAGAAACGATAAGCTCTCTGATATAATCCATACGTCTTCTTCTATTTGTCAATCTCCAATGAGTACTTGATTAACGTCACGCGTTTACGACGTAAACGAGAGAAGCGCGAATGCATCGTGAATGAGCGTTGGAATCCCTTAGAGGCATTTCGAGATTTAATTAATTTCAGTATCCTCCGTTTCTCTTTTTGCACTACGACCGATAATACTTATTATAATTTACACGTCTTATTCTCACTGATGATTTCATACTCTCGATTTTTATTTCGCAAAACAGGTATGATATGTGCCGTCGTAGGAAAGGCGGCCGCTGCACTAAGGGAACTGCCGGTATGGTTTATTATATAGTGATCACGCTTTATTTTTTTTTTCTTAATTCCCGTAATTTACGTATGGTACAGCATTTTTGGTAGCTTGTACATAGTTGACGGTATTGTTGACATGTGGCACATGCACACGCAGTAATGGTATAATAGTCTAACAGGTATAGTAGGGAATGTCTTGGGATTCTGAGGGAAGATATTGCTCTGTCTCGAGAAGTATAAGAATTGAGGCCGAAGCACAGGTTAATTGGATGATGTCTCTATCGCGATAACAAGAAAAGGACTCGTCGATACAAAATTTTGCCTCGGACAGAAATATCTTCCTCGCGTGATATCCCCGATTATGATCCAACGAGTGAAATATATTAGGGTATATATTGTAATCTCGGTGTTTGCGAGACAGTGCACTTGTAATTCTCACCAGAGCTTTTTACACACACGCACACACGCTCGTGCAAGAAGGAGAGCGAATGAGAATGTGGGTATTGGTACGACTAATCTTAATTTAATTAATAACGCATAATTCGCGATCGCGAATTACTGTCCAACATCGTGCCAATCGCGTCACGCACGGAAACGAAACGTAGACACTTATAGATTATCTAAAAATTAAAAACTTATCACTAAATATACAAAATATCGCGCATCTCCGGACAGACCAGTTTGGCATTTGCATCGGAAAGTCGTAAAAGTCGACATGAGTTTCCTGTAGCTCCTTAAAAATACGCCTATACGGCGATTCGCGGAATTATTCGTATACGCACAGGTTGCGTAACGCTGCGTAGATTGAGCTGGCTTTAATGTAAATCTTTTTTTTTCCTCCTAATGGATTCGCATCTTTCTTTTATTTTTGATGATTATCTTGCAACACTCCGGGCAGAGAGTTACTCCAGATGCCTACGTAGAAATATAGAAAGTAAAAGGAATTAAAATGTTAAATCGCAAGTTATAATCGAAGTTAAAAATTATTCTATTTAATTTTATTCAGACATATATTCTCCTCAAGTAATATGATATGTGAATTTTATCGCGCGTATTTTAACTCTTTATATTTTGACATTAACTGTGAATTTATTTTGTCTGAACTGAATCATGAATCAATTCGGATTAATAAAACGCGTGAAACAACGATACGTGTATATTAAGCTTTTATTTATGCGGACCAACAAAGTTTACAAGTTCGCAGCTACCGATAATCGTAGACGAATAATTTTGCGAATTGCTCTTTTGATTACGAAAGAGTGATTAGCGTAAAATCTCGTACAATAAATCGAGCCCGCAACGCCTATCGCACTCAATCGAAATGCCAGCTCGCGCAAAATTGACGTGAGAACGACGTTTAATAAGCGTGCAGTGCGTTTTCCTTTTTGCTTTAATTTATTTATCAATTTTTTTGTTTGATATATTATATCTCTCTAGCTATACACGCGCTTCTGCAACACGTGTTCCTCCGTGGCTGCCTCCGGCAAAGAGCGCGGTTTTTTCTTTTTCCGTTTTTTTACAAATTTTTTTGTGTGTCCGAAGAATTTCTGAAACAGGTATTAAAACCGACACAATATTGGCTCCCGCCGTGCGAAATTTCGTTTTCGCGCGTCTAAGATATCGGTATAGTCGACCACGCCAAAATTGTGCTGGTTACAGATCCTGGTTTTTTGCGACGTTTTCGCTTCGCGGGTGTTTGCTTTCGACCCACACGCAAAAAAAGGGCATTATTGCAGATTATTATCGCAAGGACATCACGGAAACTTTCTCTCTGCAAAACGGCAGGGTATTGTGTTACACTTTTATACGGGGCCACAGTTTCTCGAGAGGATGATTATCATTTATATGTTCCAATCCGCGAGAGGTCCGGCGAGCCACAACACGAATCGTCCAAAACTCGTTCGGGCGACGATTCCACGTGTCTATCCTTACGTTGTTCTTTTTTTTTTTTTTAATCAAATCCTTACCTCTCTGTTGCAAAAGGATTAACACGAGCGGCGTCTGAATTCCATCGTCTGAATATTGTTTGTCCCGTGACCAGGTCAGAAATGTCACCAAGCGTGAAACTTGAACATGATAAAGAGTATTTTTTTGTTATTGCATTGCAGATTAGATATGTGCAGGAGGCAATACGCGAATGATGTGTGCAATAGAGGAACCGCAGGTACGTTTTTTTTGTCGAATAAAGAGGGCAACCAACTTGTTGTTTTTTTTTTTTAGCTTTCTCAACTTTAAGTCTTGCACATTGCTCACTGCCTTACAGAGTTTCAACCTTCAGATTTCCAAATTCCGACATTCGGCGCGAATTAAAGCCACGCAAATCAGATTAATTGTAAATTAATTGAAGGAAATCTGGTAAAATTTTGTTGAGAGATCAAAGAAACGTTTAAAATGTTCTATGTCTATTGTTTTTAAGATTTAAAAAGGCAATCGTAGAAGTTATTCAAAGCGAGCTTCCTGTTACAATACATACTCATATTACTTTACTTGTGTGTCATCTGAATATTATATTTTATTTCTGCCTCATACTCTTCCCTTCTTACATAACGATTTTCGGCGTCGTATGCGCGTCATGCAGATTACAATTCTGCAACGAGAATTGCCTCTTTCGAACTCTGCTGTTCCCTCGCACAGTTGCTTAAACCTACTTTTATATGTGTTTATATCTACTTTTTGCGCTATACGCCAGGAATTTGTACAGTGGCGGATCGAGAAGATTTTTGGCAAAATATCGCTAACAAAAAAACGAACCCCGAAATGCGATGTAATGAAATTTAATGGCAATTCCGTTGTAATCCGCCACTGTATCTACAAGACTGTTACTATTTCCGCATTTTATGTATATACTATTGTTTCACGGTTCTTTATACATCGTGCATCGCGTCTCGCTTTCGTGGCGAAGAACACGAAAGAAACGATCGTTCAAAATTCAGTTTCTCCGCCCGTCTTTTATTCTCTTTTTTTCCCTTTTTACACCGCCTGCGCTCTATGTTTCTGTATCTTTCCTGAATAATAATTCATGACTCTTGTATACCTTTGGCTGCCTTACACTGTCACGGATCGTTGGTCTTCGGTAAGTCTCTGAAAATCACGGTAATGCTAAAGAGAGAGATGCGCCTACTTTTCATAATCGATCGATATTGAATCGAGGAAACGAGGAATGGAAGGCGGCGACGATGTCCCGATCCGTTCGATCGACCGGATTTTCGCTACACGGGCATCTCGAACGTAAAACCTTCGGCTAACTCTCTCTCGTTAACCATTGGGCGACAAATTAACGGATGCATGCCGCATACATATCGACATAATGACTCGTTTCTTAACCGCATTCATGCCCGCAAGCGGATTAATAATATTAATCTTCGTAGCGCGCGGAAGCTCGACATAACGTCTATGGTGTATTAACAACGCGCGTTTCTTCACCGCAAACGTAAACGTCGAAGTTACGCTAATTGAGCAGGGCTGAGTTAATATTTTTTTTAACTAAATTAATGGCTTACAAGATTAATTTAGTTACATAAAGAACTAACTTTGTTAAAAATTACATTAAATTAATTTGAGATTACTCAAAATAAGTGTAATATGGATCATTAAATTTTACGTGAAAATGTTTTTCTTTCTTTTGTAATTTCTTGCTTTCACCTAAATAAATTTTTAAGGAAAAAATTAAAGTTTATATACTTTGAAGATTACTAGTTAGAAGTGAAAAGATTAACTTCTTCCCTTATAAAAATGTAATACTAAGAAATATTAAATTGACCAGTAATTATTATTTTAAGTATTAAAAGTATTAACAGCAGTATTTTTAATACTAAGAATGATTATTAATTACTGGCCAATTTAATACTACCCATTGCATTTTTATAAGGTTTTCAAATTAAGTTAAAAGTTATGGACTTTTTAACTTTATTGTGTATAACTCTTTAACTAATCACTCTTCAATCCTAGAATTGAGCAAAGTAAAGTGCTCAGTAGATCTGCAATGTTTCAAAATGTTAAAATTCCGAGATTAAAAAAAAAAGAGTTGTATTGCCAGCGAGCGTTTACGGTGGAGACACGCCTCTGTCGCTAATTTAATGAGATAGCTTGCGTTAATACCGAATACGATTCTGGTAGTAACTGAAGTAGCGTTCGATTGCACGTAGCCGGGGGACGCAAACGCGAGAGACACGCTAAAGAGCCTCCTCTGCACAGGATTCGCGTACGTCGGCGGAGCCTGCGTCGTGAATAAGCGCCTTGAGAAGGTGAACTCAGTCGCCATCATCGAAGATACCGGCGGTTTCAGCGGTATCATCGTCGCCGCGCACGAGGTCGGCCACCTGTAAGCACCACATAAATCATAATCACGTTCTGTAAAAAACTTTTTTGTTCCTCGTCTACTTTTATCTGCACTGAGAAAAAAAGCAGTTAATTCTTCATTTTTCTAAATTAAATATTTCTTTAAATATTTATGTATTTCAGATAAATAGTTAAATTAAAATTCAAGTTTTTTATATATGTAAATTAAATACATAAATAGTTCAACTGAAGAAATTTAATTAAGTTGAAAAATGTAGTTAAATTTACTATTCTTTTTCTCAGTGTACTGCTACGCGCATCTGTCTTTTTTCCTTTCGCCTGAAACGAGAACGGTTGAAAATCGTTAAAATAAAAACGTTTGTGTTTGTTTGCAAATCACAGACTGGGTGCCGTTCACGACGGCTCGCCTCCGCCCAGCTATCTGGGTGGACCAGGTGCCGAAAAGTGTCGCTGGGAGGACGGGTACATCATGAGCGATCTTAGGCACACGGAAAAGGGCTTTAAGTGGTCCCACTGCAGTGTGTCATCCTTCCATCATTTTTTAAAGTAGGTAACTGTAAAGTTAAGCGCCAATTTCGGTTTGTCAGATTAAAAAAACGTGCAAGAGAGCTTTTTCTTAGCATTATTGATACTTTTTTAATCAGTTCTTTTATTTTTCAAATGGGCTTTGAGATGATGTACATTAATCTAGAATTTAATGATTTTTTATAAAGCGGCATGTATGAGTCAGTTTCTCAAGATGAATATCTGATATGGAAGTAAATGGTAATAGAGGAAATTTCACTAACAATAAGACTGCTTTCCTTTTAGAAGACACAAAACACAAGTTAACACACTCAACTACAGTTCACTATAGTTAACTGGAACGCGATATACACAGTGTGTGTATATATTGCGATAATTTAATCTTACAAGATTAAACTTGTCAAACAATGTGTTTTTAAATTTTGTAAATGTTCTAATAAATTTTTTAATTTTAATGTAAAATGTAAAATGTAAATTGTTATTTATGGTTATAGAATACGTAATGTTTAACAGTGTAACATTTATACGCGAACAATTCAAATCTTAATCTATATATATTATACATTCAGATTTTATCGAAATATTAGAAAGTAAATGCATTCTTTGATTAAAAAAACGCACTTCGAGTTTCTAAGCAGAGTCGAAGTGTGTCGATTGAGTTTGGATCAAATTCTAAATGGAAAGCGACATGTGTTAAAAGTGTCAAATGTGTTCCGTAAAAGGGAAACATCCTATATCTACATTATCTTTTTTTTTTAATTTTAGTGGTGATACAGCGACCTGTTTATACAATGCGCCTCACGAAGACGAGGCGTTGCCCAGAGTACTTCCGGGAAAACTCTTATCCTTAGATGCGCAATGTCGGAAAGATCGTGGAACAAGCGCTTGTTTCGTATGTATCATATCTTGTAAAATACAGTTTGCAATATAATCTCTTTGACTTCGATTTAATGAATAAAATTTTATATAAAACACTAAATTCTAATGGAATTGGATGTAAGATCATCCCCCTCCAAATATTACATTTATCACTTATTTATTCTCTTACTTTCATCTGTTTATTTTATTGATTCTTATAATACTCTTTTAATATTGTTTCGCATTACAGAAAGACGATCGAGTTTGCGCTCAGCTTTTCTGTTTCGACGCCGGATCCGGATACTGCGTTGCGTATCGCCCAGCAGCGGAAGGTTCGCCGTGCGGGGATGGTCAGGTAAAACAAGAAAAAGACGGTTTATACGCAATAACAATGTTTGTGTAAAAAGAAATATCTCCTTCGACACATAACGCTTCCATTTATGTAAAATGCAACTCTATGCTATGACGTAGCTTTCGCGTGTCCGTCGCAGTTGTAACGCGCAATTACGTCAAACGTGATCTCATAAATCTTGACCACGTATGCGTTAATTTTACATGAGTGCCGAGATAACAATATTCGGGATATATTTTCCCGAGATGTCTTTGCACAGTTTAACCGTCGCTTCGATCCTTGACATTGATTTTTTTTAGTACTGCTTGAACGGGAAGTGCGTGGCGGAGCACGAGAATATCATACCGGATTATACGCAGAACATTCCGACATATGTGCGCCGGGACAGCATATTCAATTCCGCAGCACACCGGCCGATATTCGCTCATTACAACAACACAGACTACAGGTAATGATCTGAAGGATTTGGGCGGGTCCTACTGTTTTGTAACGCGCGCGGTAGAAATCATATTCATTTTACACTGATAGAAAAATGATATTTGCGACTATAATTGCATAGTAAAATAATTATAGTCAGAAATATCATTTTTTATAGTAACCATTACAATAACATTAGTAATAATAACCGTATACTTATAGTGATGCTAACTATGACAAAATGTACTATAAATTATGCAGCTTTAAAAATATAATATATGGTTATTGTATCATAGCAATAATTACTATAAAAATGGTATTTTTAACAATAATTATTTTATTATGTAATTATAACTTATAAAATCAACATATTTTTCTATCATGTGTATGCTAGGTTTTATTAATCTTTGAATATCGAATATCAAACAATCGAATTTTTTGAACTCCTGTATAGTACATTGAAGATACAAATACATATATTTCCGAATTTCACGAATATACTGTAAAATTAAAAAAGTTTTTGACGTGGAAGTTTGGGAGTTGAAGTTACGTCAGTGACATTGAATAGTAACGACAAGTATATTTCTGGGTGACCCACTTGTGCATTTTAGCGTATCATATCTTCAATATAAGAATACAGCGCGAACCTATAGACTTATGATGAAAGACTGTTGATTAGCTATTCGTTTTGCTGACATCGATGTCTTCATTTAGCAGGATACACTGCGCAAATGTGCAAATGCAATTGCAATATGTAGTAATGCCATTATAATATGCCACACAGGTATCCATGGGAAGCGACACAGAGCATGCCATTATCGAGCGTAACACCGACGACAACGACGACGACGACGACGACGATAAGAACGTCGACTTATCCTTACAAACATTTCACAAATCCGTTTGCAACCACAGTGTCAAAATACACGCGGACATTTATCAATAACTTGTACACCAATCAATACAAAACTAAATACAATAATAATAATAATAATAATAGTAATAGCAATAGTAATAGTGATAGCGGCACTGGTGGCAGCATCAGCACCACCACTAAGAAAAGCTTCAATTTCTTCAACTCGTATTACACCGTCAGTACCACTCCGAAGGTCACTTACGGTCCGAAAGTTAGTCCGTTCAAGTATAAGAGCGTGTCACTTTCCACAACGACGAAAGGATATCAGAACGGCCTTCGAAGTAACGGCCGCGGTAAGAGAATTCTCAACTAGATCCTGTATCGTCGCTGTACTTTCTTTTTCTTCTTTCTCTGTCTCCCTATCCTTTCCTCCGACTTCCGTGACGAGTCTTTAATCTTGCATGATCGTCTCTTATCGTTAACGTGACGGATTCTCGGATCCGATGGTTTATCTTTACTATTTCTGTCCATTTCTTCGGCAGTGAATTCTGCCCCCGAGGAACTCTTCGAGAGACATTAGTTCCGACAAGTCCCTATCGTTATCGTACTTTGATTCTCTGATAATATTTGTCGATCCTTGGAGGCTGTTTTATTATTCTGTATAATATATATCTCTACTTCTCTATGTTTTTTTTCTAATGTCACTAATGGAACATGAAAAATGTCGTAAGCTTTTCGACCATACTGATCTCATAAATCAACGACGATCCGTAATACCGATTATCGTTAACCCTGATTCCAAATATTTCATCTAAATGTAATAATATTAACTTGAGATATTTAATTAACTCAGAGTTTTAATAGTTCATCTCTTTTCTATATACTTTTTATATATCTTTTTGTAAATATATTTCTCTCCTATCGGATCAATCGTTGAATTTATCTCTTTAGACAAGTTGCAAGTGAAAATTCTAACGTTGATCTGATAGAAGAGAAGCGTCTCTTCGTTGTTTCTTCGACAAAGATGCATACAAGCATCCGCAAACGCGGACACATCCCGTCGCTCTTTACATCTCTCTTCAAACAACAAATTCACTAGTGGGACAGTGAAATACGGATATATGTATAATACTTTTACGTAATATTTTTGGACGTAAAAAACGACGATATATACGGCTTCCATAAATGGGATTACTAATAATTTCTATGTTGTCGCACTACTCAATTCTGTTCCAGGCTGAATACGTGTTCCGTAGACTACTCTAATGTAACGTTACGCATGTATTGAAATCACGTTTTCTACAATCCAATCCGTCTGCTTCCAGAAACAGAGGCCGGTGAATGCACGGACGTGGGGTCAGATTGCGCGGAGGTGATTGACAGGCTGAGAACATGGCTGTGCCATCTACAATCTGTGAAGAGTCGCTGCTGCGCGTCCCTGAAGACGATCTGTACTGACTAAATAATGACAATTAAGGACAATTAAGGACAAAAAGAAATAAAAGAATGAAAAGGAAAAATCGATTCGATAGTTTGCTCGAAGACGTCGCGCTTGGACGCCCGCCACGAGGATGAGGATTTTGTCAGGTCTGCGCCCTGATCACTTCTCTCGCCATCATGACGCAGCATCCGGAAAAGCGTCACATCGGACGGAACGGAATTCGGGAAAAATCTTTCGTTTCGTCATCGCTTCTTCCTTCCTCCTTCACTTTTCTTCGCGAATAGAGGAGAAATCAGGTTCTCTATGCGGTTCCTCGAAATCGCGACGAGCACATTCGACTCTCTTCTCAATGTAGCTGCGTGTCTCGCACACCTCCAGATGTAATTTTTTGGCAGTACGGTAGTACCGAGGTTCTACCGAACGATGTAGTGAATCTCTAAAATAGAGCGGACTGTCTATCGGTATATGCGATAGAGATTTCGGCTGCATTCATATTTATTCGATGAGGAGCGATCTCGCGAAAGACTCGTTACACAGGCACAGGTGCGTCGTGCGTATATTTCTCACGCGCGGATAAAGCCATTCGGAAACTACAAAAATTGTATAGCGCAAGATAATAAATGGGATTAATTAAAACGTTTTTCTGTGTATTTTCTACCACATATGTATAATAAAAATATATAAATCATTTGTTAGACATTTATAATATATAAAATATTTATGTAAAAGCCTGGAACAAAAAAACTTATATTATTTTATTTATCTATATATGTTTTATACAATTTGGTTTGTAAAGAAAAATTTATACATTTGAAACAAAAATATGAATCATAAGAAGTATTTTATTAACAAAATATACTTTAGTGTATCTTCCTAGTTTGTGAATTAAAAGTGTTAAGGTAAAAGTATATAATATGAAACACCTGATTTTAAAAAGTGGCCAAAAATAAAGAAATGGAGTTTTCTAATTAAAACAAACATTAACGTACGACAAGATTATTTAAAAATCATAGATGATATCAATAATTTATTAATACGAAAAAATTTTCAAATTGTATAAAAAAGATCGTCGATTTGAAATAATAGTATAACGTCTGCGTTTGCATGCCTTTATCTTTGGTGACAAAAGGTGACATGTGATGGAACCTTGAACGAAAGTTAAGATCAGTCTATGAATTTCGTTCATAGATGCATAAAAGGAATCTATATATAATTCTATTCTTTACTAAAACTTTATCAAAGGGATTAAATGAAGAATGTGGAAAAGTAGCTAAATAAGATTTTAAACAAAATCGAAGACAACTCGCGACGTTACGTTAGTGTAAATTGAAAAAATTTTTTTTTTAACACCACTAAGATCTGCAGTGAGATATATAGTTACAGACTGCTGCAGACGGATCGATGATTGATTAACGTTAACGAGAACGCTGTGACTTTTGATGTAACGTACCGTCATGATTCATAATGTTATTTTTTATTTGGTGTCTGTCGCATGTGCAACGACGTGGATCTCCAATTAAATGAAAAATACGAGTATCCCACGAATTACGGGAGCATATCGCGGTTGGTAAGCGCGTGATAAATGATTTGTTTGGCAGACGCAAAAATATCGCTCGAACGTCAACGAAGGAATTCGAGAAGGCATCTTTCGAGAAAAATTTTTTTTTTTAATTTATGTAAGAATTTGTGCCTTGGATAAGCGTATGAACGATTATTTCCATTTTCCTCTGTAATAGTTCGTTCTTGAAACACCTGAATAGCTTCATTTATTAATTCGACTTTCTTTTTTACTTTTTATTATCCTTTATCAAAAATTATTTCCGAAGTAAAATACTTTATGATGTATTTTTATTGTAGTATACAAGAGCACAGCTTACATGATAAAAATTATCATGAACGGTTCTCCAAATGAGATCCTTGAGTGGACATTTGATTCACGGGCTTTAATCTTTACGTGTATCGTCTGTCACACGGAAGAATTATGAATTTGTATAATATTCTTTCTTCGTTACCGTGAACGCGCGCAAATTATACATTATATGTACAAGTGTTTTATCATATAATTGCGAACACAGATCAAACAACGTCCACTTAATTTATATGGGGCACGAAATAGTCTTTTCTCGTATTCGGGTTCCGGACCCTCTCGTTAGAAGGTCAGAATATTCGCGAAACACGCGAGAGAGATCGCAGTTTGCAATTATTTGATACCGAACGGTTCATTCCGTTTCGGTGACATTACGAAAATCGTTATTAGCAAAGCTGAAAGATGTTCCGCGCGATATTTCTACTATGTCTGGCTGGAATACCATTTTCACAATGCAAGCAGGTAATTCTCAAAATATAAATATAAAATTTGATCAAGTTTTCGTCCAGGTAGAATTAAGAAATGTAAAAGAAAATGTTAGAAATCAAAGAACGTATTTTCAGCTACACGAGTACATGACGCCGGAGGAAGTGATGGCAGTCTTTCACAAGCCGCATCATCTTGGTGAGTGTGATAGAATTTCCTCCTACAGGGAAAAGTATTTTTACTTCCAAGTACTTGTTGTATTTTTCTAAAATATTTTTCCCTCTTTTTAAAAAATAAATTAATCATTTTTCTTAGATCACGAAAAATATATAATAATATAATTGCAATTATAACATGTTATTCCAATAAAATGTTATTGATGACTATTATTTTATTTGCATTATATGTCTTTTATATAATTTTAATTTATATTAATTGTCAGTACCTGAGTACGACCTGGTACCAGTAATGCATCGCGAAGTGAAGAGAAATATTGAGGATGTCAAAGAAAACACGAAAGAGCTGAAGATGAAAGTCTTCAACGAGGACGTCAGATTATATTTGACACCCACAGAAGGTATCCTCGCCAATGAACATACACCTGTGTGGACTGCTTTGCCCGATTCACAAGCGCCCGAAGGATTGCAATACAAGGAAGTACCTAAGGTACAAAAAAAAACATGGAATAATCCTCTGGTTTTTCTTAAAATTATTATACAAATTGAAATTTTTCGTATAAGTATGTAAAGTCTGAAATATTCTGAGACCCATATAAAAAATATGAGAAATTTTTTAAAATATTATAAAATTATAGGTTTTGAAAAATTAAAAAAAAATCTTTTTAAACAATTTCTAAAAAAAGTAGACTTTTACCGTATTTGTAAAAAAAGTTTGAATTTGTATAAAAATTATGAGAATTTTTATTGAGGAGTACATGGAAAATTCTTACTGAATAATTAACTTCTCAACGTAGGCTATGGATTATGTGGGGATTCCGTTTCAAGACGTAAAAAGTTCAAGTTCACTTTTGGTATCTCCCACTCCTGACGGACACATGCATTTGGTAAGGAGTTCTATTGCATCTCCATTGTACTTCAAAGTTGCTATTGAAATCAAATATCTGTTTTTGTTTTCTTTTTATACGTATGTATAAAAGTAAGTCGACGACGTTTCGTTTTGTTTCTACAGAACGGAATATTAAACAAAACATTGATTATGAAGTCTTTGCCGGAACGACTTCTAAACAATGTTCTTTACGGAGGACCTAATCTCTACGAACCGCATCATACGAACAACTTGACGGACGACGAAGATTTCGCCTATACGCATCATCACGTAGTGTACAAGATGCCTTTGTCGGATCATCATCCAGATTTTAGTAAGCTGTTTGTTGTATTTATTTGTACTGAAAATTCTGGATGTAAATTCCCTTCTGGATTTGCGCGAAATTAAGTTCAGAGGCGCGTGTTTTATTAATACTATAATATTAATATTTCTTTAGACATTACGGATCCCGAAGGAAGCGAAGATGAGAAAAGCAATGCTCCGGAAATTATTTATCCAGAAGTCATATTAGTGGCTGACTACGGCCTATATAGGTAAACAAAATAATTATATGTAAGTCACATAAATGGCCCAACAATTATAATTTCTATAACAAACATATTTTTAGAATATATTAGTTATTTAAATTAATTGATTTGAGATATTATCTCTAGCTTCAAGTTACAATTGTGTTAAGTCCGACATATAACAATATCAGCATGCAGTTTATAGAATTTAAAAATGTATTTAATAATTGATATAAAAATATCATTAAGCATTAAGATCCGCTTCAAGACCAAAAAATTGCACTTTTTTACTTATTTGCAGAACACTGGGCGAAAATGTTGAACGGGTCGTAAAATATCTCGTCGCTTTTTTGAACGGAGTCGATTTGAGGTATCGTTTACTAACCACGCCCAAAATTCGATTTAATATTGCAGGAATGATCATAGGTGTGGTAAGTTTTAATTACATATACTTCACAAATTTCAAATAATCAAATATGCGGTACTTCATTAGTGTATAAAACTTTTCTAGTTATTTTTTATCAAGAGCTAAAACAAGATACCAAATCGAATTAAATGTGTAATATATTTTCATCTGTAATTGTGGAATTATTTTTAACGTAATACTTTTCGTTCAGGACAAGGATGCGATTCCATACTTGGAAGATAATCGCGTTGAAGTTTCAACCTTAGATGCGGATAATGCTCTGCGTGGCATGGCCGATTATTTCTATCGCGAGAACAGATTTCCAACAGAGTTTTACGACATGGTAATCGCTTTGACAAGGTAAATATCCGATAGCTCATGCCGTGCGCTTCTTAATTTTTATAAAAATATAATATTGGCCAGTAATTATTAATTACTTTGAGCATTAAAAGTACCAACAACAGTGTTTTAATATATTAAATACTCTTTAAAATGTTGGATAGAATATGATAGAAAATCGTTCTATTATATCCTATAGTGATTTTGATTCATATATTTTATAATTCACTTTTTCTATTTCAATTAAAAAAATATATATATGTACGGGCTCTTATATTGAACAAATAGTAAAAAATAAAGAACGCTTATAGAGCCAAAGCCAGTTGGATTTTGTTTAGTAAAAATTTTTTCTATTCATCGTAAATGATATAGTTGTTTATGATTGAAAAATATAATTTAGCTATACAAACTTTTATATTCAAAAAGATAAACAAGAATAGTTTATATATATTTATACGATATAATTGAATTGCAAAGATATTCTTTTCATCTTTATCCGACATTTTGTAATCATCATTATAGACGAAATTGTCAATAATAAAATAACAATCATTTTTTCATAAAATAATGATAAAGCACGATTTAATATTATTGTATTCAATAATATGGATTTACTATATGGACATCCATATTCTTGATTGAAAAGAATATTAAGATCATTAAATATCGAAATACGTATGATTTCTGTGTTGTGTGACTTACAAGGGAACCTCGCGAACTCGAATTGTCAGCCTATTGCAGAAAATAATTTTTACAATGCTCTGTGTATTGTAAAAATTCGATATTTTATGCAATTGTCAGCCTATTGCAGAAAATAATTTTTACAATGCTCTGTGTATTGTAAAAATTCGATATTTTCTGCAATTGTCAGCCTATTGCAGAAAATAATTTTTACAATGCTCTGTGTATTGTAAAAATTCGATATTTTATGCAATTGTCAGCCTATTGCAGAAAATAATTTTTACAATGCTCTGTGTATTGTAAAAATTCGATATTTTATGCAATTGTCAGCCTATTGCAGAAAATAATTTTTACAATGCTCTGTGTATTGTAAAAATTCGATATTTTATGCAATTGTCAGCCTATTGCAGAAATTAATTTTTACAACACTCTGTGTATTTTAAAAATTCATCACGATTGCGGATATTTTTCGGAAAAAAAAAGAAAATTATAAAAAATTTTTTTTAAATAAATAGCATAGTTAAATAAAGGTATTTATACTGTAAAACTTTCGTATGAAACTTTTTTTAATATTTTGTTTAATTTACGAGATATATCGAAAAACCGCAAAAATGTCTCAACTTTGAAGGGTGGTTTTACCCCTTCAAACCGTTTTTGGGCACCAACTAAAAATTTCTAAATTCATGTATTTACCCCCTCTACATTTATGCCAAGTTTCATTAAAATCTGAATTTTCGAGTTCGCGAGGTTCCCTTGTTAGGTACATGATAGATCATATAAATCAACATAGCAATTCTATCCATTTCGTTTACATTCGATCTTTTTCCATAAAAAATTTTAAACAGGGATAAATATTAATTACTGGCCAATTTAATACTGCCCAGTGTTACAAATTTTATAATAAAATGTGTTCGCGCATCATTTAAAACCATACAGTCCATAGATAACAACTAAAAGATAATGCGATATAATTTCAGTCTTGATATGGGCAATAGAATCACCGACGACCCGCCGAGCTACGACTCGTCGACTTTGGGTGAGTCTGCTAAGATACATATATAGCAATTACGATTCTTTCCACAGGTGTCGTTAATTATCCGTGATTTTCTGGGGGTAAAAGTATAAATTAATATAATCAATTTACGGTTGCAGGTTATGCATACGTAGCCGGTGCGTGCGACAGAAATGATACAAAAAAATCATCCGAGGCGGTAGGAATTGTCGAAGACAATGGTGGATTTTCCGGTATCATCCCTACGGCTCACGAAATCGGCCATTTGTAAGTCAATGCATTTTGCACAATCTATTTTTCTACAGGGAGAAAATTTTATAATAAAAACTATGGTAAGTAGCAAGCATGGACGAAGAAATTATGAAAATCTTTACTAGGTTTTTCATTAAGTTACCATAGTATATTTATATTACTTATGGTATAATTCTCTGAAATTTCTTATGGTCCATGGCTACTATTATACTCTAATAGAAATATATGTACTGAAATTTTATTGAAAATCTCTCTTAATTAACCCCTTTCATTAAAATTCGTTAAGGATAAGAAAGATAGAATTCTTCGATAAGAAATTTTAATGAATTTCAATAAAATAGGTCAATTGAGATATTTTCAATAAAATATTTCCATCAGGCTACATAATAATTTTGAATACATAAATTTTTCCCCGTGCAGGAAAACATAAAAGAAAGCTCATAAAGAATTATATTCACGTTTCAGTCAGAGGAGGCATTTAATCGCACCAATAATCGAATTTAATTCTATGTGACTTATGCAAATAAGAAACGCGAGAATTAATATCTTTATGTCCTTACAGATAATTGGATATATGCACTTAAAAAAAGAAAAAGACATTACAGTCGTATAGTTGCTCTATTATTAATTTACAAATGTTCGATGATAAAAGAAACGTTTTCGCATTACAGGATAGGGGCACGTCACGACGGTAATCCGAAAAGCGCTGGAGATTGTGCGCCTCACGATGGCTTTATTATGACTAGCGGATTTATGTTGCATGAGAACGGTTTTGAATGGTCCTCATGCAGCATAAACGCCTTCTACAATTTCATCAAGTATGTACGGCTGGCGTGTTTTATATATTACATATATATATATATATATATATATATATTTTTTTTTTAATAGACCTTATTAATTTAAGAATTATTTTAGCGAGGACAGAGCAAAATGCCTTTACAACAAGCCCGAAACGAGTGCACCGATAACGCGTATTTTACCCGGAGCTTTGCTGTCCTTGGACGAACAATGTTACCAAGTCTCTGGAACGGCGGCGTGTAACGTAAGTTAAAATCGATATAATTTTATCGTATTCTTTCATATATACAATCAGTTTTATATTGGAAAAAATTTTAAAAAGATTTATAATATATATTTTGCTTACAGAAAGATGCTACGGTCTGTACTCGCTTGGAGTGTGAGTATCCTAGAATTAAAGATTTCTGCAGAGCAACTGCACCAGCGGCGGAAGGTTCTCCTTGTGGAGATGGTTTGGTAATTTCTGTTGTTCTTCATTTTTTAAGTATCAAATTTAAAAAAAAAGTCCTTAATAAAAGGCAGACTGTAAGAAATGGTATTTGTTATAGAAATGTACTACATAATTATATTAAATGAACTACATAATTATAGTATATATTAACGATATATAATATTATGTGATACTTTTTTAGATCTGTCTGAATGGCAGATGCGTGCTTGAAGGATTAATAAAGGACAAAGACAGAAAGTTACTCGAGAAGTTCTTACCGAAATTCACTCTTCAAAAGATCAAAAAGATTCCATGGTTGCAATTACTGAAAGACCTGAAGGACAAGATAAAGGACACAATAGAGGACACAAAGGACAAACTAATAGATACGAAGGACAAGATAAAGGACACAATAGAGGACACAAAAGACAAAATAATAGAAACGAAGGACAAAATAAAAAATACCCTAATAGACAAAAAAGACAAAATAATGGAGACACTAAAGAAGAAACTTTTCCCGTACAAATAAATACCAACGTTGCCAAGGTATAAAAATCGACTTACTGAACTTTAAAATGCGAAAACGGCCTGAAATTTATTTAAATTACGTTACTAACGAAAACAAACGCCCTTTTACTATTGCACGTAATTTTGTAATTAATCTTGTAATTTATATTATTCAATCTTGATATGTAGACATAATTTTTTGGCACAAGAGAAAATTTAATAATAATTATGTCTTTTTAAAGTAAATATTTCAATTTATGTGTTTTTACAGGACACTTATGAGCTGGTACATCTATTGCCACACACTATACTCTATACCGTTGTTGCTTTAATGAAATATATAAAAATAAACAATAAGATATACTTTCATATATTATGTATTAGGGATATATTTTATGTTCTTCTAAGAATATGTTTTAGAATATATCCCGAATGAAATTTTGCAATTTTTTGTACATAGTAGTAGTTTATGTATGTAAATACAGAAGAAGTCATGTATGCATGTGTAATTCGCAATAATACCAGTATATTACAAAATTCACATACACAAAATTCAAAAACTATAATATTCTCTCACACATCATTAGACAAGCAATAATTTCAGCTTTTGATGTCTCAAATTTAATTATATTTTAATGCAAATCTTTCATATTGAATTCTCAATTGTAAATTAAGTAATTGTAAGTTTCCATTGATATAAATTTTCAAAATTAAAAATTGTCATCATTTTTATAACTCTGAAACTTGAAATATAAATTTTAATGTGATATTTTACATTAATTAATTGTTCTGAGATGTCTCACATATTAATGTCCATGAATTTAGAGAAAATGTGATAGTTTTGAAGTGCCTTATATATAATGCGCAACATAATGAAAAATATATATATATATAAAAACGAACAAAATAAATATTAATCTATCTCAACTATAATTTCAAAAATTTTATATAATATAGTGGCATGTGCAAGTGGCATGCTACATATCAACAGATAATTCTATTTAACACACAGTAGTTTTATAGGTAACTTTTGCAACAGTGAAACTTAAGTAATTTTTTATACATATGTAAATGAGTGTTTTATATTAATTAAAATGAAAACATTTCACTTGGTTCATTCAATATAAATATGATTTTACATATGATGTAAGAATAAGAAGCTAAATACAAAAAAATAAATACAATACAAAAATAATGTGATTATTATACAGTTGTTGAATCTATGCCTACCTCATCATACAGTTCGTTTTTGTTAACGGGATAATTTTCCAAAATGCAATCTATTATTTCAACGCATATCTTCTTCCTTTTTAAATATTCACGCGAGTATTCATCCAAATCCTCCTGCGCCTTTCGTTTAGATTCTTGCAGGTCTTCAGTGCCACTCGTTTCCATCAGCTCATCCAATTTGTGTGTTAACTGTTTCACATTTTGCTGCAGAACTATCTTTTCCTTTTGCACATCTTCCAGCGTCAAGCTCGATTTCAGCGAGGCTAAAAGTGTTTCCTGTTCTTTCATTTCTTTCACGACTTCCTGATATTTACTCTCGACTTCATTGGCATGAGTCTGTAGCTCCTTGTCAATCCTCATTAGCTCGTCAGGTTTATACGTTGAATCTTGAACAACGCAATATATCTTCTGTTTGCCATAAACCTGATAATAAGATGAGAATATTTTATTTTTAGTATTTTACTTTTGCATCAGCTGCGAGCCTTGCCTTATCTTACTTTTTCAAACAGTTTCCCATCTGCCACCAATTGATCCATAGCCTTTTGAACCACAGTTTTATTGTGTTCATTATGTAAATGTGTGACTACGTCATTCACGCTGTAAGGTCTATTCTGTGTCTTCATGTAATTATAAACAACCTCCACAGCCATTCTGTTACGTCTCTTCAATTAACTGTAACATAATTGAGATATTATACACATTGAGATAGTAACATAACCATTTGAGATACTGTGAAAAGAGTGTCATTTTAGAAACATTCAATTACAAATACTAAATTATAAACGGTTATTTGATATATAAATTTAAATTAAACATTTAAAGCGTAAATTTAAATCGTATGCCGAATATAATCACTGCTTACGAGCCGGCAAGCAATGTATCAAAGACCATCTAATAATAACGAGATATTAGTGTATTTTTATTCATTTATTTACTACTTTCGTCTTCTTCTCTTGTCTCTATCTTGAATTTTCAATCTTATTTATTATTGTTTATTATTGTTTATTACCTTGCAGACACACAACGTGAAACAATGTCAGAATATACGTCTGATACTACTAGTAGAATACGTCATAAGAAATACGTTGTATGTACCTACACTTATCTGCAAAATATCGACGTTCGTCCAAATTATTAAGAAAACATACTTAAGCAGAAAATAATCAGAGCTAAAATTTTTTCGGTAATCTCAAAAACATCCAAAATTATTAGAATGTATTTTGAAACTGGAACAAAATCTGATTCAAATTTCGCGGCTTTTTAATGCAATAATTTAGTGGTAAATATTAAAAACCACTTCTCCCTATGAATGTTGGGGGACAAGGTGATTTGATTTACGACAGAGACATCTCTCGGAAATTTTTGGGAACATTTTTTGTAATTTGCAGCTTTTCCGCTAGATGTAGCTCGCGAAATTGCGTTCTGAAACACATTGGCTGGGTTCGGGGAGACGCTAAAAGTATTATTCTATCCTTGTTGCTCAGTGAATGTCGAAGAAAGATAGAGCACGCTCACAGCGCCAAAAGCGTGCTCTCCGAACCCAACCATAAACGATGTTTCTTGTCAAGATCGCGAAATTTGAATATGACAGATTAGACCTTTGATTAACTTTATATCTATTTTTTCTGATAATCAATTACTTCTTGAGAAAACGTAATGAGAATTATAATTTATAAAAGCATATATATTTTAAAAATATATATATGATTAGTTTTGTTTAATAAATTAATTGTTTAAATGTTATTTAACAAGATAATTAATATAAATGTTGAAATATTTATTATACCTTTCTCGCTTTTATAAAAATATTAGACGCAAAAGAAAAAAGATAAGGAGCTAGATGTGATTTTAGATCACGTCACACATACACAAGATAAAATGAATTAAAAGGTAGTATAAATTTTCATAACGTACCATTTTTTTATTTTCTAGATATAAATCATTTATTTCAATTAAGCAATAATTTGGAAAAAAAAAAAACAATCGTTAAAATATTCAGAGTTAGTTGATCTCGTCAAAGAATTCCGCACCGTCCATATGGATGGCCAAAAAAGATGGCCGCTTTGATCCCGAGGTATACTCTACAAGCAGCAAGTAAGATTGTCACGTCGTTTACGCTTTTTGTAATATTTAACATTTTCTCCCGAAATCAAGATGTACAAACGTTTAGATAGTAAAATGGGGTTGCATGTAACTTATTTTCTATCGACACGCTACGATACAGATACATGTTTTTGCATAATTACATAACCAACAGTTTGTTTTGATGTGCATTTGCAGGGAAGCAGACAACATGCATCGCGGCCGTCGCGACGGTGCAGACGAATCATTACTCGTCGCAGCCGCCGCGAGTTATCAAAAATCCCACCACCGCCTCTCTGAAAAGAGGTACAGGTGGCCGTAGCTCCTTCAACGGGATAGTATGCACGGTATTCGGTGCGACTGGATTTGTTGGGCGCTATGTGTGCAACCGCCTCGGCAAGATTGGCACTCAGGTACAATGCAACATTGAAACGAAGGAAACCGAAAATATCGACTTATCTATTGCAGGAGTAAAATATAATACAATGCAATGAGCTTTTCAGTTGATTATCATGCTTTGTTTGCAGTTGATAATACCGTACAGAGGTGACATGTACAACTGCTTGCCTCTGAAGCTCTGTGGAGATCTGGGACAAATTCTGTTTCATCCGTTTCATCTGCGCGATGACGAGTCGATAAGAAAATGTATTAAATACTCCAATGTAGTTATCAATCTGATTGGTCGCGATTGGGAAACCAGAAACTTCACTTTTCACGAGGTACACGTTGAGGGGGCCAGAAGACTCGCCAGACTGTGTAAGGAAGCCAATGTCGAGCACTTCATTCATGTGTCCGCCCTAAACGTGACCAATGACTTGGAGGTAGATTGAACTACACTTGTATAGCATATTAAGGCTGTGTTTTCTTTGGTACTTAGCGCTTGTAAGCATCATTTGTCCTTGTTTAACGTTTGATTGAACAACAAAGAATTAACTGAAATGATGCTCACAATGCCATAAGTGCCAAAGGAAACTCAACCTAAGTCAGAACAATTTGTGATTTTCTCACTGTAATAATATTCCCACGTTTAGTCACACGTACTAGATGGCGGTTCGCAATTCCTTCGTACGAAATGGGAAGGCGAATGCGCGGTGCGAGAAGAATTTCCCGAGGCTACGATTATTCGGCCGTCGAACATATGGGGCCAGGAGGACCGATTTTTGCGTATGTACGCCGGCATGATGAGACATCATTTCAGGTAATTTGCGTGAAAATAGATTTCCCAGCATAATAGAAATGATATCTCTATTACAATCTGATGACATAATGTATTTCTTATAGGACTGTACCATTGTGGGAAAAAGGTGAAAAGACGGAAAAGCAGCCAGTGGCTGTGTACGATGTCGGCAAAGGTATCGCAGCTGTCGCAAAGGACCCCAGAAACACAGCCGGCAAAACTTATCAGTTTGTCGGGTATGGACGATTATTACATTCGTTAATATCGTTACCCCGATTGTTTTCGGGAAATGTGAATATTTTATCTGCGTAGGCCAAATCGTTATAAACTGTCTGAATTACTGGACTGGTTCCATCGAATACGGATACGTGATCCAGTCGAAGACGGCTACATGAGAATCAACTTAAAATACGCGCCACTTTTCAAACTTAAAGTCACTTTGAATGAATTCATAAGTACCGCGTATCCTTTAGGAAACTTACAATGGGAACATTTGGAAAGAGTATGTTTTAATTTTATTATGAAAGCGTTTGCAAATAAAATAATACGATTTAGAAAATTAAATACTATTAAATTGACATTGTGTCTTTCAGGAAGCGGTATCTGATAAAATATCAAAGGCACTGCCAACTCTAGAAGATCTTGGCATCGAGTTAACGACAATGGAATCGCGAGTTCACTGGGAGTTGAAACCGTTCCGTAAAGATATTCAATATATGGAGAGCGTTGGCGAGTTCGATCCTGTTCCGAATCCACCAACCATACCAATTCATTAAATGCTTTCTCTAATATGCTAGATATATAGATAATATAAATATAGAATAAAATATGTACTCTTACCGTTAAGTAATACTTACTGTAAAGAGTATGTTGTTAATTAAATATCGCGATTTCAAATACATATTAAATTATTTAAACATTTATATTTTACAAGTTCTATCAATTTTAGATTAGGCGGAGGTAATTTCTCGAATCTTCTATCAAATAAAAGAAATTTGCTTCAAGAATTTCCTATGGAATTTTCAATAATATCAGAAAATTGTGGAATATTTATGGAAATCACGAGGAGACTACATATTCATGTTTTATTCCATTTATTATATGACAGGATAGTCTAACTACAATGAAAGATTACAGTGTTCAATAATCGTGTCTATTAAACGCTATTTCAAACATTGGTAAAAAATATAAGCTAGGTTGGTCCTCGGTTATTATGCTGACCGAAGGCCAAGCAAATCTTCCATTACGAATGGCAGCGAACACGTTTTATATAGTGCTTTTTTGTTTTTTTTTTTTAATTTTATTAAGCATAATATAGCATTACTTCGTAATTCTGATTTATTTCGTATATAGCAGTTGGACGCCAATGTATTTTTATCTATAAAGCAGTATTTTTTTTTAACGAATTCGATTATGCGAAGAACAGAATGTTCTGTAGTATATATCGTTTCAAATTTCCTACATGATACTTTCTTCTTTTCTTTCTTCGTATTCTCATGTATTTACCTGACTTTCAATATCAAGTAAATACAAAATGTTGGCACAGTAAACGCTTTTATACAAAGTATACTACGTATACGACTGTTCACAGTATCAAATGTAACTCGGAAGCATTTCGTATATCGTGACTTTTAAGGGAGTCAATGCCTCGTCTAATTAATGATGCATCAGTTCCGCTGACTTCGATGAAAGCAAATTTTTGCATGCGGTTTCTAACGTGTGGGACGATAAGCAATTTCTAAGATAATGCTGGTGAAAGATTGACAGCGCAGCGATGTTACGGAAGAACGTTCCACTTTAATGGAATTTCTCGTTTCATCGATATTTCTATTGACTTTTCATATACGCACACATGCGTATGATTCATAATGGTAATTAATTATTCGTCTAAAATGTTGAGCATGTGATACACTGCTATCCACTTCCATCTCGTTCGATTCATATTTAAAAGATACACAGATTAAAAGGTCCTGATGCAAGTATGTCTCAAAATCGCATCTGAACAATTCAAAATTTAAAAAATAAATGATGAATTTAGTAAGTGATTTTGTTTTTTCTTTTCCCTTTTTATTCAAATTATTTCAATATTATTTTATCCTCCTGAAGTTTACTAATTACTACAATTACTTCAAAGTTATTTTAGAAAAACTGATATTCGATTTCCAGTTTAAAAATAAAAATTAATTTTCTCACAAAATGAAATTATTTTGTCTATCTCTTTTAAACCGTGTATCTTTGTGCACGAAAATTGTGATATTTCAATCTTTTTCCGCTAATCTTGCGCGTCAACGCAATTAAACATGTGTACTTAATCGCTAGATACTTTCATCGCGTTTCCCATTAATTTAAATGATCCCTTAGTTTGCTAATAGGATCGTAAAGCAGGTGAACGTACAGACGCGTAGCTCGGATTCCTGGACCCGGAAGTAAGATTTGTAGTGGACCTATTTAGAGATATAAGACTCTCCAAAATTATATATATTATTAATTATATATACTCTAGTTTTTTTTAATATTACATTATGTCAAGATATGTTATAATGTGAAATTTTGTTCGTAACTAATATTTCCATTACGACATGTATGTGTAATATAAAAAAATCGGTGGCCCTTTGCTTAGCGGATAAAATTTCATTTTGGCTTTTCCCTATATTTTATTTCAGTTTTTTCCTAAAAAAACAAACGTACTCTACACGACGCGTCCACGCAAAATTCGAAGCCTCGAGTAAGTGCAATAGTGCTGGTCCAGTATGCCGGCCAGTTAAAGCTCGCATAACGTTCTATCTCTCATAACTACCCGCGATCGACAATCGTGTATTCGCGGAATTTGTTGTCTTGATTCATTACAAAAAAAAAAAATCGAAAGGACTGTGCATAGGCCCGTATTATTGTTATATATTTCTGAGTTTTAATTAAAAAAATAAGTATTTGCTGCTGTGAGATCACCGTCAAATGCAAAGAATAAGAGGATAAAAAAGAAAGTTTGCATCCAGTAACTTATCGCATTAACAATTATATGCAACAATAAAAAATGGTATAAACAACAGATAAATTCTTTTTTATATGATAAATAACGTGAGATATAATATGAGACCGTAATAGAGATATGCAAAGAATTTGTTTAATGCCGAATCGAATTAAATTAGTGATATATATATAACTTTCAATTAACATAATTAGTATTGAATATTAATATATAAATGACGAAAGATTTTGATATTGTGTAACAAAAATAATATTGATTATGTAAAGTTATTTTACACATAATTTTTTAAAATTGTCAATATACTCGTATATGATTTGTATTTGAACTTTTTAGATTCGAAATTTTCGAACAGTTCGAATTTGAATCATAGAGGTTAAAATCCGAATCGAATGTTACCTAATTTAATTCAATTCAACTCGTATTCGAATAGTTCGCACATCTCTATACTATAATAATTACCGTAACATTTTCGGATAAATAGATATAATAGAATTATACGCTCCTCGATCGCGTTTTAAATATTCTACCAAGAACAAAGAAATATTTTCGACGCTAGATAAACGATCTTCTCGATATGTGAGATCACTTATTTATTCACTTTCATGTGCGAGAGGATATGTATCCATTTGGCATTCAATGATTAGCCGCGTTTTTTTTCCCGTTCATACGACAATAACAATCGTTTCTCGCGCAAATGAATCTCTCGTTATGTTGCGCGAACGTTCATACATCTCGATCCGATATTATCGAGAATAATAATGCGGATAAATGTTATAGGGACAGGAGCTTCTTTATTGCTATTTTTTTTAGTT
Organism: Monomorium pharaonis; assembly: GCF_013373865.1. Taxonomy (NCBI): domain Eukaryota; kingdom Metazoa; phylum Arthropoda; class Insecta; order Hymenoptera; family Formicidae; genus Monomorium; species Monomorium pharaonis. The sequence goes on from NC_050473.1 coordinate 3,271,481, forward strand.
TTTAGTATACTCTGCATTCATATCCCTTCAATGCTGTATATTCTTTTCGGTTAACAACGGAAAATATCACATTGTACAACAATGTACAACATCTATAAAAAGCTCTCATTTAATCTTCTCTGAGTGAGTTTTTTCTGCGACAAAATATTGATTCCACTTGTCGAAACTGAATTAAAAAACGAGGCTAATAAATTTGTCCTTTACGAGATCAGTTTGCAGTGAAATATATGATAGTTAATTTGAAGAAAAGAATAGAAGAAGAATCAGAAATGTCTTTCGAGAAGTCAAAAAACGACAGAAAAAAAATTTTAGGACTAGATTATGTTTTTGCAACATTGAAGCAATCTAGTGTCAGACATTAAAATTAGATTTCTATTTAGTCTATTGTTTTGATGAATTAAATTTACATCTTGGCACCGCAAATCTAAATTTCGTTTACTAATTATAACTTCGTAGATCTTTGCTAAAATGTTTGCAGATTATTTCGAATCGCGAGACCACTCTTCTCTTTTTTTTTTCTAATATGAGCTCCTCTCGTGTCAAGTCATAGAAGATCAATGCCGAAACTCTACAGTGATGCTATGCGATATACCTAATGTAACTGGTACGAGATGTCCTCTCGCTTCTCATCTTTACCGGATTGCGAAGACTCCGCTGCACGAGGAGGACGAAGACGGGAAAGACCTCTCGGCACACAAGCCGTACAGCAGTAGCACACAAGCGCGCACATAAATATACCGATCGTTTATCGTCGCCTCGAGCATTCGAACGCGGAACAATCGTCGAGGAAACTTGCCGTAGCAAGCTCATCGGAAGAAGTTCGTCGAGGCGAACAGAAAGACGATCAGCAGCAGCGCCGAGAGACGGGACACCCCGACGACGCCTGAGCCCAGGTTGTCCTGGATCACGTTGTCGTGGCATCGCGCGACCAGGTCGAAGTCGACGACGTTCATCGGCTTGCCGTTGTACTCGAACGGCGAGATGCAGTAGTTGCGGCGTTGGAACTCGACGCTGTTGCCGCGGGCGAAGTCGCTCTCGAGGACGTTGTGCGCCTGGCAGTCGCACGGGAAGTGATTGTCGACCGCGCTGACCGTGTCCACCTCGAGGACTACGTCTCTGGCGTGGCGCGGCGCCTCCAGCACGTGATTCCCGTGGAAGCGTAGGATCTCGATGTAGTTTTCATGGCGCAGGTGTAGACGCTCGATCAGGTCGACCTTGTTGTTGAGCACGTTGAGGCGACTGACATAAGTTAGGCCGGCGAACGCATTTCTCTGCACCACGCCGAGGTCGCTCTCCTGGATGTAGATTGAGTGCACATGCGACAGGCCGCGGAAGGTGTAGGCCTGCAGCCCGGATAGGTCCATGTAGCTGAGCTTGAGTTGGCCAACGTGCTGGAGACCGTCGAAGGCCTCCTGCTCGATCGTACGGATGCCGGACGGGAAGATGAGATTGTTAACGTTGGTCAGGCCGGCGAACGCGTGGCTGTGGATCGTCAACAGCGGATTGTTGCTCAGCAGGATCACGTTCACGTTCGACGTGCCGGCGAATGAGTAGCCCTCGACGTAGCGGATCTTGTTGTTCGCCAGCAGTAGCACCGAGATGTTCTGCAACGCGGCGAACGAGAACTTCTCGATGCACGGCAGCGGCGTGTGCTGGATTGACAGTTCGCGCAATCGGTTCAGTCCGCGAAACGCAAACGGCCGTATGGTGGAGATGTTGTTGCCGTCCAGGGTGAGCTTACGCAGGAACCGGAGGCCGGCGAACGCGTCACCCTTTATCACCGGGAAGTTGTTCTTTGTCAGGGACAGCTCCTCCACGCTCTCCGGCAGCTGCTGCGCCGGGATGTCCTCGAGGCCACCTGTATTGCAGAGTACCTGTAACGGAAGCCACGTTTCGTTTCATGATGCAGATATAATAACGACGGAAGTGGTTCTAATGATTATTTGAGGTAAGAAATATATGACTGCTTTCTTTTCAATTCTTAAGCGATTTATGACGAAAAGAAAAAGAAACTATGAAATTAATGGTTCGAAATAAACTTTCAGTGAGGCGAGTGACTGACTCTAAACAATTTTCCGAATAGTAGTATGTTTATGCGTATAATAGTATATTTGTAACAAAACAAATTATGATTTTTCCACTGTATTTTTATGGGGCGAATTAATGAAATTTGACTCACTTGGGAATCAAAGGGTTCATTACTGGTATTGTTAGTATTGTTCTCTACCTGTTTCGGAGAAAGGCAAATGCATTCTGGTGGACAGTCCCGGTTTCTCGTTGTAGTAATCTCCAAGTCGGAGGTATACGTCAAATTCACCGCTGCTATGCATAGCAGGTAGTAAATGTAGATCTGAGAAATTAAATTACGCGAAGTGTTGTAAACAAAGTATGTGAAGAGGTCCCTTGTACATTAATTCGTGCACTATATTAACTTTAAATATCCCAGATTCACATTTTTTTCAAGAATGTAGAGAAAATAATCTCCAAAATACATTAAAAGAATTAAAGAATAAATTAAATAAACAAGTAAAAATAAATAAAACATTTTACTAATAGAGAGAAAAAGAAAGGGAAAAAAGAAAAAATTGAAAAGGCAAGAAGACAATTTAATTATCAGACATTTTTGAATCGAACTACATTTGGACAGTTGTGCAGCAGCATAATCGTCGATTAGAAAAAACCAAAGATGTATTCTTCATAATTCAATAAGTTAATTCAATCAAACTTGCATGACACACATTAATCATCAGGTTGATGCGCTATTTGCCAAATATGTAACGAAAGCTGGAAGCAAAACCCGAACGAACGATTGTCGCGACGAATCCCGATATACGTTTTTTATTCTTTTATTTAGAGAGGAATTTTTCAATCTCCCTTTTTCAATTTACCGAACCTGATCCAATTCCCAACAAATACCCCGAATGGAAATGGGACGACCTTCGCACCAACCTAACATTCATCTATTCGAGCATGCCGCATGTCGGATCGCAAGCCGATTGAGGCGTGCAATCGGACAGACGGACGCGGACGGCGCGAACGCATGCAATACGCACGAGACGCGGTGCGTATTATGCATCGCGACCGCATGCCGGGGCTGCGTACCTGCGCCCTGCGATACATCAATCCCGGGATTTTTACGGCGCATGCCTCGGCATATCCGGGGTGAGAACGTCACGCGAGAGGCGATGTAGGTGAGATGCGTGCGTGCGTGTGCGTGTGTACGTGTACGTGTGTGCGCGCGGGTATACAGGTGTACACGTCTCTAGGGGTGAAACGGGGCTATCGGGCCGAGGAGTGTCGCACGACGCGAAGCCAACACACCGAGCGGACCCGTAAACGGGGCCGCTTTTTCCTCTTCCTGCCGCGCGGAGAGGATGCCCACGCGCGAGAACGTACACGCAACTCCTCGCGCACGCACACCCGCTGCACGCACCCCTGCACGCACGCACGCGTGCGTGTCTGCTGCCCGCGCGCGAATCCACGCGCCAACCGACTCGCACTCCCCTTTCTCACGTCCACGGGAACGTTCTCCCTTCTGCCGCGACCGTTTGACGCGCGGAACACGGGACCACGACGACGAGCTGGAGAACGACGACCTGGACGACGACGACGACGAGCGGGCGGAGCGGCGAGATCTCAGCATCCGCGCGCGCGGCCGCATTCGCCGGCTGGGCTCGGGGCTTTATTTCTCCTCGGCCACCCTCTCGCCTTGTCAACCCCCTTTTCGCCGACCCCCTGCCGTTCGAAGGCTCGAGCGCACTGCGCAAGCCCATAATTATTCTCCCCGCGAGCGTATCGAGGAATGAGGCTTATTAGCGGGACCAGTAACTGTATTTCTCTCTATCTATCCTTTTCCCTTCTATCTCCTCTCTTTATCCCTACCCCTTTCCTGCCCTTATTCCCCGCAATCCCTGCCGAAAAGCCGAAAAGCCAAAAATTGCGTGCCGCGACTTCTACACGAGTCGTTTCGTAATTTAGGGTTCTCTTAGTATGTACCTGCTGCATTCGGAAGATTAAAGCTCACTACCCCTTCTTCATTTTTCCTAAAATTTTTAATCGCTTGTGTGTGTGTGTGTGTGTGTGTGTGTGTATATCTCTGTGTATGCGTTCTTATTTATCGACTTGACTGTAAATCAATCATTAATTATCGTCTAATTATTCTATTTTTCTCGCTATATTTGAATCAATAATTTTATCACAACAAAGCGACTTCTATTATTTAAACGAGAACTTTATTTCTCATCAAGTTTTTCTAAAGATAATATGTAAAAAATTGATAAGCATTTGAAAAATACACATATATGTATCTAAAGTAAGCATAAAATTATTACTGTCATTATTATAATAATATTCAATAGGAAATTTTTGAATACGTTGTATTTAACATCAATATAGACAAACTTTGATCATGACATGTAAGGGATAACGTTTTTAAAACAATCATCGTTTCGAAAAAGAAATCATGTATCAAATAATCTTTTTGAAAAATGTATACAATGTTATTTTAAAACGTTCACAAAAAGAACACATAAAATAATCAACATTATTTTTAAATTACGTTTTGCGAGAGCGTCTGCGACGAAGTCACAGATCATTAAGCATTAAGTCACTTAATTTTTTTTCTAATTTTCTTTCATCTTTGTATGATCAGTAGAAAAATTATCGCATACTCTATAACTGTAGAGCTTCAAATCGTCTTAATCCATCTTTGCAATTGCACGTAAACACACACACACACACACACACACACACACACACACGCGCGCGCGCGCGCGCGCGCGCGCGCGCGCGCGCGTAACGCATGCACGAAACGATCGGAAGGCGGAGATACGCTGCGGATCACTAAACTCGTACCACGCATGCACCCTCTAATCAAAGTAAACTTAATTAACAGGACTGATTAATAAGCGACAGTGGTGTGCAAGATTATATAGTTTATTTTGTAACAAACTCTCACAATTATTGATAAAATACATTGTAGGAGCAAGTGTGTAAATATATGTAATATATATAATATATAATCTATATATATATATATATATTTTATATATGCACAAATTAAAATGTATATTTGTACCTTTTTAATAACTATATTTGTACGCGCATTATATCACGTATATACATATATATAAATATGTACGTGAGCGCGCATTGTGCGTGTGCGTGTAAGTCAACATAGTAAAAAAAAAATCAGTCTTACATTCAGTCTTACATCGCTAGTTGTAAAAAGTGGTGTCGTCCACTTGTGACTATTTACAATCGTGCTGGACAGACGAAAGATCAAACGTCACGGTAAAAATACTTTCACATACTATTTAGACGGCTTCACGCGCGCACGCAACGTGCGTGATGCCTCGCTGACAACAATTTAATAGTTGACGCGCCCGCGTTCATATAGTAAAAATTAATCAACGAATAAAGCACGAACGAAGGCACTAGAAAACCTCACGATGTACCATATTCGAAGGACGCATCGATGCATCGAATTGCGTTTCGCAGACACACGTGGCTTAAAATAGATATTGCCGATTATATATTTTTATATAAAATGTGCTCTTACATCAGGGTCTCACACACCTCTCTGACCATAATCTGATCAAATCAAATTGCTTTTAAAAAACAACACACGTAATATCGACACGCACGAATCGCGATACGTGAATTTTTTTTTTTCATTGCATATATATTTTGCTCATCTGCAAGTTGTTTCGGTTTGATCTGCGCAAACGGACAGATACTTCGAAAAAGTATAACGTACAAACGTACATTACATGTGCCGAAAATAAAGACATCAAAACGTACAGGGTTAAAAGAGAGATGAATAATTTGCGATTAACATAAATCTTTCCCATTGTCAAAATAGGATCTTACATATACTTCTTACGCCCTATCAACGATTTCGATAAAAACCTAATTAGTTCCTTATAAAAATGTTATACTTGGCACTAGTGCCTTATAAAAGTGTTATACTTGTAATTAACACTTACTTTTAGTATTAAAAGAATTGCTGTTAATACTTTTAATACTTAAAATAAATAATAATTATTGGCCAATTTAATACTGCCCCGTATTACATTTTTATAGGGGGTGCATGATGTACCACGCTCGGTCTAAGTAAAATTTATTAAACGCTAACAATAACGTATCTTATTTGCTACTTACTTTCTAGTATTGTACAACATATATAAAAAAAATAATAATGTATATAACAATGACTATAAAATCTGTTCTTGTAATCTGTAAACAAAGCATTTTCAGAACTTGGAGTTGCCTTATGTAATACCTTGGTGGTTTAACGTTAGAGATCCTCTTGTGATATTGATTTATATTATATTAAAGGGACATTTAATCACATTGTTTTTTGTACGCTCTGTAAATATATTCTCTCTATATAAAAATTCTATTGCGATAAATATGGAATGACTTATGTATATTGAGGTAAAAATGTTCGAAGTAGCTTTGGCTTATGTATATGGAGGCAAAGTATCAACTTGACCCTTCTGTACGTTCCATTTCTTATGCACATATACTCGAATTGAAGCGTATACTACGCAACGCGCTTCTAATTGAATGTAATCTGTTCCGCCATCACTCTTTTCGCAAATATATGTTTTGTGATAAAAATCAATAAAATCACAAAATTTTTCAAATATCAGAAAGTTTACAAAATCATCGTGTTTTAAAATGGTATAATCTGAAACAATTTTAAATTAAACAGTTGCTTATTTGTGTCTAGCATCTTAAAAAGCTGTAAAAGTAAAAATAAATTTTTGCACTTTTCAATACGTTTCGTAATGCAGATATTTTAGTATTAGACGGAGGGTGCTAATACTAGGGCAAAGGATTTCTTAAAGAGGCAACCTTTCTCTAGTTATATGTAATATTTTATGAGAAGAAATAATAGAACCTATATAAGATTAAAATTATATAAAGTAATAAAGTATTTATTTATATTAATAAAAGGTGTAATTAATGTTTAAATCTGCCTCTTTATTTAATTGCAAATCTAAGCTTTCCTGATACTTTGCCTCGATAGGTATTGAGTATTCAGTAATTGATATCTGTATGCACACATACACACGCGCATACATACGTTTAGGTTTAAAATCTGTATTTTGTCAGTCTTACATTGATGAACACGTTTACTGAGGTAGTTCGTTATCATTATTATTGACATATTTGAGCGATATTGCAATCGTATCCCGGAAGTACATTCAGTAACAAATACAACGACGAAGCACTTATACAATTACTAACAAATTAATAGCGATGTTTAAATAAGCAATGCAATTTAGTTCGAATAAGCAATACAAACGAAGTCCATAATGAAATGATAAGTAGCAAGTAACGAACCGTCAAAACCTATCATCCCGAAATTATTTCCAGTGCTTACATTCATTGCTGATACGTTATTATTACAGAATATCCCTCCATATCATTTTCATTCGCGTTTATATAATAAGGAGGAGACAAAAGAACACTTCCGTACACATAGCGACGCTCGAGATTCCGTTCGTGAACCTCATTTCGCTATCAATTTGTTAAAGCATTAATGTCAATACAGTAGACAAGGATGCGGCACAAATGAATATGTCGCAAGACAAAAAGTTCTTCAATCCTCAAATGTCGCGGTATTCCATTAATGCAGATGTGTTTATCTTATCTAATAATTTTAGAAATACATATTTGAATCGGATAAGATTTGTTTTTTGTTTTAAGTAAAATTTTTAACTTTTTTTTAAATTTTACATCTTTTCATATATATTTTAATATCGTTATTGTCACGTTGAATACTATGAAATAATCTTTGGCTAGCGACACGTTCTTTTGTGCAAAAGTCGTGGCATTATTAAACCGTAACTCGCATGTAAATTTTAAATTTTAGGCGAATATATCTCAATTTACACAAAGAAAACATCATTGAGAAAACTAAATTTTTCAACTTGTTCAAATTTCTTTAATTCAAATATTTTATGTATTTAAGTTAAATATATAAATACTTGAAATAAAGATATTTAAGTACTTTGAAAAATTTAATCAATTTGACAACATTTTTTTCTCAAGTGTATCACTTGACTACATGCAAACCGTGAATTACGAACAACGAATCAAAACTTTACAATAATTAACAGTTTTATCGTTATTTTAGTTTTCTTTTTTAAGATAATCACTCTGTACTCTCTTTATAATTATTTAAATCTTGTTAAATTTTGAACAGAAATAAATAAACAGAAATAAATGTTTTGCGTTCAATTGTATCAATATACATAACGAAAGAACTAAGACATCCCATAAAAAACATCCCAGCAAAATATTATTTATAACGCTAGTTATTTACCAATAGATTCGAACAGAACGCCGCGTTAGATTAGTGTCACTTACGTTCGCGTTAATCTCATGTTCTGCCAGTAAGAAGCCGCTGTTATAATATAATGTGGTAGATCGACAACAGAAACTAAGCAGAGAGAATTTATCATTTCGCGTTATTGATAAAAATGAAATATATATCATTTAAATGGATACAGACGATAGATTTCCAGGTTTACTGGTTGGTTTCTGCGGTCAATCTGTCATCATATTTATATTCATACTCCATATATATTCTGACAGAATATTTTGTTACGTTCTGTCGATCGAATTTATGGTAGGTAAACGATTATATATATATATATATATCTGGGATAAAAGTATCTGTTCAAAATACCCGTAAAGAGATATGAGAAGATGCGAGAAGAAAATTCTAATTCGCAGTTACGCAACAGATGGAGTAATAAGACAGAGTAACAAGGAGCAATCAAGATCGAAATAAATTCACCTGGGAAATTCACGTAAATTTATCAGAGAAATAGAAAGATAGATGGAAGAAATAAAAGTCGCGAGAGAGACAAAAAAGTGGGATACCTGAGATTAGAATGCTTCAACACTGAAACATTCAACGTCAGGAGTCCCGAGTTTACCACTCGTTGAACTCGTATCTTATTACTCTCATTATCAGGTCACAAGAGTTAGCTGTAGTCGCAGCAGTCGTTGTTATCCAGGCCCGTTTCTTTCTCCTCTTTCACAATCGACGTGGTGGACGGCGGTACTATCACGGGAACGTCGGACTTGCGACTCACCGATAGATCCTCTACCTCATCATCCTGCGGCTGTTGGAGCTGCTGGTGTTTCGGCTTAGCGCAACGTATCACCGGGCTCAAGCTGCTGCGGCGGGTCAACGAGTCTGACATCGCGTCGCGATCCTGCGTGTCCTTCGTATTCCCCTTGGCGAAGGCTTCGAAAGACGCGGTGGCACTCGTGCCGGCCAGACCCTCGATGTTGGCGTTGCCGTCGTTCTCGCTCTCGGGCAAAGCGCTCGCGCTACTGCCGCCGCCGCCACCGCTGTTGTCGTAAAGGGCGCCGTTCACGTTGGCGCCGATGCCGTACGGGAAGCAAGCGCCGCTGCCCCCGTTGCTGCTCGTCGATCGCTTGAATGGCCGCGACGTCGGGATGCCGAGTTTCTTCACCTTATCGTAAAGCGTGCGCGATGGCACCCCGTACTTTCGCGCTGCCGCAACGGCGCTCATCCCGCCCCTCACAGCGTTGATCGCCCCGGTGATGTCGTCCCGGGTGTACTGCTTGTACCGTTTCCACTCGGGTTTCGGCTGGACAGAGTCTGCGACAGTAGACAATACGTCGAAATTGAATTATAATGCCGCCGTGAATGTATTGAAAGCGACGGAAAAATCAAAGGAGCGTCGCGTCGGCTGGATTCGAACTCGCGGAAGTTCCCTCCCTTGTTCCATACTATAGCTCTCTCACTGCTAGACTACACGGCTCCAATTACTTTGGTTTCTATTCCTTGGGACTTATAAGTCCCAAAATTAGAATTATACGGCGCTATATTATCGACACGAGTCCTTTCGACTCCAAATCTTACAGTATAAAGTTTACTGAGGCAAGTTTAATATACATAGAGAGAACGACTTCTTTGAATATTTTTGCTTTGTTTGGGTTTATTTATTTTATTCAAACAACATAATGTTATACGATATAACATTGTTTTTAATGGCTTGAAAAAAGTATTGTTGCATCGAATCAAACAGTATTAATAATCAAATAATTGTATTTATTTCTTAATTCATATAAACAGCTTCGTTCAGCTATTTAAAAGTATATATTTCATTGTTTTTGTGAAATTTTATTAAATTTAAATAAATATTTCTCTCTGTGTGTATTTTTATAATATTCAAATGCAAGAAAAACATATATTAAATTGTACAATTAAAAAAAATATATAAAAGAAACACATATGAATGATACATGTAAAAATAGATTAAACTCCAATAGTAAGGAAATGCAAGTTTGTTGATTTAATGAGTCACGACATTTATTATCCACGACAAATTTTATAGTACCGTAAAACACATATTGAAAAAAGGTTGCATTTCTAAATATTAAATTACTTAAGAGCTCCATTTTTTGTAGTCATTATAATGTCATAATGATAACGACGTACGATGTGATACATTGAAAAAGAGAAATGGTTGCAATTATCTTAGTTTAACTCTGTCGTATCTCTGGGATATATATACACATACAAAAATATTTAAACAAATGGTCCTATTAACTTCTATCTTTGCTTGCTTTAAAGAGGAAGGTTCGAGTTACATGTACAAATCATTTTGAAATGTTATGTTTTCAATAAAATATAGTTATATAAAACTTATATAAAATTTTATTATAATAAATATTGTAGTTTATATGTGTAATCACAAAGTGTGCGCAATCCACAATCTTTCAGTCTTTCAGAATATTTTTATTGTTCTAAATATATTTTAGATTTAACAGTCATATATATATTTTTTGCCTCTGGTTTGTAATTATAGTAATCAGAAAAGAACTTTGATCCGCGCTCATAAATATATCGATATTTTAACATTTTACGGCCGCTATCTTGAATCTCCCGTTCTAAATTTCAATTTTGATAGTTAATTTAGAATTAGCACTCCAAAAAGTCCATAGAACTGTCTCTGTATAAAATGTATTTTTTCTGGGAAAATCAGAGGGTGAAATATAGTTGGCATCGAAACCATAATTTATGATAATTTTCAATCACATTATGGTAATAGCAATCATTTTTTGGTTAGTGCAACACATCGTATACTATTATTAACTAACATTACAGTAATAATAAAATGTAAAAATGGAGCTTCGGACATATTTACTTGAATATTTAATTACAGTCAGAAATACTTTTCTCACGGTATACATTGTAATATATAATTTAAAATTAATCTAAGAAAATTAATTTTTCATTTTTATGTTATTCAATTGTGATTAGTTTACCTTGAGATTGATTCGCGGCACCTCTAACTCTACGTCTGCATGTAGAGTTTGTTCGTTCAACGCAAAATTTTGCAGACAATTACCAGATTGCAACGCAGCGAGGAAATAACCGGGGATCGCGGACGAGATGAATGATGACATGTTATCGCTACCTGAATTCCGGAAAGTGTCCCCGTATGATTGCGGCGAGGTCTGCCTCTCGTCCTCGTCCACGTAGGGCACGTCGGAAGCGTGAACGGAAGTTTCGCTGTGGGCCAGGTCGTTGCCAGACCGACGACTGCCGACGGTGTCGGTGTCATTCGCGGATCCGTTGCTACTCGCGTTGCGGTGGTAGTGACCGCCCTCGTGCACCTCGTGGCTGTCCGGCTGTAGCAGCGGCTGCATGGACTGCGAGCTGTCGACGTGAGCCTGGCCGAGCACCGTGCGCAGTATCGGCGTGTCGTTGTTCATCAGTAGAGGCGACGGCTGCATCAGCTTGCGGCGTAACTTGTGCGGCGAGGTCTCGATACCGTTGTCATAGGATGCACCGCCGCCGCCGCCGCCACCGCCGCCGCTGCCACCACCGCTGGCGAAAAGGGCGACCGCGTTGGTGGTGGAGGAGGAGAGCGATGTCGGAAGCTGATGACCTATACCGGCATGCATTAGCGATGACCACGTTATCGGTAACGTCCCCGGGATAAGATGACTTGGACGGTCGAGCGAAGATTTCCCGTAGAGGGACGAGTAGTCGCAGGTAGAGTGCGGCGGTGACGGGTGGCTGCCGCCGCTGCCACCACCACCACCGGTGCTGGTGCTGATAGCCGGCGGCGGCGACGTCGACATCTCTCTTGCATCATCGCGGTAAACGTCGCGCGTCATACGGCCGCCGTGTTCCTCTACCAAGCCCTTCACCTTCAGCATCTGCGCGACCTTCAGCAGCCCGGGTAGTTGGTCCTGCGCCACGTTCACCTCCCCGCGATACATGTACTCCAGTATCGCCTTTATCTCCGAATACTTCACATCCTTGAGGATGACAATCGGATGTTGATTCGGCACGTTGTGAAATAGGTGTTGGAAGTACGTGGAGCACGCGGCCAGCACGATTTTATGACACTCAATCGCCTCGCCGCAGTCAACGGCGAGGGTGACGTCGGTGAACGCCGCGTTGTGCAGCAACTCGCCGAAGACGGTCAGCATGTTCGAGCGATGATTGTTCCATCGAAGGCAGTATTGCTGAGAGGTAGACATGATGATATCCAAGGGATGATTGGTGCTGTATGAGACCTGTAGCGTAAACATACACAATCCTGTTCACCGAGATGCTCTCGACTGCAGTTCTACTGATCAACTGACCGAAGAAACAAAAGTCCTGTTCGCTTTGTGATTTCCCCCGCCCTTAAGTTAAATTGCCCTACCACTACGTACGATGTATTAGACAAAAAAGTTCTAAAGCTATTCAAGAAAAAGAATTATCTAAAGTAAATAGGTGGTCATGACAAGTAAGCAGGTACCAATCTGTTCTATGGCAGGTAACCATATCTATATTTTAACGTAAATAATATCTAATGTATATATTAGATTTTTAATGATTTGCATTGTATTATATTTCACGGTGCTCTTTCTCTTCGTCACTAAATCAACAAAATTTCAATCGTATCTATATCTAATTATTAATATTTTAATCAAAGATAATTGAACTAGAACAATTTCAGCTTGATCCTTGCGCAAGAAATAATATTGAAAATGGAGAAAATGTGTAAAAAACGAGTTTATGCCAAGAAACTTACAATATGATCGCATTAATTTTGTTATCCTAATTATTAGTAATTCTGTAAAATAAAGCGAATCTTTGTCTTGCCTCTCCCAGATAGGAAACTTTTGCAAAAGTTGTTACATTTTGCGGAAGCTGAAAGTATGTATATCTTTTGCTACAAAGAAATTTTGTGATTATCATTTGTAAATCTAAGTATTTATTCAGTTATTTATCAAATACAAATTTACAAATAATATATTTGAAATATTATGTATGTTTCATTCTGTTTCAAATTTCTTTGTAAACTTTTATTGAAGAATACTTGAATAATAATTGTAAAATTTCATGCTATAAAACTTTACTTTTGTTTTGCAATTATTTGTACAAATAATAATTAAAAAATTATTTTTTAATAAATATTCAGCAATAATTGTGTTTAGATTCATCATTATATTTTATGCAAGCATTTGTTCTAACATTGATTTTTTTAAAGATCTACATGTTGCATAAATTAAATTTAAAATTAATTATTTTTAAAATTAATTTTATAATTACGATATATTATACATTACTTTTTAAATTAAAATGATGCTAAACTTTTTTTGTATGCTTTCCTATCTGGGTCTAATATCTAAATTTGGAAGAATCTATGGAATTAAATGCAATTTGTACATTTTGTTTTTATATAACGTTAATTATCCAGAGATTCATAATATATTAGACATTTTCTCTGCAGATTTTATACTGAAATGAAAACAGATGTGCGTTTCATAATGAATGATTCATTCAATTTTTACTTAATCATTAACAGATACCTGCAATAAAGATAGTCTCATTTCTTCCTACATTTCTTGTTAGTTTATTTTACTTTCTGCTAGTTAACAAACTGCTTATTTTTTTTTAGATTTCTTGTTAGCTTACTTTCTGTTAGTTAACAAACTGCTGTATTGTCCCTTTCCCAATCGCACGATTGTTTTCGATTTCTAGCAAAGATTACGTATCTTAAGGTCCGAAAGAATGATTAGAAAACGTCAAAAAGATACAAATATCAACTATACAAATACCAACTGGTAAATGACCATAATGATAAAAATGCGATAAGACTGTCTGTCTGCAAGACGCAAAATATTTACATTACATTGCGTGATCGATGAAGTATTCTGTTACATTTAACAAATATATTCATTTAAATAATTACACAAGTTTCTTCCTCAACAATTACGTTTTATATCAAGAACCTATTTATCATAATGATGAAAGTTTCCTGCAATTATTTTGCAATTATCAAAATAGCTGTATTAATATAATTATTAATAATATAATAATAATATTATTATGTAAATGCATATTACATTATATTATTATACCGAGATATCGTCAATAAAAGCCGGATAAAGTTGCATTACGCTGGTGAAATCATAATGCGATCTACAAATGTAGCTTTTAATAACTCTCTTCGATTTTCTATAAAATTTAATTGTCATTTTTATACATGTTTTAAATTTATACGATTGAACGATGTCATTTGGTTGACTCATTGTCGAGATTCTTAGGTTTGTGTGTGAATATGTGGAGGAAAAGAGGGAAGACTTTTTTTAACCCTTTATGACCATAAAAGTGAAAGTAGAAGTTTCAACAAAACTCAGCATGAAGACATTTAAAAAATCCCCAAAATTATAAATATTTTTTGACTTACCTGACTGTTGCTTTCCCACATATACAACCCTTCTTTCGTATATCAAAGGACCCGAATCGAAACAAAATTATAGTTCGGTTTCTTGACAAATAAAGAAAACCGAAATTGTAATATTTAATAGTAATTTAAATAACTAAATCTGTAGAAGAGGCGAAGGTTGATTTGAATTGTCTCTATCAACTCATTGCACAAAAAAGAAAAACAAAAGATGACCAAAAAATGGTTCAAAGCGTTTGTAACATCAAATGGATCTTAACCATAAGCACTACCGTAACACAGAAGCGCAGCAGAACTGTGCTAATTATTTATCACACGGAGTGTGAGTTATACATTTGAAACACGCATAACGTTACATTGGTTCTGTCATCATCGAAATATTATTAAAATGTCCAGCCAAAAAAAGAACACAAAAAATTTAAATAAATTGTATAAATTTGTAGAAAATAAATTGCAAGGACCGTAAATCGAAAATAATTTAATAATCCGGTTATGACTTGGACGTTTTAAATTTTAAATTTAACAATTTCAATACGGTTTCGGTCTGACTAAAAAAAAAAACGGTTATAAAACGATTATTGATTCCGGTTCCGGTCCGGCCCTTGAATTAAAATAGAAGAATTTTATTACTAACACTACTTACAAATTCTGTAACCTAGTCACCGATTTTCCCGATCGTGTTTCTCTAAATGATACTTCATATTCTGCGTTTATATCTCGGCTGGCAAATGTTTGTAAATACCTTCGTAACGTTCTGCAAATTCAGCTGAAATAGCACGAAATCTTTAAGACCGTACGACTCACTCTACTTTAAACGATAATGACAGACTTTACACAAATAACGAAAAAGTAGCTTAAAAGTTTCTTAATGCAATTCTCGCTGGGCGCGACACTTTTCATTCGCAAGGACAGATTTACACAGCTTACAGCTTCATCTTTCTCTTTATTGACTACTTTAATTCTGCTACCATCTCTATTTATACTTGCGCAATTTATTTCTGACACTTTAACGTACACCTACAGAAGTAATATGCAACTTATCTCTCTCTATCCATTTTATATGAATAATCTTAATTATATATTGTTAAGGAATATTTATTCATTCGTTTTACTTCCTTTTATCGGATTGAAGATTTATCTATCACTTATTATCTGTCACTTTTTCGCTTCTATATTTTCCTCCTGTCCCGTAAATGATTAGGATAATGAGAGAAAATGAAATCGATCGATGTTTCGTCGGTTGTGGGGTGAAATCGCGTGGCGAGGGGAAAGTCAGTCGATATTTGCATTCTCTCGCGTATGGTGAGTCACACGGTCCCGTCTCGATTTCCCGCTTTGGGATTGGAACGACCTAGTAGTAGGAACCAAGTACTGTGATAAGACGGTACAGAGAGATAAGACAAAAAGAAAGGTTTCTGTTTGAGCTAGGGAAGGGAGTTTAGAACGTTCATACTGTATACGTGGAAGCGCATAACTGCGTTAGTGATGCCATCTTGACGTTTTAATCTGGTCGACCTGCAAATTATCCTCGACCGATCTACCCGCCAAAAAACGGGAAATTGAAAATGTCAAAAAAGCTGATGACGAAGGAAAAGCAAAAGAAAGAATATCAGCGAAACGAAAGCCTAAAAGTGAAAACCTATCCAACAAACTGACACCTTTTCACTTTAAATGGAAAAGAAATATTTTTTTTACCTATTTTCTTAACAACATGTGCGAGAGTTTAGCGCAGAGATCAGAGTCAAATGGACGACAATGAGCTTATTTTGTTAACTTAAGCAAAGGATCGATAAAATAAAAATCTTTTAACAAGTTGTTTTAACCGGTAGATTTTTTAAAGAAAATTTAACGTATCTTTCCTTTTTAATACATCACGGGAATCTGTCAAAAAGAAAGTCATTTAAATGCCGTCAGTGCGTCGAGCTTCGCGCTCGACGAACGAAAAGCGGAGATACTTGTTGGCTTCGCGTAGTCCTGACGGGTTGGGAGCGAAGGAGGAAAAAGAAATATTTACGTCGAACTTACTTGGTGATCCGTGGACGCGTCCCTCCTCGCAACGGCGAAAACGACGCTCGGCGCGACGGTCTAATAAAAGCGAGCTCAGCTTGCGGGAGTTGCTGCAGCTGAGGGAGTTCTGCCGCGGCAGAACGTGTCCCGCTTTTGCGTTGCGTTGCGTGCGTCTGCCTCTGGCTGATGATTTCCCGGATACACGAGGCGCGGATGAGATCAAGAAAAAGCGACGGGCCACCTCACGCTCGTTATCGGCATATCCCATACGATGTCTCGTCCGCTCCCCGTCCGCCCCCCGCCCGCCCAGTCCCTTTTGAATCTAGCGGGTACGCACGAAGTGCGTGCACTTCGAACGCGCTCGCGCGATCCTCCTCCTCCTCCTCCTCCTCCTCCTCCTCCTCCTCCTCCTCCCCGTTGTCGCTTTCGCCCTTTCCTCCGCGTGCGTGTCCACCTATTTATGTGACGCGTGCACGCCTCAGAGAACGCAGGAGTGAGAGGGAGAGAGAGCAATGAGGAGGAAGAAAGGGCTCACACATGCACACTGTCATGCACGCACCTCTCATTTCACGTATGTACGTATGTATCGACTCACAAACCCACCCCGCGCGATTCTTGATGATGATTATGATGATGACGATGATAACTGCGACTGACGGTAGAGAACGCGTGCGTAACGCAAGGAGAGTCTTTGCACGCACTCTCCGGCACTCCGGGGATAGGCCCGTCCGCGAGCACCGGGAATTAGAAAACCTTTCGTCCTGCTCGCTCCACGACCACTGACGACCGCTTGTACTGCTTGCTGACGCTGAAGCTAAGCTGGCATAAGGGTGGCGAAGCGAGGTCCCGTGCGTGAGCTTCTTTTTGTGTGAGAACCAATGGCGTAAACACTCCCACATAAGACTGCTCGTATTTTCCACCCATCAGGGAAGCCCTTACGTACTTTTTTATTTGTTTACTCTCTTTTAGCAAGAGATTAATTAATGCAGATAGATCTCCTGCATCAGGGTAGGATAAAACTCGCTCTGCGTTAGAAGCGGGCGACGAAAGTGTCAGAGGTATTGCGAAAATGTCTGAAAATGTGCAAAAACTTCATTGCTAAAGTCGAGACAGAGCTTTGGTAGCAGCGGGAAAGAATTTGAATCTGATGTGAATCGGGTTTTTAGGTATTTAGGTCTTTAGCTTAGCGTGCAGTCTGGGTTCGCTATCAAAAGAAAATCGAGGGAAAATTCGAAAGCGCTTTTAAAACAGCTTCGTACTTAGGTGGACTGCGAGAGAAAAAAATTACAGACAGCGTATGCGAGAGGGGTTCCATACCACGATATTTTCACGTACGAACTATAAAGAGACGGTTGCACGTTATATTTAGCAAACTGCTGCTCGTGCATTAGGTATAGCTGAAAATGTTCAGCAAACTAAGGCTGAGGTCTACTTGATGCTACAAACGCTTCGAAACATTTTTTGATTGGTCAATTTGTAAAATTCCGATTGATCAGCGTCAAGTGGACCAAAGCCCTAATCGTGCACTGAGAGTAAAAGATGGTTGCAATTACTTTAATTATAATTTATAGTCATTTCAATGCCAATTATATATTTATAAGTTGTTTTGGCCATACAAATTATAGCTATTAATTATTATTAATCTGTAAATAAAAAGCGAATGTTAAAAAATTATTATATTTATTGTAATTATGATTATGTATGCATTTACACAATCATGTGTATAAAAATGTTTATCTTACCTTGACCATGTAAAATTTCTTTTTAAAAATATAATACTAGACAATATTAAATTGTCCAGTAATTATTACTTAGTTTGAGTGTTAAAATTACTAACAGCAATGCTTTTAATACTTAAAATAAGTATAAACTATTATCCAATTTACTACTGTCTAGAATAATACTTTTGTATAAGAGTTATAGTCACATACTTTTCTCTCAGTATTTCGTGGAGCGCCGACTATTTAATTAACATTCAAATCTTAAAAAAGTTTAATACGTTAAAGTAAGCCTGGAGAGAGCAAGAAATAAATATTTCTAATTTATAATTTTTAAAATCCAGTTAAAATTATATTCTCCATATGCATTTACAAAAATTAAACTTTACTAAGTAGAAATATAATTACATGTCGTCTGTGCAATTTTACTGTTGCGATATATTAAGATAATATGCTGTTTCTCGTGTTGCAAATAGAGCGTAATGAATGGCATGCAGTACGAACGTTTGCGCGAACAACAGATATTCAAGTGCTCAATTTAATTGAGTGAATGACACATAGAGAATCGAGTTCTCTCAGCTATATTCTCCGAAGATTAATTAAATGGGAATCGTATCGCATAGTGACAAACTGATAAAACGGATAAGCGAGTAAAGCGTCACGATGCAATCGAGTAGGTAGTTAGAAATTTTGGCCTTGCTTGGTTGAAGCTGACTTTTTCGGATGCCTCGCGATCGTGCGTGCCGAGGGAAAATATATAAAAGTTACGCCATTGTATGTGCATGTGTGATAGTGCATAGCACCATTTCGGCGCATCGTCTCACACGTGCAGGCATAGCACACGCACTTATTCGCCTAGACCCTGGGGCGTACTATCGGCCAATCACGTGGCTCCTACACCAATATTCTGTGGGATGTATCACGCGCACAATTTAAGCAGACAGCGCGCGCGTGTGTGCGTATTTGTGTACACACGGTGCATGGGAACTATGAGCTCTACACCTACGTCAACTTCCCGCACGGATGGCCCTGATGCTCCACTCCACTAGTAATATGTGCGTATGCGTGTGTGCGTGCGACGAAGAGGCGAGGGAAGGATCGTAGATGAACGTACAAGAAAAAAAAACACCGGGGAAAATCTACCTATGTGTACGTTAAAAAATTTGAACATTGCAACCACTACCTAAGACTGCGGCGGACCCATACGCGTCGTTCGCCATAACATGCGTGCGGGCGGATGGGTGTGTAGAAGTGTGTAATTTCAGCGTATAGTATAGTAGTCAACGGACTACTAGGCCCTACCACACACATACACGTAGGGCGTGTCAGCCCTACGACTGAATTGGGTAACGGGGGTTACCATGCGGGGGTTGACGACTCCTCGAGTGAGTATCGTGAGAAAATCGCAATTCTCGGAAAAAGAAGGGCAAATAACACGGAAACGCGCGTGAAAGGCAGCAACCCGGGCTGCTTGGATCATAATTAACGGATCGCAGATTCGTTGACCCCGGAGCTCCGAAAATGCATTGGGCGAAACGCGCGCGTAGACGCTACTTAAGACGCATTAAATTAAAAAGTAGGAAAATGTTTTTGAATATTGTGTATATTTTAATTCTAATATTATATCAAATTTTTTACATATCACACAAAAGAATAACAAGTGTCGAATTCATTCTTATATACTCAAAGAAACGTATTTGTTGTTTTATATATATGCAATAATATATAATATTATTAGAAGAATTTGAAAATCTTGAATTTCAACGATATAATCTTCTTTCTATAACTATTATCTTACGAATATAATTATTTAAATTATAACTTTGATTTGACATGTGATATATTTTCTATCTAACATTCTTTCATTCAAGAAAGTGATTCTTAAATAACAAGAATACCATTTTCTTAGTTAAATTAGATACAATTTTAAAATAAATCTTTATTAAAATAATTTTTTTAATTTAACGCAATGTACTCTCATTTCAAGAGTTCTATTTTAAAATTAAAGATATTGTCAAAATATAATAACAATATTCTTTTTTAACTGTAATATTCAAAACATTTAAAACTAGTTAGAGCATTTAAAAATAAATATTATAAATACGAAAGCAGCGTTGTAACACTTTGTATAATTGTACATTCGCTGTCTTTTTTTAAATGCAATACCGAGGTATCTGTATATAGTTAAAATGGTAGAAAAATGCGAGCAATATTGTCAAACTTGGAAAAGATAGAATATTTATATCTCTTTCACAACGGGAAGGATAAATGTTTATTGTATGCTTAGGATCGCTATCAAATTTAGAAAGATCGAAAAAGATGATATCTTCGCTTGATTATTAAAAATAACATTTTTGGGATTTTCCGATTACACGATATCGTGTTCGTACAACGAATTTGTGGTTCTATTTGTCGTGCAACCGCATGCAATCGCTCGCACGAGAATGGCTGAAAATATGGCATCACTCGTCTCTTATCTCGTTGAGCGCGTCTAAAACCGGAGGAAAGGGCGCCGATAAGTCGGTCGGAGCGAAGGTTGGTAAAAAAAAAAAATCTCTTTCTACGGCCATGAGTGCGAAGAAGAGGAAGCGCGCGATGCGAGCGGAATGATGCGTGCAACGGGCGTACCTCAACGATGACGACTCCAATGATGATTTCATAGAGGGGAAGATGGAGAGAAAACGAGAGGGTGAGAGAGAGAGAGAAAGAGATAGAGTGAGAGAGGGAGGGACAGGCGGGAGCGCGCGGGGGAGGGTGAAAGGGCGAGGAAGAATGCAACGCGATGGCAAGGTGAATCTTTGTCCTGTTGCGCCATGCGCCATCGAGAAATTCTACCTTGTATTCGGAGGTAGCGCAGGCAGATGCGTGTACAGAGCTATGACAACAACCGGTGCATAAGCGGCCCGTCGCGTCGGTCGGTCTGATCGCCCTAGGGTGCGTCTTTCGTACTTTGTCCCCGTGACACATCCCACGATCACGTTATGATATTTATATAATATCATATGCGCCGTATGTATGTACAATTTTGACTGCAAATCGATTTTCTCTATGACGTTGTTATAGAAAATCGAGCTGTAGTGCGCGTATAATAAACCTTGAACTTGATAGTTCAGATTGATTGTTCCACGAAAGCTCTCCTATGTCTCTTTCTCTCTCTTTCTCGAGTTTTAATATAAAAATTTGATAATTAGTTGAAAAATTATCGACTTTCTAAGAGAAATCCAATTTATATAGTTTCTTTTTTTCGGAATAGCGTGTTAATCGCAAATTATTGGGGTCCGAATAGTTGTGAAGAAACACTACTATGAATTTTTATTCAAGGGACTGTCGTAAAAAATTATTCGCTACGTGAAGTATTCTTTTTGCTTTTTGGATTTTTATCTGTTTTATGTCTATCGTAAAAATGTGAGCGTGACACTTTTCAGAATTTGTTCCTTTTTTTGAGGAAACAAAGGAAAAACCCTATCTGTAAAAAAAAAGAAATAATTTATTTCTGAATTGCCGTTGTCTTCTATTTATTTTTTTCTTTTCTCTCCCTGTATGACGGTATGTCTTACAATTAGTGTGTAAAAGATTAGGAAACGATAATTTACCTGAGGACAGCAAAAGAAAGAATTTTCACAAACAAAACTGACATCTTGAAGCGACGCGTTGATAAGACGACGAGGAAAAAAAATGTAATGAAGGCTCGCGAACGAGCCGAATCTCGCGACGAAGATAAGGAATGTAGGATACCGGCGCCAATTGTCTTATCATAGTCGCCAGTATATCCAATTTCTACGATTATGTATATCTTCCCCCTTATCGGCGACGTGGCAATATAGTAAACGATAGGTTTCCTTTAGCGCACAACTGTGCACACAAGCATGAAAACAACAGATGATTGATTATACTTCATGGAGCCCCATGAAGTAAAAACCTTCAGTTCGTATCAGAGGATTTTCGCGTCTCGAGCTGATAATCTAGATTTGTATTTTAACTTCAAGTCGGGGATTTAAGTATACCAGGCCGTGTTACAATATTCACTGTCAGTATCGATAATCTATGATGTATTATACGTAATGTTATAGATTTCCAGTGTACTGGCAGTGAATATTGGAAACGCGGCCTAGAAAATCGTGAAGAAGTATGTTTCAAGTAGTTGCATTTGTTATTCACTCTTTCTTGCAGTTTAAAATTATATATTTTATGAAATCTTGGAATTCATAGAAATACGTAAATCTAAGTGTTACTTTTCGTCAAATTTGCGAGTCTATTCTCGCGGGAGAAATCATTAGTAACTTTTGTACTGCCGACTGTTTCGCGATGAAAAGCAATGATCGAAAGCCGCGTGAAAAAAATATTGATCGATTGCATAATAGATACGCGAAAAAGTAATACTGAAATTAATTGTAATCTTAAAGTTAGCAACCACAGACTCTTAATAAAAAAATTTGACATTAATAATAATAAGTTTTTGTGTATCATGATATTACATTTATCTTATAGATGTGTTTTTTTTCGGTGACTTAACGTCACTTTCTAAAGCGAAGATTCGTTAGCACTTTTTCACGAACCGCAGGTTGCAACCTTTCTTCGAGCGCCGCGACTCGAGATCGAATTTTTGATCGACACAAAAGTCGGCGGCTAGGATAAAAATAGAAAGGGGACGAGGAAAACTTTTTTCTGTTCGAGCATCCTGTGAAAGAGGACATTCCCCCCTTCGTTACTCCGACGAAGCGAGGAAGGTGGAAACTCGTATAAAGGAAAACAGGTTCCTCATAAGCCCTGGAGCTGCTCACTATCGCACAGTTGGCTTTTCGGGTCCTCTCTCCATCTTTTACCTTTTTTTTCTCTCCTGACATCTCTTTCTCTTCTTCGTAGGCGAGGAGTAGCATACTACTCCTGAGATGCGTGCAATGTTCCCAGCGCGCTCTTCCGCGCGTTCAGTGACCATCGCGTGACATGCGCGTCTGCACGCGTGTGTCTGCACGCCGTACGTTCCGATGCGTTAATAGGCCTGTTCTTTTTAGCTGCACTGGTGCACTGATGCAACAAATTAAAGTGAGACAAAGATATATTTTTTTTCATTCTAACTTGTTGCACCAGTGCGGCAGTGCAGCGAAAAAGAACAAGCCAAATGACGCGTCTGACGCGGAGAATCAAAAGTAGGATCGGAGCATTAGAAAACATTTCCGGCACAAAATCAATTTTGCAAAAAAAATGTAATAAACAAATTACTTTTTTACAAAGGAAATTTAAGAAGATTCTTCACATATTTCTTTAATTATTTCTTTGATTGACATAATTAGTTTTCATGCACAGTCAATTTTTACTAATTTGTTAATAACAATTGCAAAGTGCTTATACATCAAAAATGTTTTTTCATGGTCCTATTTTCAAATGTTACTTTTTTGGTTAACCTCGTTGGTCTGGCCAGCAATAAATTTTATTAATTTATGTTGTTAATTTATATTTATCGTTTTCATATGTGCAGAGAATAATTTTCAAAAAAGTTAATTATACA
Source organism: Monomorium pharaonis (assembly GCF_013373865.1). NCBI lineage: Eukaryota > Metazoa > Arthropoda > Insecta > Hymenoptera > Formicidae > Monomorium > Monomorium pharaonis. The sequence goes on from NC_050473.1 coordinate 3,295,462, forward strand.
TGTTCTTAGTAATTTTTAATTTGTTAAAATTAATTTTTGCAATGTGTCTTTTACATGTATGTATCATAAATTTTCCCTTACTGTTTCGATCCCATTTTCAAATGTTATTTTCAAGCCAACTCGGTTGCCTACGAGTTAACCCTTTAATGGGTTAACGAGAGAGATATGCCGTCCTCTCTCTTAAGCCGTCCCGAGGTTACTCGGCCGACGAGTCGAGTTAACGACCGCATATATACCCGGAATATTCACGGGCATACGGCGCGGCCTCGCCCTTCGCACGTGAGGGTTATTGACCCCGCTGTCCCGATCGATCCGAAGCTACCTGCTGGCACAGCAATTGTGTCAGCTCAACAAGAAAGAATATCCTTCGTTGTCCTGTTTTATGTTCTAGCCGTCTAGCCTGCGGACTGCAGGTGATGCAGACATCCAGGAAAACGCAGTGTATCCCTGTATACAATGCAGGTCAAGTGCAATTATTCTTTAAGAGAGAATTAGGCTGTATGTACACTTTTCTTTTCTTTTTCCTTCTCTTTTTTCTCCCTGCCTGTCTGCATATCCATCCCGGAATTCATTCCGCCTCTCGACACCTATAGAATACTGACCATAATCGTTGACCGTAATACCCTATTTACAGTAGTGAGCTCGCGGCTGTAACAGGTGTTATGTGGCCTTCCGTTCGCCGTGTTGCGCGAAATGCAGAACGGAGCGCAGCGCTTCCGGGTGAAATGTGGGTCACACGGCGGTATAAAGCGATCCTTGAAGAGAGGAATTCGCGACTGATCCTACATCCTCGCAATTATGCCACGCAATTATGTCATAATTATAATAAACGACAGAAGCTACCAACCCGGTAAAAAATTTTTTTATGTAAAAACAAATATATATAATTATATATAAAACATATTTATATATATTTATACTAATTTCTTTTTTTGTAAAATTTCTCTTTAATATAAAAAAATAATGATACTGAAAAGACAGAAACTAATTAAAAAGATATTTTTGTATTTTTTGACAAAATGTTAAATATGAAGAAATGAGAAAAAATGGACCTTATATAATTATGTATAAAATTATAATTATTTATACATTTTTATATAAAACATTTTTTACCAGGTGCACCTGCATTCGTCGCGTTCTGATAAATTAACAGATTTGGAGCAAATCTACACTAATATTAACATTTTTCTAAAATTTCTGTTCAACTAATTTAAAAAAGATCGTTGCGATAAAAAAAGAGGTAACGTTTTAATTTTCGGTGCAAGATAATTCTCGTATGAAGCATAGATTTTATTTTCTACCAGGAAGAATGTTGTACGTGAATTTACTTAATTTTACCGCTTCGGCTATCTATCTATTTATTCATTTACACAAGTTTTAAACCGAAATGAAGACAACTATAACATAAAACAAAACAGCAAAAAGCTAGGACTTCACATTCACTATATAATTTTTACGTAAACGCGCCCTTCCTGCCGCATGATAGTGAAAGGCTAAAAAAAATCCTGTAGCAACAGCTTAGTAAAATCTACACTCAGCTCGCCGACTTCCGCCGATCACCATCCGGTCACGAAAATCACAAGTGGTTTCCTGCCATTAAGCTGCTGAATTCCTAAATAACCGTATCTCTGTCATACAAACGCATATCTGACGATACGGAGACACGCGGCGAATCACAAGCAGCTGTCATAAAATTGCACGCGTGCATTCGGGAAAGCCTAGTATCGTTAAGTAGTTCGATTAGCACGTAAATAATTTAATCAATACGCTGGATATATACACAGCTTAGAGTATATGAGTGTGTCACTTCAACATGTAATCTAATGCTGCGCGATATTAATAATATTTATTATTATTGTAATTACAATTGCAATTATTACTGTTATAATTATTATGTAATACTTATAAGTTGATTGCGCTATCCGGTAAAGACTTTTTTACATATAAGAACGTATATAAATACATAGGTATAATTATTAACTAATTTTAGCCATCTTTATATGTTTATATTAGTTTCTTTCTTTTGTGATATTTCTGTTTGATGTTAAAAAAATACAAAAAAGACAAAAACTAATTAAAATAATCATTTTCGCATTGTTTTTTTCCAAAATTTAAATATGAAAGAATGAGAAAAAATTGCTATAATCCTTCATACATATTCCTTGAATAATAAATATATATTATTGTTTACTATTTGGGACGTTATCAAAAAACACTACAGAAATGTCAAATACAAGTTTATATTATTACATACATTTTCTTAAGAAAAGGAATTTTTTAAAAAATTTAAAAAAGAAAAATCTTCTGTCTGATAATTGTTAAATATTATTAAAAAGTGATAAATTAAATGAAGAGAAAAGAATTAAGGAATAAAAGCAAGTAAAATTATTTAATAAAATTTACAAAGTTGAAAAATTATGCAATAATTTTTTTTTCCAAAACGGTTTAAAGCTCTTTAGGCTAACGTCTTTAAAACCTAGTAACTCCTTTGTGTGAATTACCCAGGGCCAAGTTATTCAGACGAATAAAAGCCAAGCCAGTCAAATGATTTTGGCCGAGGGTATCGCTTTCAATTGATTGAATGCAAAGCGCATATTCGACCCTAAAACCTTGCGAAAAATTTTCTTATGCCGGACACAATCAAAGTTCCAACTAAAGGAAATTCCAGAAATTATTTACAAGGAGGAGTTGTATAATGTTTTGTATTATGATATTAAAAAGTTTATTCAGATTCAAAATAAAATTGTATTTTATAATTAAAAATAAAGAAGTAAATAAAAAATTTCAGAAAGAAGATTTACACCTCCCATCTCTTACGCCAATACCGCGCCGATAACGCGAGGTAACTTTGATGCTATTTTGCTAAACTGTTGGCAATGATATACACATTGATACATCAGAATCGTTGAGAACAAATATACGGCAAGTTGCCAGCATCCACGAGTAATCACAGCCTTGCGCGATTTCGCTTAGACACGCATCGTTATCTGTGGCGTGGGGAGTCGCTTGCATTATTAATCAAAGCTTGGCGTTGCCAAGTGGCGTCGGGACCAACCGGCCCTTCTCTCGAGCCGCATAATTTTAGGCCCCGCGGCGCACGCTTTCTTCCTCCTTCATACTTTCTTTTTATCTTTCTCTCTTCACTTCTTCTCTTCCTCGTCTCTCTTCCGAAAATTGACAACGCGGCTCGGCGCGCCGGGTCGCAATAAAAAATAAGCGACGTGTATCCCACATATAGGGCGTGGGTTTATCTGCATTAGGCGAGTGTTAGTGGGTCGGCAACCCGTCGCAAACCGGTCCTAGGGAATGTTAGCCCGATGGTGGCGATGTTGCCACGTGTATTACGCGTGATTTCTTAAAACTGCATCTATACGCAGCCGGCGGTTCGCTACGCAGGCACGTGTGCATGTACACACTCACGCATGCACACGCACGTGCGATTGCCCCATGTGATTTTCCCGACCTCGCTTATGGCCGTTGCTCTTTCGTTCTCTACTTTTCTAAGTTGGTTTTAGCCGACGGCTTTCCGGCGTTTCGGGATTGAAAAAAATTCTCGTACAAATCTCAAAATACAAGACTTACGCGATAATTACTTTTAATATTTAAAAATCTATTAAAATAATGTAATTATTAATTAATTAAATTAATGTACGATATACAGTAAATTTATCCTTAGATATTATAATTATTATACTTTAGCGGAAAACAAAAACTAACATTATCGAGAAACATGTATTGAGAAAAAAGTAGTTAATTTGACTAAATTATTCAACTTGATAAAATTTTCTTAATTTAAAAATTTATTTAATGTTTTAATTAAATATATATATATATATATATACTTGAATTAAATCTTAAGTATACTTTATATATTTAAATTAAATATATTTAAATTAAATATATGTATAAATACACTTCAACTAAAGAGGTTTAGTTAAGTTGGAAAATTTACGTCAAATTTACTTTTTTTTTCAGTGTGTGCAAACCCAGACAACATGCATGTCTAAAAGATGTTTTTAAGATATCTTTTTGACGTTACGCGCTGTCTTGAAAATGTAAAATCGTGCCTTTTCGAGGAAAATGGAGAGGAAGAGCGGATACGTTCTTCGTTTATGCAGAGAGCAATATTTAAGCATTTATGCAAGCGCGGCAACATGGATATCTAACAGTATATCGCGTATTCTCAACCGATGTTGTCATACACATATTATCTCTGCTGCGCTTGGCAACTGTAGCGTCTACCTTTGAACTGACCTGATACCAATAGAGAGAAGGAAAGGCCATTATCAGGAACAGAACAACGTGGCAAATCAAGATAAGTTTTGTTTACACAAGTCGTGCGACTTCTCTCATATCATTAGAAATTTTCTTTGTGTACTTAAAAATAGGAACCTTTAGACGGTCAATAATATCGATCAGTAATATTGACATCAATATTTTTGTAAGATTATTTCTGCGATTATGTTATTCACAATTGTGTGAAACTGATACTGGCGGAAATACACGGAGGCGCAGGATTTTTTTGGAAAAAGATTTTTATCAATTCTGTTAGCACAAAAATAACAATTTTTTGTGTTAATAAATTGCTTTTTTGAATATCTCCTTGTCTTTGATTTTACGGATGCGACTTTGAGATTGCGAAAATATTATTAAATATTTTGTAAATTATAACTTTTATTTTTTTTTAATGCCAAATACAGTTATTAAAAACGAATGTGTCTTTAATCCTAGAAGACAAAACCGTATTTGTCAAAAAGTCGAACTGATTGTGAATTATGATATGAGTCCGGTCTCGAAAATCCATCTAGCTACTTCAGGAGTGTAGTTTGAATTTCATTTGGGGTGATAACGCACCCCGCATTTGTCTTTTCATATTAATATTGCTATTGTTATTATTATATATAAAATATAATTACTTTAAGAAAAGGGTCTACTATATAATGACATTGCTAAATATATATTATTAAAAATATGATAAATTAAAAATTAAATAAAAAAAAAAGGAAGACTATAATAAAGTGGCAAGTAACACCATTTAATAAAATTTACATAATTAAAAAATTATGCAACGTTTTTTCTGAAAATGATAAAGGTCTTTAGGACAATTTTTAGATTTCATAATAATGCCTGGCGGATTGACTAGGGCCAAGTTAATCAAACAAATATTTATGCAAACAATGCAAAAACAACGCTGTTAATACTTAAAATAAGTATTAATTACTGGCCAATTTAATACTGTCCAATATTACACTTTTATAGGAAAAACGTTTAACTTTTTGTCGTGAAAATTGTTTTCATATTTAATTTTGTTTCTATACTAAAAATTTATAGGACTTGCTTACACTGATCGACAAAATGGTGTCCCTTGCCAAATTTCACACTGCACTCGGCATAATAGCAAGCACGCCGATGCTACATTCTTAACAAGAAAGGAACGTGAAATCAGGTATGTTTATGGTAGGAATGGATATCGGTCCGTATGGTGATCGCGGAATGATGACCGGCAGAATTGAGAATATTGTTAACAAAGAGAGAGAGAGAGAGAGAGAGAGAGAGAGAGAGAGAGAGAAAGAGAGAAGACTTCTATCAGAGATATTAGGTAGATTTTACCAAAAACGTTAACAATTTTAATGACTAATTATTCCACTTCTAATGGCAGAAAAAACAACTTTGCAACGTCGTAAAAATTCTCAATACGATCTTCAATACGGTTTTTGTGCTTTTATGTTCTTGTTGAGTCTAAATATATAAACTAATAATAGTATATTGTGTTATCAAGTGCGGAATATTCTATTTATAATTTATTCAATATTCAGCTATTTCTTGTGAGTGCGAAGAATGGACGTAGTTGCGTCCACGGCTGATCGTCTTTGGCTCGTGTGTTCACCCGCACGAGTGAGAATAGCTGATTCGCACATATTAGATACATTTTCTGTTACCTGTGCATCGAAGCATAGTTGCAGTTTTCAGATTTCTGTCACATTGCTCCGACTGTGAAGGGGATGAACTAAAGGACCAATCATATTAAAGAATTAGTGCTCAGTGTATGATTGGTTCTTGTCTTTAGTTCTTCATCCCCTCTACAACTACGGCTATGTGACAGAAGTCCGAAAACTGCATCGTTGCAGTTGGTCGTTGTATGGTCAAAATGTGGTCCTAGAATCTAAATTAATAGGTTAGCCAAGGTTAGGTTTGGTTAGGGCCTCGCAAAATTACCGACGTTTCGTCGCTTTCGCGACCCTAATCTTGGCTGACCTGTCAATTCGTGAAGACTTAAGGCACTCAAAGAACACTTCGACGCATAGGTAACAAAATTATGGATGCGTGGATTGGCTATTTCTAGTCATGCTGGTGAATGCACTCGCCTTGTGCGTCCATTCCCCGCAATAGTTGATTTCCCGCATTTGTTACACAATGTACTATTTAAAAAGTAAAAAATAAAAAGCTAAATAGAGCGCGCAAAGCGTGCGTCTCTAATGTTGAGTATATAAAAAAAGTCATGTTTCCAATATAGTAAAGTCAACTTTAATTACGAAATTTTTGGAAAAGAACCTGTGTTTTTTTTAGGTTTTTTTTTAAGTCCCGCGTACCGCAATCGCGTTGTGCATTCTACACCAAAAATGAATGCGTTAACGCGTTGGACATTACGCATGGAAATTCAGAGCGTGTCCGACAGTTTGATCGTACGTGCTCACCGTGTGTAAAATACTAAGCACAAGCATGAAAACTGAGCGGCTGATTACGCAATATTCAACTAGCCGAGAGTAAGAATATGTCCGGAACTTTTAAGAATCTTTTAGAAACCATATGAATATTCTACGATGCGGCATTATGTTGAATGTACCTTCGCGAGAACAACTTTTTACAAAACTACTCTCTTATCAGTCTTCAAGGATTACGGGGCTTCTTACGGCTTACGAGTACATACGCCCCGCGATTCAAAGAGCCAAGAGCTTGCCTCTTCTCGTGCACGAAAAGATTAAGAAAAAAATTACAAATTTATCAAATATTTATCAAATGTTAAAAGAAGGAAATGGGAAGAAGTAAAATTAGTTGCGGCAATGGTCGAGGAATCTTTTCGCGCATATCTTAATATAATTACGAAGTATTGTCGCAATTTAGAATGTGCAATTAAATTATATATAATACAATGGAGAAAAAAATGGCGGTTACCTTGTACAGTAATTTCAGTATCATCATACGAGAGAAGACGGAGAAACGGCGAAGATGTCCACCCGAAGACGATGGCTGGAATGAAAGAAGGTCGTTTTTCTAATAGATTCCTGTAGAACCTATTCCTGTGAAGCCCGCTCAAACGAACGCAGTTTTTCGTGCATTTTTGTAACCTAGTAACTCTTCAAAGTGACGAAGGAACACTGAAAAGAAAGAAAAAATAAAGGAAAAATGATAAAGAACCGAGAGAAGGTTAAAAAGGAAAAGAACAAGGGTGAGGGTAAGAACTCCCAAAATCAGGCCAAACTGGTTTGCAGTCTTCCCCTAAACGGTAGTTGACCCTATGCTAAGGGTCAATGTACTATGTACGCGACAGCGCCGTAATAAGGGAAGATGACGCTTGGAGCGATTCTCTCTTCTTCTATGCCTTCTTTACTACATTATTGATATATATAACAATCACTAACAGATTAATTATTAATTTTTTCCATTGAAAATGTTTACACACTTTCCTGTAATACAATTTTCCGCGTTACAAACAGAAACTTATCCTTGTTGCAGTAAAAAAAAAAAGAAATGTAATTAACTGTAAAAATTTCATTACTTTAATTACGCCTCTTTTGTCTTTTGCTGAGCAGCATTACAACAAATTTTCAATTCTAAATTTTTGCTTGTAACAAAAAAGTGTTTTACTACTAAACTAGTATGCCTTTGTGACTCCGATGAAAATGTAAATCGGAGCGTAAGTCAAATGTAAGGGAGGGTAATAGAAATAGCGAAATGTAAGAGAAGCGTTTAGTTTTTATAACGCTTTTTTTACATTTTATTGTTTCAATTTACAGTTTATAGACTTTTGTTTACGCTTCTATTACTCTCCTCTTGCATTCGACTTACGCTCCGATTTATATTTTTATTAGGAGAAGACTGCATTATTGATTAAGTCGTAGCTATACGACACTCCAAAATATAAATGTTTAAAAACCTGATATAGCATTTGATATTGTTCACTGCAATATTGCAATGTCACAAGTTGTAGTGCAACGTTATAAAGACATTGTAGAGACATAATTATATCAGATATACCAGCATACTTATAGCAACATAACATTAATGTTTTGGAAAAACAAAATTTCATAATTTAATTTAATAATTATATATTTTAATAATCATGTACTATATAATCAAACAATTTTGTGCAATATTTGAACATAAAAGATATTAATGATAATTGATTTCCTTTTAGATCATGTCGAAAATAGTCAAATGCACAAAATAATAAATAATATTTAATTAAATAAAAATATTTAATTAAAATATAGTGTAATTCGATGAATACAGTAACATTGTATTATTGCAAATTTATTGCATTGTTGCTATAATGTTTTGTTGCAGTCTTTTAAAAAAATTATATTTTATTAATTCAATTCAACAGCAATAATGCACCAACATTTCACAATGTGATTACAATATTGCGCCATTGCGATAAAAGATTGCTGCAATACGAAATAAGTGCTGCATGAGACTTCATTTCGACTTCCTTACTCTTCTTTTCTTACAGATACAGATTTATAATAAGATTGGACTTGTATAAAGTTAACAGGTTGAAGTTATTATGTATTTTTATGATTTCTTATAAGTTCTTACATGTTTTTACAATATCCTATGAGATATTAATAAGTTTTAATATAATACAAGATCATGTAAGAATTTAATAAAAAAGTGTTATTTTATTTAAATAATTTTATTTCATTAAAAATTTTTCTGTTAACTCATAAATAAATTTTATATATAATATCTAAAAATTAAAAATATTAATAACATTAGAGCTATTAATCATTGTGACCGAGCATAGACTGCAGCTTTAGTTCATGCGAAGATCTCACCGCGCGATCTTGTAGTATGGTGAAATTGGATATACGATAGATGGTCAGTTCCATGCGGATGTGCCTGTTGACCTGACCTGTTGACCACTATATTAATATAAAGCTAGTAATTCTGCTTGCATATGTAACAAACATGTTGTTTGTTGTTTGCAATGTGTTAAAGATTCTTGCAGATTGCGAGACAACAGGCAGTAGAAAACAAAATATAAAAAGTAGAATAAGAAATTTTCGCCCTAACGAACTTCTGATGCATAATGACTAAATAACGACAAGTTATTGCTATCACGTTATTGTATGCACGCGCGCGCGCGTGTGTGTGTGTGTGTGGGGGGGGGGGGGGTGTATGTGTATACATCAGAGGTACATCAGAAATGATAATAAAATTCCTTGTTCACAATTTTTGTTTCCTGTTTTTACTGTCTGTTCTCTAGAATGTAAAGGGCCTTATCTCATTGGGTGTTACGTTGCAGCGACGTCTCAAATGATTTCAAGATACAATTAACACATTGCTAACTAACTGCCAAATATCTGTGATAACAGCGATGTTGTAAAAAATAATTAATAAAAAAAAATAGATATTTGTTATTCATTTTTGAAATATAAATTGCAGTACAACAACAGCTGATTAATTGAAACATTTAAATTATTTAGTTACGTCGTAACAATGTCAAAGATTCGTTTTAGATTCACTTTCCTAAACTACGAGTTCTTTTAAATTAAACTAATTTTAAATTAAACTAGAAAAAAGTAAATATGTATATATTATTAGTATAATGCTCTCATTTTCCATTTTCTTTTAACTTAGTAAATTTGTGTATTTTTATGTGTAAAATCTTTTCTGATAATATTAAGAGGAGAAAAATTGTAGTTCAAATCGTTTTTAAAATTAAATTAATTTTAATGTTTTTTGATATCGGTAAGTGTTTTGTCAGTAAGTAGAAACATGATAAATTTATAACTGTAAAGATACTGCGCATGCTTTCTAATGTTGTCATATTTTTTAATATTGCAATTTATTAATTAAAATAAATTATTCAATCGAATAGCTTAATAATAATTCTTGGCCTTTTGTCCAAGGTGTTGTTAATGATGTTAAATTGCATGTAACCCTTTGTAAGATCAATGTTTTGAATCAAAGTTAAACAGATCATAATCGAATAATTTTAGTTAATTTTGCATATTTAAAATTGTTTATAGTTAAAAATTTAAACTTTATTAATTTGTATTAGTAAATATTTTCTACTTTAATTAAAAATAAAAGTTTCCTGGAAAATTTTAATTATAGCAGAGAATATTAGTTCGTGATTAAAGATTTAAACTTTGTAAATTTATATTAATAAATATTTTTTATTTTAATTAAAAATTGAAATTAGTTCTTAAATATAATTTAATTATAACAGAGATTTAGTTTGTAATTGCTGGAAATATAAAAATAAACATATGTATAAGTTTGGGCCACACAATTTAACGTTAACAACATCTTGAATAAGAAGCCAACGATTGTTATTAAATTGCTTGACTGAATAAATCATTTTACATTTAATTTATAAATTGCAATATTAAAAATAACGAAGAGCATATAGAATATCCTTACAACCATAAATTTATCATGTTTCTACCTGTTGACATAAAAAAAACTAAAAAATTAAATTAAAAAATTTAAAAAGGGACTTGAGCGACGATTTTCTTTCTCGGGAAAGATTCTGCGCACGGAAATACACATGCAAAATTTCTTATTAAAGTTTTCGGAACTCGATCTGGTATAGGCAGAAAGAAATCCTAAGAAATTCGTGGAAAAGATTAGAAAAGAGGGAAGAATGCAGGTCGAAAAATCGCCTTCCCAATAAGGATCAACGACCTATTGCCTCGTAGAGCCAAACTAAGAACATTGATAATCGTCGATCAGATGGAAAAGACGAATGGAAAGGAGCAGCGGTTGTAACAGGTGCCGCGCTGTTAGATCGCGCAGGAAATTCAAGCCGGTCATTGACGGTTCCAAGGGCACGCTACTTAAAAAAAATTCTTCTATCGCATCCAAGAAAGCGGCGTTTAAAAAAGAGCTCTGGGAAAACGGAGAGCGAGAAAGAGAAAAAATGATAGAGAGAGAGAGAGAGAGACGGAGTGTGAGAGGGGGAGGAAAGGAGGGAAAGAAGAAAGGGCGAATGACCTTGATGGATAGGGTTGTCCAACGAGGATGAGGAAAGAGAACGAGAGACGTGTAGATGCGTGAATTGTACCATTTTCGTGTAAGTCACTTTCCCCGCGTGCGTGTGCATGTACGTGAGCGATTTTGAGTGTATGGGTTGGTTATACAGGGTGTCCGATCGCGATTGTCTTACTATCAGCCACGGTTGAAAAAAAGGAACGGGATTTAAGCGAAACTGCCGCTTTTTCATATTTGACATTTTTGAATATTTACTGATTACCTGTGTTTTCTAATATGTTAAAATCGTCAACAAGTGCTTTCTTTGGGGCAATAATTTCTCAAAACGGCAACCCTTTTTTGTCTACAATAACTCTTTCTCCTAACAGAAAGTCTAAAAGAGAAAAAGAAGAAGAAAATAAGAAAGTATGCAATCCTTTCTCTGAATTTATGTAAAAGATTTTTGTTAGAATTGTGTGACATAAATTTAACTCAAGTAGCATATGCTAGTTTTGCATACGTTTTCTAAACGGTTACATAAAGCATTATAGTAGGTGAAAAATTTTAAAAACGTGTGTCAACCAACGCGTGGATAATTGCAGAATCTTCCATATAAGCAAATTCGGAGTTAAAATTTCAAAATGGAGTCGGTTGTACACATTTTTGGTAGGTTTCATAGACTTGCTGCAAATATTATTCTACATATTTCGCACGAACGTTTCCAATTGTTTTTTTTATGCAATGAATTATAACTTTTTACATTAATATCAAAATATACTTTTCACATTAATATAACACATTGTTAATGCAAAAAGCAATATAAGTTTCAGAATCACTTTATACTCAAAAGCTATTAGTAGAATCTTAAGTTCTTTATTTTTAATAATAAATTTATTATTAATCTGTTTTATCTGCATGTACGTGCATTTCTTCAGATTTACTTAACATTTAACGGGAATGGAAACGGGACACCCTGTAGCAAACCAACCAGTGGTTTAAAATTTCTTCTCTCCCTAGATCGAGTTGGCATCGGGGCACCGTTTCTCTCGAAGGGACTCCATCCGCGTGCGCCCTTGGAATGTGCAGTCGGATGCATTAATATTAGTGTATAGGACGCGTTGCTTGCAGCCGGCAGTTGAACTTCTTCGAGTAGCATACACGAAAAAAATGCGCCTTTATGCGAGCGATCACAGTTAAACGCGTAATTAATTAAATTTTACGATTTGACTATCTTAGTTATTCGCAAAGAACGAGGAAGCCTCACGACAAAGAATGAGGAAGTCGCAATCTCTGTGAACATGTCTTATTGACGCGCTCAATGATATTAATTTCTTTGTAATTGCGCGGAATAATAACATACCCGAGCTCCATTGCACATTTTGACGTTTACAATCGCTAGAAGCATGTAGATGGGCATCATTGTCTAAATATTTAAATATTATTTTATTTATATTGGACAAATACCTAGTTAGAAACTTTCGCAATAATTTTTATATTTTTAAAACCTCAAAAGTAAAATGTATATAATCTTTTCTACAAAAGAATTATAGTGATTAAGAATTATAATTTGTAAATCTATTCAATTATTTATCGATTATTTACAAATAATATTAAAATAGTGTATATGTTTTATATTTGCTATTTTAAACTTCTTTGTAAAATTTTCATTTAGAAAAATACTTGAATAATAATTCTACAGTTTGATGTTGTTAACTAATTTATACAATAATTATTATCTGTATTCAGCACTAATTGTATTAAGATGATTCTTTCTAATACTACAATAAATATGTAAACATATTTTAAGCGTCAATATTTTATAGATATGTCACAGTAATTAAATTTAGAATTAATAATTATCATCTATTTAGATTTAAACTTATAATACAATATATTGTATAATACATTTTAAAATAAGAATGCTAACATTTCTTTGCATGCGTTTCTATCTAGGTATGTAGAATAATACATTTTTTTAAAGAGTTTTGAAAATTTTACATTAATTTTAAAAATTTTGCCAAGAGCAAATACATGGGGTGCATTTCATTTGATTACAGTACCCTTACAATTAGATTTATTTCATCTTTGTTGCTTATGAAATATTAAATAAGGATAAGTGATGTTTGTAAGCATTGCAAGCGCCAAGTAGAATGTACCCATGGTGAAAAGTTAAAACGTGAGATGAAATACATAACGATTATGCCATTTTTCTTAATGGTTTCTTAAAATGTTTTCACAACCAGCTATCCCGCTTAAAAAATCCGACAGATAAAAAAATCTATATAATCCTATCATGTTTTTGGATAGTAAATATTTAATTTATTATCTTTATTATATTATTTAGCATATAATTTACTAATAATTTTTTATCAATCTATTAGAGTGTGTTTTGTTAAAATTAATATTATCTTATCATGTTTTTATTTTACATATGATGTATTATGTAATGCTTCACCATTAGAGTTTGCACTTTTTATATGTAAACAATTTTAATATTTTTTCTTTCATATATGAGTTATCTATCATTTTTCAAATTGTCATTTTGAATTAGATAATAAACCCGACAAATTATATAGAAATGCATACACGTTTAGTAATAAATTATTTAAAACAGATAACTTCTCCACAGTAATTCACAATGTCTTTCCAATAAAAACGATAAATTTATTATAAAATTAGATAAAATTTTAGTGAAAATAAAAATATGTTTCTATTATTATCGGTTTTCTAAACTATGGTAAATATTATTTACATTTATATATTTTATATTTTGTATGCATTTATATCGTTAGATTGGCTACACATCAGCGCGTCGAAAAAACAAAGCTCTTATTGGATATTGCACTGGGAGGTAGTCAGTCTTAATTGTTTATTCTTGTTCTTCATAAAATATGTCCAATGCTTTGAGTATTTTTTTACTGTCCTTCACTACTTCGGATAATTGCAATTTGTTTTTTATTTTAGACTCACATTGTAATTTATGTACAGTAAGTTTTCATTTTCTTTAAGAAATTTATTGTTACCTGATTTCGCAAATTTAGTATACTTCTCAAAAGGAAAGGGATAAAAAGGGTTGCCGTCCGTATAACGCCGCGTCATAGATTTATTTCAGTATGCATTTCGACCGTGACACGTAATATTTGCAACAATGAAAAAAGTGAAGAAAAAGAGAAAAAGTACCGTATAGACACGCTTATTATCTATATTGTAGTGATCAAGGATTGAAAGTTTTTATTCTTTACAAGAAATTTCAAAAAGAGTTACGTGCAAAGATACTGAAAGGGTAAATATGTGAAACTAATACATATTTCTTTTAGTACAAAATAATTGAGCACCGGAACAAAATTATTGCAAAAGAGTTTAGAAAAGGTATGTTCTTCAAATAATGAGAGAAATCGTTTATCAGACCGGCTCGCAAATATTGAAAGAGTCGTAAAAAATCCTCCATTTTACTTCACTGAACCATAGAATTATACGATGGAAATATACGACAGATCTCTTTTTTTTTAATGCAGATATATAGTATGTCTAATTATTTTCATTGGCAGTTTGTACAAAATCTGTATTATCAGTATATATTGAAAAAATAGTTCATAAGTATGGCATAAAGAAAATTGTATAAAATAAGTATTTTTTATAAGACCAAGTGTTAATTATTCTTAACAAAATGTGAAGATAATTATATCCAGTCAAAAAATTCACTTAAAAGTTTTAACGTATTACACGAATTAAGAAAAACAATATTGATCATGAATCCTGTATTTTGCATGTACATTTTTTCTCTATTCTACTTTTTTACCCTTTTTTTTTTTACAAAAGTCCTAACAAAAAAAGATATTTAATCCGAAGAACAATGTTATAACAGAGATATTTTATTTTCGAACGAATTAAAACAAGCCTTTCAGAACTGAAATCAATAAAAATCATCACAGAAAGAATCTAACATTGGCTATTTTTCAACAAGGTACAACATAGTGTTCTAATTAACTGTGATATAGTGTTAGAGCGGGAGCAGATTGTTGCATAACGCATAAGAGAATCAATCAATCAGAATTGTCTATTTCCTTCCCCAAGGTAGAAATAAAGACCTCTGTTAATTCTCTTATGCGTTATGCAAAAATCTGTGCTTTCACCCTTACACTGCTCGATGCGGTAAAAAGCTGAGTACGAGCGTGTAAATAATCGGTGTTATTAATTTTCAAAGAAATTTTTATATATAACATGTGACACTAATATGATAATTTCTAATATCAATTTTAATAACAATATTTTTCTTGTTACTCATTGGAATTAATATTATTATTGTTTGTCAATTGAGTCTAGAGTTCTAATTGTTCCAATATTACACAGCAGAACACAGTGTAACGTCAATGTGTCTTAGCTGGGAAACAGCCATTGTTTCGCAAAAAGAGTAGTTTCTAAAATTTTTTCAGTATATATAAATCATTCTGTTAAATAAATTGGTGTCAAACTTACAAGGAAACAGTGTAGTTGAAAATTCTGATTTTAATAAAACTTGGCATAAATATAGATATAGTAAATACATGAATTTAGAAATTTTTACTGAGTGTTACAAAATGGTATGAAAGAATAAAACTACCCTTCAAAGATAAAGACATTTTTGCCTTCTTTTAAATATATTTCGCAAACTAAACGATATGACTAACGAAATTTTTAATAAAGTAAGACATAATATTATACATTATTATACACAAGGTTACATACATAGGTAATATAAATAACACGTAGATATTAGATGTAAAATAAAAACATGTTAGTTTTATCGTATTATGTTACTTTATAAATATTAGATACATAAGAAGTCAATTTTATAAAAAATTTATTTCGAAAAATGAATTCTTCAAACCATTTTTCAATATCCAGTGAAAATTTCTAAATTTATGAAATCCCCTCTACATTTATGGCAAGTTTTATTAGAATTTTTGACCACGCGAGGTTTTTTCGTTAGAAATGAAAATATCATATCCTTTTTAAACATTATTCTTTCTGTAAGCTCATCAGAATATTGAATAATATCTTGCATTTTTTGACATGCAATAAAAAATAACAATTTCTTTCGAAACACATTGATTTAAAAAAAATTCGTTTAATTTAAAAGACAAAATGTTTTAGATGCACAATTTCTACTATTTTTGTTTCAAAAAGATATTGCATTTTTTATACAGGAATACATGAAAAGTAGATATAAATACATGTTTTGCAAATGCTTGTACAATTTATTTTATAAATGTTAATTAATATGCGTATATATACTACAATTTGCACATACACTTTTCACCTATATGTAATAGATTCTATCTAGTAATAATATGTCATGAGTTTGTGTGTGAAATAAATACTGGTCAGCTTTTTATATAAAAAAGATTGAAAGCTCTAGGAGCAAATATTTCTTTAATCTATTGGCGGATCTGTTTGAACCGTTTTATTTTCTACAGAACATCCTTTATTTAAGGAACCATATTTATTTGCAATATTTACTATTTCTCGAAGCGTGGCGTTTTCTTCTTTCAAAGAATGTAACGTCTCCTTCTCCTTTAATTCATTTTCCTCATCTAAAGCAGCGGCTGTTTTCATCACGGCTGCCATTTCATTAATTTTTTCTGCTTGACTGGTTATTATCTGTAAATTAATAAAATATGTATTAATAAAATATATACGAAAATATATATGTAATACATTTACATATATTTAAATGTATTAAATGTCTATTTGTTTTTTGCATTCTAATTTCCAAGAAATTAGATTAAATTAATAAGCAAATCTGTTTCATAAATAATGGAAAAATTTTAGGATTGCAAGAGTAATCATTATTATTATTATTTGAGGCATTATCTGTTTATTATTTAAAACGGAAATATTTTTACTTACATTAGCATATTTTGAATTATGCATGGACGAATAATCAGTTTTGCTGAGACGTAATAAAGAGGCAGTTTGCTGTCGATATTTGGACATTATAAGCTCCAGCGCATTCTGATGATCTTCCAGTGCATTTCTCAACTCCTTATTCTCTGCTTGTATTTCTCGCAAATGTTTGTTTTCCCTTTGGATTCCGGCAATCAACTGCAAGTGCGGTCTTTGCTTCGCTTCTGTATTTAAAATTTCTACTTCCTCTTGATACTATAACATAAAAGCAATTATATACATATAATAAGTATATAACAAATTATTTGTAATATTATAATACTAATAGTAATAATATAAGTTTATCCTTAGCATTCAACATACATAATTATAAAGTATATATTTACCTGCTTCATGTTATCAATTTGTCCGCACACAGCTTCTACCTCACTTATCAAGGTATCTGCTGTATTCTCATGATCTGAAATTCGAATGACCAATTTTTTGGCATCCAATATAATCTGTTGAAATGTCAACGACATCTGCAAATAGATATAAAACTTTCTTATCCATAAAACACATGACATTATTTGATGATCAAATGTTCAGTTTAAATAATATTAATTCTCGGTAAAATAAGAGGAATAAAGATACAATAGCAAGTGATATAAATGTTTGTTCTTGTTTCTCAAGTTTTACATTAAGATCTGATAATACTTTTAATTTAAAACCAGATAAGATTGGTATTGCTTTACACATTAGACGAAATCAAACAATTCCATCTTGATGCCTTTCACATTCGACCTGGATGATGCACGTGATTTTCCCCCCTTCGCACCAATGTCTTTCGATCGCATTCAGATTTTACTCGAATGTATCGCGAGCAGGGAAGTGCCTTTTGGACGCGTCCTCCAGGTAGAAGAGGCTGAGTAAGTCGTCGTCGTCATAGTCATCATCATTGTCGGCTTTTCGAACGGCATGTGTGCTCGACGTGGACGGTCGGGGTACTCACCTTTCGGGGAAGGCGATTCGCCAGACTCAACGATGGCACGCGATCCCGTAGCGCGTTCGGCGCATCCGATTAGTCGCCGGTGCCGAGGTTATACGCGAGGTCACGTCGTTCGTGTCGCCAAGGCTTGATTCGTCCCCGACGAGGGCTGTCCTGCTTGCCGTGCGGTGATGTGGTTCCTTCTTCTCAACACCCTCGCTGTGTACATGCCATTCCACTCCGCGAGGTCGGGGTACACGTACATGCATACATACATCAGCTGTGTGACGCCACGAAGTACTCGCGCATGACGTGACAGTGATAGCATATGCGAATAGCCGTCACAGACTTCAAATGGTAGACTGATAACTCCCCTTGACTGCATTCAGCGAAGAATATAGCGGTGGAAAATGTTGTAAAATTCTTTTATATGATTGGTTTATATATTTAGATCCAACAGGAACTAAGAGCAAGAACCAATCGTGTTGGAGAATTTTACACATCGCTACATTCTTCGTTGAAGAGAGGAATTTGCGAGCGGTCATCGCGTCGTTTTAGGCGTTTTCATTTATCAGCGCCTCTATGTGCACAAAATGTGCACATTGAACTACGTAGTCAAATATCTATGAATCCCGTAGGTAATGTGAATGACTTTTTGGGTCTCTTCTATGCTATGTCTACGTTTAATTATTTGGTTTTGTTTCATGCTATACCCGTAAATTTTACAATTATATGCATTCATATTTAAATCTGTTTTATGCAAATGTGCATAATCGTGTTCTATAAATGTGCAATACCACATATACATGATCATATAGATTCAAATAATTGATTTGATAAAAATTCACTCACCGATTGTTGTCGCTGCTCCTGCTACATTCCTTTTCCGGTTTTGATTCTGAAAATGTGATAAATATTATTCCTAAACTCAAACACAAAAGCAGGTAAAGAAATGTATCACTTGAAAAAATAGTATATATTTATTAATACCAAGTCGCTCCATGGATGGCCGCTTTCTGCTGACATCATCCTGCTATTCTCGAACCGCACATTAATAACGATCGTCCAATACTTTATTCGGCACTCCCGATATTATGGATAATACATCACACACGAGTAAAACGTAAACCGCGCGCGAGAATTTCACTTGGCGCGACCGTTACATTTGAAAAAATACGTGAAAAGGACGGTTCGTCTGATTCGCGGCGAAAATCAACATGGCACGAAAGTGGAGTGACGTCACGTAACTTCGTGGAAACACAGGCCGAGGAAAGCGGTGAGAAAACCGTTTGAATGAAAATTACGCGCCGAGATACAACGAACGGAGATAAATTCGTTTCGAGAATTTCGTATGCTCGCACGACGACTAGTAGCACTTCACTTCACTTAATTGGCACTCGGGATATTCTACCGAACGTATCCCCTTCGAGAAAACACTTTGCTCGAACACGCACGCGAACACTTCACTCGAAACCGAAGGCCTCGAAACATCGGCCCTTATTGTTGCAAGTATCGCATTCAAATGTAGCGTCTCGATTCGCGGACCAATTTCAATTCGTCGACGGCTACGAACAAGTCCAGCGGGAGGACCAATCAACGCGGCGGCACGTCGTCCGCGTGAGTTTCTCGTCTCTGTCGATCGTCTGACACGGCTCCCGCACACGTCGAGGGGACGAGCTCTCTTCTCGGTTCGAATGATTTATTCGTTTGTTCCACGTATGAAGAAGTGCGAATTACTCGGCGGCCGAGGCGTCGATAACGGAACCGAGCTACAAGGCACAGCCGTCGCCGAGAACGTGAAGAAGGGGACGTGAGGAACCTGAAACGCACGCACGCACGCATGCACGTACGAACGAACGCATCGCGGATACGCACGACGTAGATGTCGACCAGCCCCTTGGTCGTTTCCACGAGATACGCGAGCAGCGGAAGTTTCGGGGGAGGGAAGAAGTTTCAGTCGTGTTGCTCCGCGGCGATACGACTAACGGCCACCAGAGGACAAGGACGACGGCGACGGCGTGGCTACGCGTGTTACGGGCAGAGTGTTACGGGACGTGTGATGTAAATAAACGCGCACGGTAGACGTCCGCGCGTTCCGGTAAGCGTCGACATCTGCACGACCCCCGCGACTCCCGCGTATTTCCGTGGCCGGAACGCGCTATCGAGAGAAAGGAGAGATAACGAATTGTGTGAGATATATATACACACACATCTACATATATATACATATATATATATATATATATATATATATACATATATGTATCGACGCGACAACCGTTAGTCGCTCGCGCATACACAGAGGATCGCAAGCTGCGCGCGCGCGCGCGCGCGCGGGCTCTCATAGAAGGACAGAGGGATTTTTCCCCCTTTCCTCTTTCTCCGCTCTCGGCATACGCGCGTTTCTCAGTACGCGACGAGGATTTCCGATCGCGCGCTTGCGAGGCTCGACCCGGGAGTCAGGCTGGGAGCAATCTCGTGTTTTGTTTCTCGCGCGTCATACTCGCGCATACACGAACGCGTGTGTATGTGTGTCGACAGTACGATGTTTCGAGCGTCGCGCGCCTCGTGAGGATCCGAAAAATCTCTGTGGTCTCCTTTTCGTCCGTTCTCCTGGAGGAGGCGAAAAGAAGAGGAAGCAATAGGCAGCAGCGGAAGAACAGGGTGATCGAGGAAACGAGGAGTCCTCTCCCTCTCCTCCCTCCCTGCGACGATTATCCGTTGACCCTGTATCAGGCGTGAGAGATAGAAGGACGTCAGGACGTCTCCCTTCTCCCTTCTTCAACCACCTTCTGCTTCTCCTCCTCCCTTCCGCCTTGTGACTCGCGCGCGGTCATCGTTGCAGGATGGCATCGTCTACGGTAGCCGTTCCGTCCGGAGCCACCTCGGTGTCGATGTCGAACGGCGGCAGTGGTGGTGGCGGTGGCAGTAGTAGCGGTGGTGGTGGTGGTGGTGGCGGTGGTGGTGGTGATGATCGCGGTAGCAGCGACAGCAGTAACAGCAGCATCAGCAGCAACGGCGGCATCGTCGTCGGTACGGTTACTGGTACCGAGGAGCTCGACAGCGGCGATATATTTGGTGAATGTAGCAACGTCAACTCCGTTGGTGGCTATAACAGCAGCGGTGGTGGTGGCAACCCGGGTGATGCCCTGGAGGAGATCGCGTGTGGCAATGGAGA
The DNA here is from genome assembly GCF_013373865.1 of Monomorium pharaonis. Lineage (NCBI taxonomy): Eukaryota > Metazoa > Arthropoda > Insecta > Hymenoptera > Formicidae > Monomorium > Monomorium pharaonis. The sequence continues at coordinate 3,316,692 of NC_050473.1, forward strand.
GGCCAGCAGCCAGGGCTGCGCCCTCTGTATGAGCAAGCTGTGCTCGCCCAGAGTGCTCTCCTGCCTGCACGTATTCTGTGAGGCTTGCCTGGACAAGCTGCTGATAGATGAAGCTGGTGACTCAAAGGTAGGCTCGGTCATAAACTGTCCAGTATGCCACCAGGAGACTTCCGTTAGTTCTAAGGGCGCCGCGTCGCTCACGTGCGACTATGTTCTCACCAACATATTGGATATGTCCGCTATTGAGAACATGGCAGTATTGTGTACCTCCTGTAAGGCCAAAGAGAGCGCTGTGGCACGTTGCTCGGATTGCGCCAATTTCCTGTGCCCAAACTGCAACACGGCGCATCAGTTCATGCGCTGCTTCGAGCATCACAAAGTAATTGCCTTTGAAGATTTGAAGCAATCCAACGAAGCTATCCCGATACACAAACCAATATTTTGTGAGTCCCATCCTGCTGAGAATATGAAGTTCTACTGTCACACATGCCAGGTAAGAGGCCGATTTTCTAATAATTCTGTATATTTGATATAATTGTTGCTTGGCATTTTTTAGTATTCTTAGAAGCTCAAAATTATCTTGCCATTAGTGCTTAAATAATACTATAGAATTAAATTACAAATATAGCTATATGTTGGTTTCTTTTCAAAATGCATTTTGAAACAGTTTTAAGATTTATAAAAGATTCTAAATATGATGCATTTAATTCTATATTTTTATATAATTCTATGTAGTATATTTTATATAGAATATTTTTTATATTGAAAAAAATTAATGTTAACTTTACTTTTAACCAATTTGTTTAAATAATTTAGAAAATAAAATTAGGAAAATAAAATACTTTTAGAAAGAAAAATAAATAATTTGCAAAATAACTATTATAATATTATAATTATACTTATTATAACAATATTATAATTATAATAATAATAATGATTAATATATTTTCCATAAAAAATACTTTTTTTTTTTTTAAATATAATTATATGTTGAAATGATTATGTTAGCCTTATTATGAATAGAATTTTTTAAGTAAAAGATGTTAAATTGTGTAATCAGGAACCCATTTGCAATGAATGTCTGCTTGTGGAACACAAAGCACCAGAGCATCAGTACGAACGACTGACAGATGCAGAGCCACGACAGAAGGAAGAATTAATTAACTTGATGACTGAAAGTAAAGCAAAAATTACTGAATGTGATCAGGTTACGGGACAACTGGAGAATGCACTTAGTGAGCTGCAAGTACAACATGATCAAGCAAAAGACTTAATTATGGAGACTTTTCAAAGTTATAAGGCCATACTAGAGAAATGTAAAGACAATGCGCTAGTTGAGCTCGAGAAATTGCATTCAAACAGAGAACTTGAAATTATGGATGCTTTTCATGGGTATATATATTGTTTTCATTTAATTATTTTTTGCTCATATATCAAAAATTGAGATAATTAAAAAAAGAAGATAAAAAATATAAGTAGAAGATGATGGATATAATTTTATGAAAACATTTGTGATCACATTTGTGTTTGTTTAATGTTATGTTTAAAATTTTATTGCAGTGTTGAAAAGACTGCAGAAAAAATAGAAGACGCTTGTCGTTTCACTTCGAGATTACTGGAACATGGTGATGCAGTGGAAATCTTAGCACTTCGGCGTATTGTTGGAGCGCAGTTGATGAACTTGATAAAAAATACACCAAAACACAATATAACATTCTCTATCGAATTTCAAACCGACTATAATCAATTCGAAAAAACTGTAAAGGTAATATAATATGCATAATCTGTAATATACTTTCTCCAATTATATGTATCCTTGCATAATGTCTGTTTTGCGAAAAATTATTGCAGGAAGTATTTGGAAAATTTCACACTGAAAGTACATTAGAAGTGAAAACTCATCCTGAACCAATCTCGACGGTGTCGGGCGTCTCTACAAATCAGCAAATGGTTCATACCACCTCAATGGGTTGTCCAAGTTCTATCAGCACAAGCTCTCCCATTTCCCTTCCCACATCTATGCAATCCTCTTTTGAAGGTGAGCCTTCATTTATTATTCCACCGACCTCAAGTCCTCAAAATATTCCTCCTCCACCACCTGTATCTCTTCCACCAGGTACAGTTCCTATCCATGGATTGACTAGCATTCAAGAGTACAATCTACAACAGCTGGCCAGTTTAGCAGAGAAGGTAGACATGGTGGACACTGGTGTAGTTGGACCCAGCTCAAATCCTAGTCCAACTCCGTCCTTCACTTTGGCAGATTTATTTACTGGAGATTTAAGTTCTACGAGTCATGCCATTAATAATTTGCAAGCTCTTGCAAAATTAGGAAATACTCTTGGTAATCAAGGTAAGAGGTTTAATATTAAAGGTTCATGAATTCGTTGTAGTAATACCAATGTCCTCCCCTCTTATTTCTTCCAGACATAATCCCATACATTTCCAGATTTTCCCACAGATTCACAGGTACCTTAAGAACTATTGGTTCACGTTTTTAATTTTTTTTATAGATATTTAATGCACAATTTATAGCTTTAATAATGCTGTATAATTTTTTTATACTGTTAATTTTATATATATTACGTCTACTTTTCTTAAAATTAAAAATCTTTTATCTTGTGCGATATATTAAATATATTATTTTCTTTTAAATGACACTTTAAAACAAGTTTTTAAAATATATTTTGAAGAGGTAATGCAAACTAGTTTGAATATATTTTTTGCAAAATAATGGTTGACAGATATAAAGCGAGTTAAAGTAAAAAATTAATTTTTAAGTGCCAAGTTCTTGAATTGATTTACAAAATACAGAATAACTTTTAAAGTTTGCAAAATTAGAATTGAATTTAGCATATTGTTTTATTTTAAAGTGTGATTAAAAAAATATATATACTTGCATTACAAGTACATGTATTATTTATCCTCTAAAGTATTTGTATACAATTGAGAACTTATTAGCATATATTTAAAGATTATTGAAAGTTAATGTATTATTATTTCTATTATTTATTATGTTGCGTTTATTACTTTGATATAGATCTTGGAAATACTACTATTAATGGCAGTGGTGGATTAGTATTGGGACGTGGACCTTCACCAGCCATTGTAGATAACCCAAACTTGGGTTCTTTGGCTGCCAATAGTTTATTAAATGGAGGTTTTCAATCATTGTCCTCTTCCACTTCACCGATACTTTCACAGGGTGCTGGTGAGATAATCTTATTTTTTTATAAAATATTGAAAAAAAGAAAATTTTACTTATCTCTGCATAACAATACATATTACATAATTATAGTTATATTTTAAACAAAAAATTTAAGAAAATTTATCTCAGTGTTAGATATATAGTTACGTACATATAGGCTTATATCAATATTGATGTTTTATTTTTAGATGACTTAATAGGTGATTCTATGCATAATATGCCTGTAGTAGTAGGAAATACCGTTGCCAATCATGTAACCGGATCAGGAACAGGGAATTATCCTGCTCACCCAAGAACTCAAAATACAAAATTAACGCCTATGCATATCCGAAGCAAATTTGGACAATTAGGACCTAGTAAAGGACAGTTTAATTCGCCTCATGGATTTTGTCTGGGAACTGATGAGGATATTATCGTTGCAGACACAAATAATCATAGAATTCAGGTATATGTATTCCATAACGTGTGCTAATAATAAATATTTTATTATAGAAAGATGTTTAAATTTATAAAAAAAGTTACGAATAATAACTTTATATAAATATCATGTATGATAATTCTAGATTTTTGATAAGACTGGTACCTTCAAATTTCAATTTGGTGTTCCTGGTAAAGAAGAGGGACAATTATGGTATCCTAGGAAAGTAGCCGTTATGAGAAATAATGGCAAATTTGTTGTATGCGATCGTGGAAATGAACGATCTCGAATGCAAATATTTACGAAAAATGGTCACTTTATAAAGAAGATCGCTATTCGTTACATCGATATCGTAGCTGGCCTAGCTGTTACCAGCCAAGGTCATATTGTGGCTGTTGACAGTGTGTCGCCAACTGTGTTCGTAATCAGTGATACAGGAGACCTTTTGAGGTGGTTTGATTGCAGTGACTATATGAGAGAACCGAGTGATATTGCTATCAGTGGTAAGTATAACTTTTTATTCCTAATAGGAATACCTGCAACAATGGAATAATTTAATTGTACAAATTTTTTAGGTAAAGAATATTTTGTTTGCGACTTCAAAGGACATTGTGTTGTGGTGTTCAACGAAGAGGGTAAATTCCTGCGTCGCATTGGCTGTGAGAATGTAACAAACTTCCCGAACGGGATTGATATTAGCGACGCAGGAGATGTATTAATTGGAGATTCACATGGCAATCGTTTCCATGTAGCTGTTTTCTCCAGAGCTGGCTCTTTAATATCAGAATTTGAATGTCCATATGTAAAGGTAAAGTATTATATTTTTTATGTATTAAGTTTACGCGCACAATTTTTTGTATAAAATGCAAATGTGAATTCTTTTAGAATATTTTTCAAAATAGATTTCTCTTTGATTTTTTACATATATTATTATTTTAAAGGATTACCAGTAATAATGAATTATTGTACTGGTCAGACTAAAATAAATCTCAATTTATTAATATTTTATTTTATATGTATCTTACTATATTTTTTAATGAAGTATTTATATATGATTTTTAAAACTAATATTTTTTTTAAATATTGCAATGTTATATCTTGTAGGTATCTCGATGTTGTGGTTTGAAAATAACTTCGGAAGGATATATTGTAACACTGGCCAAAAACAACCATCATGTCCTTGTATTAAACACTCTTTATATATTGTGAAGTGGCATCATACAAGTAAGTATGTTATAAACTTCCTCCTGCAAGTGGAAACTTTTTTGGAAACTGCTCTCAACGAAAGATGGGAAAGGTATGCCCAAGGCATTACGTTCGAATATTGGGCCTATTGAAGCAATAGAAACAAGTGCAGCATGCAGCTTTAATAGTTGTAAAAATATAATGCGTCCCCGTTTTATGAAAGTAACAATGTTATGAAAACAAAAAGCAGAAAGATAATGTACGTCTCCGACCAAACAATATAATAGTAACTTAGCAATTTGCATTTTGGTAAACTGCCAAAGTAAATTAAATTAACTAAGTGGAACCAGTTATAAAGAGAGAAGCAGTAAGCTATATCAACCAGTAAGAGCAACCAACCAGCCAAGTTGGATCGCTTGTAGTAGAGAAAGCAATTTATAATGGCCTTCCGTCAAAATTGGTTGTTGTACATCATTTTTGACATGTCAGTATTTTAAGTATGTTTATAAATCAAATTATTCTAGTCTCTCCGACGAGCACTTTTCAATGCGCTGGTTTCGATTCGTGCTCGGAACAAGACGTTCTCGTCCTGATTTTTTATTAATCAAGGATGTTTGTCTTCTTAGTCCTAACTGATGCTTCAAGATGCATATAAATGCACATATTACGTTTGAAAAGGTTTTCTTTTAAGAGCTTCTAAGTAACTAATGAACTCAGCAGGATAAATAATTTCATAAATTTCACGACGAGAGGATCAAAATTTTTCGCTTAATAGAAAAAAAGAAAAAAAGAACGTTGCATGCTGCGAGGTAGTTGATAGTACTTCCTGCTCTTATCATATCGTATTTCTAAAGAAGAGAATGAAACAAATACTCCTCATTGCAGCAGGCGCGAAGCTCAGCAAGAGCGATGTTCCTGATTTCTTTCTGCGCGTTTAAAAAATGATAGTTGAGAACATAATATAAAAACAACGTTAATGTGCAAGGAATAGATTATGGTATGTTGAAAATCAAACATTTAATATCTTATATAAAAAAGTGTCGTACAGAAAAGATACTTTGAAAAAAAGTGAAATAATTATTTACACTTATGAGACAAACGAGTAGATCCCATTTGTGCATTGTTAAAAATTAGACGAGACACATAATGGTTACAATATTTACTCAGGATGCTTTATTATGGTCCACCATATGAATATGATATATATGCGTGTGTGAATTATTGGTTCGTGGTGCTAGTGAATAATGTATCCATACCATGTAAATGTATTTGTTATAAAATTACGGAAATCGTTCCCACGCATTTTTTACAATGCGGAGGAGCGATTTTGCGTAATATATTATATAAGATTCGTAAGTACATAATATATACCACCGGTATATCATATAGGGACGATACTTTATCTATGTAAAAAAAAAGGGATAACGTACAGTTTGCTAAACAACCTCTATTTATGTATATATAACATGATACACGAAAAAAACCACATAAGACACATACATATATAGAAATACACATATTTTTTAGGGTTGTTTACATGATCAGCCTTAAGATTTGATTGGACTAAAATGCAATGTGTATACAACATATACATCGGATATTTGGCAGATTGCTACACTGTGTTACCTTACATTATCTACAATAACATTTAATTACAAATACTATCTTGCCATACCAAATGCTAGGTAGCACATCCATATATACATACATACATACGTATATATATATATATATATATATATATATATATATATATATATATATATATTTATACTTGACTAGCTTTATCAAATTCGTTTGCATACAGGAAATTATATCGATAATGTCTGGTTTTATTACTCAAGTGTGAAGTAAGTGAAAAAGTTTAGACAAACGATTCAAAAAGAGGCAGTACTAGGAGGCTATTTTAAAGTTCGCGCGTAACATCGGCATTTGTAGTAAAATTGCACGAAGCCTACATAACATACACCTAAGCTAATCAGTCGTACTCATCTCTCGTATATAACGTTAGAAGTTTTAATTTTATATATAAAATGAAAAAAGAAAAGAAAAACTAATTCTGAAATATTTAATAGTCATGGTTAGCAGAGTTATATAAATAATGCCTGTGATAATAGTATCGTCAGGATAAGTTGTGTCCTTAAAGAGTCTCTGATGTTGTTGCTAGGTAAATATTGATTAGAAGTGTATCAATGTGAGATATACCATTGGTGCCGCCTGCAAGGTGTTTTCACAAGCACAATAACGCCTGACGCAGAGCGGACCATCAATAGTCTCTAATGATACGCGTTAAATATTAAAAAAAAAAAGATATTCAAAATAAAAAGAGAACATGTTGCAAAATTTTTGCCAGTCATATTAAAAAAAAAAAACTCATAGTGTAACGAATGGATGACCATTAACGAGAGGGTCTTTTACCTCACAAAATTATTATATTACGCTCACCTTATATATACTTGAATATTTTAGTATAGATTTACTCTTTACATATTTTTATCTCTGTGGAAGACTACTTGGCTAATTTAGGCCACTGTTGAAATTCACCCCTTATTTGCCTTGATGTTTAAATTACAACAATAATATATAAAAAAAGGAACGAGAATTACTTGTTACGTAAATGGTAATTGTGATAGATTTTTTGATGATTTTTACAATCTCAAAAGTCTTATTATCCTAATATGTATAGAATTATATAGTCACTCTGTACGTAATAGATAAACTTGCTTACATTGTTAAACTAATATTAAAAGCTCTCATAACTATCCACACTAAACAGTTTTACAACTGGCAGTGTAATCGAAGATTGTATTTTGAGCATGGGATAGGTTTCTGTGTGTATTACTTTTAGCAGTACTATTTTTATTGCTATACAACTTCCAAGGCCTTTTAGGTGCCACAGGTTCTCCGACATAATTTTGAGCAGAATATTATTTTAATTTACGTGTTATTACGGCCGAATTTTCGACGTTATGTTTGCCGCGGAGTTTAAATTACGATTTTCGTTCCCTTCTCTGATAGTTTTAGAATTGCCACCTGTTTTATTTGTAAATCGAAGTTAATGTACGATTATATGTTTCTTTTTCGATGCAACATTGCTTTCAAAATCGTGCCGTTTTACAAGCTATGTTTTACGATATGCTTGGTAATACGAGGAAGACAGTTGCGAGCGCCTCGGACCGCTCTGTTTTTAATTTTGCATACGATTTGCGTGAATTGTAAGACACAACATTTATCAATCGTAAAATATGTCGTGTACCCGATGAGGAATCGTTGCTATATATCATACATGAATATGTTCCTGATTTTCAAAAGAACAAGCAGAAAAAAAGAAATGAAAAGAGTCACATATATTATACAATAAGAATTACTGCGATGTTCACAAGCATTAATGAGACGGCTACAATTATATGAATAATAGGACTAACATGACACGACATTAACTGAATTCTAGCCTACGGTTAATCATAGTCTTCCTAGAATCCTAAAAAAAGTATGACTTTGCTATATTGATTAGGGCATGGCCAATTAACGCTATATAGCTGGTTTATAAATGAAAGAGAAGCGTAATGAAAAAGTCATCTTACAAATTACGCTTTGAATTAACAGCTCCACATCATTTTACTGGACATGGCTTATACACTAAACGTCCGTGATTATACCTTATTTTTTCAAGTCTCTTCAGCATAATTTAAGTTGTACACAAAAAAGAGAAAAAGAAGGTAACAATCTATGATCAAAAAGGAAAGGGGAAGGAAAAACCGTAGCTCATTATGTGTAAGCGTTCCGCGTTATTTTTGTAACAATATTTTTATTCCTTACTCGTGCTCGTATACATCGTCTTATATATATAATTAATTTTTAACTTTATGCAAGCATTATGTGTTCGATTGGCTGTTTCCGACGCTATTGTAGCGTACTTATTTGGATCATTTTTCCACGGTAGTTATTGCCGGGGAATACGTGGTATGAGCTTGCTATACATATTTTGATCTATTACGTTTTTATTCGGGCAAATCCGAGGAAAACGGAATTGCTCTTAAACGTGTATTTATATTATTTATATATTGTTTTGTTTAATTGGTTTTATAAATTTCTCGCCATAGTTGTATCTTATTCAAAAAGATAAAACGTTATCGATCGGTTTTTTATTATACAATTTATTTCAACTGTGTTTTTTTTTCAGATACACGCATACACGTACACGTTTAACGTCTTTGCTTTAATTTTTAATGTTTTTGTTGCCAATATTTTTTTTCTTTGTTTCAAATACTCAATCTGAGGTGGGATGACAACGATTTCTATACAGCTTGTCACACTACCTCATGGGGAAAAGGCAGAAAAAAAGCGATTAGTTCGTAATGAGTATTTATGTTGATTCTACTTTAACGATTTAACAGCATTCCAAATCAATCATTTTTATCCGTCACCTCTTACGGAATAGGAAAAATTAAATTCTTTAGTGCCAAAACAGACTAATCAGAGTATTTATATAACATGTATATTGCTTATGCGATTTGTTTTATTCCTTATAAGTTTATTTTATTCGTCTTTTTAAGTTCGCGTCGCGCATTCGAGTGTCGAAGTTCTTAGAGTAAGAAGACAAAAAAAATTACGGTTAAATCCTTGCTTAGTCAGTTAAAGTACAAATATTTAATATAATATATATATTATATATATATTCTATCTTTAGAGAATAAGAACGCGAAAGGCATGTTAATGGCGTATATACTGTTACTTGGTTTCATTCCTCAACAAGCACTAGCTTTATTTATTTTGCATTAGTTTACTCGATGTAATACTTAACAGGCTGAGAGAAAGGGTAAAAAAAACGCTTTTTAGCCATCGCCCTATACACGTGTAATATTTTTTTGTTTTTTTTTCCTTTTTTTGGATATACCACACACGTTCCTTTGTGGAGGTACCTTGTTTACATATCAAATTGACCACTGAAGCCCACGTTACATACAGTTGCATTCCAACCCGGTATGCTGAAGAACATCAACTTGTCGAGTAGCATACCCTCGAATATATATCCATTCGGTGATCTCTCCGTGTTTCCACTTACTTTTAAGTAGTGATCGCGCGGCTGACTGAAACTTTTTCACGGTAAAGCGATATTCGATCCGTAACGCTTTTTATTAGCTCGTACTGCTCATTTACAGCTTGTCTTGTCACATATTCGAAAATAAACGCGTCTATGTCGTCTTTATCGACGCCGAGCGGTTGTGCTTTACCGAAAGTTAAGCTGTTGGCTCCGTCACGTTTCTCTATGCAAAATTAGTTCTAGTGTCGTTTCTCTCAAATCTATATCTAAATAACACAAAATAACAATGTACTATGTAATATCTGAAATTAACTTTCTAACGATTTTAACTTAACTAACGATTTATGTTGTACACGTACAAGTATTGTAATGCGGATTACTGTGTGTAAACCATGTTTTCCTGAGACCTCCATTGGTATTTTGCATAGAACGAGCTATTTCTGAGGAAAGACGAAAGATCTTGAATGTTCCGACATCACTTATACTTCAAAATGTAAACTGTATAAGAATAGTACAACTGACGAAAAAAAGAGGTAAATTGTAATGCAATATGGAAAGCGTGTATACCAATATATTTTTTATATGCTAATGGGATGCCAAGGAGCATGGTCATCTTGTAATGTAACGTATTATTTAAAGTTATACACGTTTAGCGTTCTCGACTGTGTACACACAAATCAGTTCCCTTTTGAGACTACTCAGCCTTTGTATTATCCTCCCTCCCCCTCCCCCTCATGTCGGACTACTTGAATTTCGAAGTATTTCAAACATGTATCTATATATTTCTTAGTTTACGAGTTTTACGATTTTTAATCTTCCAAAGTTTGTCAAGACTAGTCCCCGAAATATCTGTAACAGATCTAAACTCTCTTCTATATTTTTTCTTTTTATTTAACGCAAATCTGCTTTTTTTCTATCTTGTACCAAATTTTAGTTCCATTTTTATATAAAATATTCAAATTTATGGTATTATACGTATACACATCTATATACACTTTTACAAAAAAGGAAAAAAAATATTTTAATCTACATACTGTATTACATAATTAAAGATACGGAACATTTGCTACTTATATATTTGTCAAATGTATTATATTGAAAATATTTTATTATAGGATGGACAGATTTAGCCTTAAAAAAAGAAAATAAATGTTCTTTGTTGATCGTACATTGCTTCATCATATCAACTCAATTTGCCATTTACCTGTCAATTCATATGTACTGTCCTATACTAAGATATTCTCAAATGATATCACTATATGCAGTTATTTGAAACGTGTAGAAGTATACATTCTTGTCTGCGCATAGGCTGCAATGCAATAATAATATATTGTGATGCTCACAAAGCACATAACACATTTTACCAAAATTGTAATGTTTAAATATTTCATGTGATTTTGGAAACTGTTATATATTTTTTATTTCCTGCCAATTGTTTAATTTGTAATGTTGTTCTTTGTTCTTTTTCAATAAAGTAATCAACTGAATCAAATTTCTTTTTATTCGCTGCAATCACCACGGACGCGGATTCATTTATGCGAAACGATTATGCGACCTCGATTTTTGATTTTATTTTTTTATATGATATTCATATTTATATTGACATGTTTTACATAATTTAGCGATTGTTACTGATATTTAAAAAAAAGCGATAATTAAAGTTAATGAAAACGACAATTTGGTGCGGGCCTAACAAAATAGATACATTTTCGACTTAAATATGTTTATTCGGAAAAGTACATCTATACATACATCTATACAAATCGTCCTGTATTTTGGAGATATATAACATATACATATATATACATACATAGCATATTTATTCGGAGTCTGAATCCTCCTTTTTGCCGTATTGCTGTTTCGGTAACTCGTTCTGCAATTCTAGAACGTGTTCTATCGGTTCTGGCCTCCCATCTTCGCCGATGCGACAAGGACGCACGACTCCCTCCCTAAGCAACGATGTTATCTCGATATATATTTTTTTATACATAAGAAAAAATATATTGTCATTATGGCGTTTGCAGCTGGTAATACTATATATTGCTGGTTTACATAATGATGTTATAAATATATAAAAAACGACAGCTTTTATTTAGTATTAGATCTCGATATGATTGTGTATATTTACGCATATCTTCGATCTGTGACGAATAAATAAAATCAATATGTATACACTACTCACATACCTCGTTAATTGATCAACAAGATTTACTAGTTTTAAAGCTTCATATTCCTTTTGCTCCTCTGTCATGCCTTCAAGCGGATTTGGCTTAGGCTGTTCGAAACATCCGATTACTGGGTTTATCCTTAAAATAAACTCTGGTTACATTTATTAATTCTCTTATTACTTAGGGCATGTGAGAGGGGCATTTCTAGCCAATTACTCACTGTTCTTTATACTTTTGGTATTCTTCCGTTTCACTATCTTCCGATTCGGAAGAATAAGCTGTTTCCGCTTGATTACGCCCTAATAAACCTTTAGTGGCAAACATTCCTGCCGCATTCCCATATCCTGTATATTTCACCATGCGGTTAACTGTAAATGATATATTGACGATATTATAACGCTGTTTCTAGATAAAATTTCGATAAAATGCTACTTGAAATATGTTTCGATACGGTAGATAAAATAATACCATTTTCTTTACAAAGGACGAACAAAAGTTCTGCAACTAGATCGCGTAATTCTGTAATAGGTGATGTTAGTAATTTGCACAATTTAGCTCTTAATGTCGTTCCTTCTTCGGGACGATGCATGACATCTTTTAAAGGAGGCAGAATCTGAAAAAAATTATTAGAATAAAAATAATTACTTCAGATAATTTTTTAAAGAAAAAAATTTTCTTTATTTAATTGGAATAAATTTTATATGAAAAATTTTAATAAAATGATATAAACATAAATTACTGTTTACTAAAATGATATAAATATAAATTACTGTTTAAAAAAATGATATAAATATAAAATACTGAAAGAAAACTTTATTATAAGGTTTTACCTGCAATCTTACGTATCTGCGAATAATCCTCTCTGATTTAACGAGTCTGACTAGCGCAGTAACTATTGGAGAAAAGTTTTCTAATAAATGCGTTTTACATTCTAATCTTTTATCTAAAAATCTGAGTAAGATGCATATAGCGCTCATATTCATATTTTGATACACATCTTTGCAATCATTGTTTTCAACGGCTTGTATAATTGGTGTGTAACAAGTGTACGGTATCACAGTCAACAAATTAACGACATGGCTGAAATGAGAGAGAGATAATAAATAAATGTTTTCTTCTGTTCGTTTCTTGGAATACAGAACTTTATAAATCAAACAAATGTTTTACCTCTCAAGATCATCCTGCTGCACTGAGTGCTTAAGAGTTAACAATTTATACAAGATTAATACCAAGTTCTTATATTTTTCTTGATCTTCAACCCCAATATTATCCGAGTGTATATACAAGTTAAATAGAATTTTCAAAACTTCACAAACTATTGTTATCTCCTCAGTCTAAAAATAATTGAAAAATTGAATTATTAGATTTAAGATTGATATAAATTGTACAAATAAAAAAAATTAATATGATTTTTTACCTTAATATCACTTTTGTTTTGATTTTGCGTTACAAATTCCTCTAATATTTTAACAAGACATACATCACCACATAATTTGGTTTTGATTACATCTCTCGTAGACGTATTTAGTGCAGTGAGCAAAAATAGTATTCTCAAATCAAATAATTTAACATCATGAGGAATGTCATCCGTATAATTTTTTATCCGCTCAATGAGATAAGGCAAAGAAGAAATCAATATTCTCGAATGTTGCACTTTTTCGCTATTAAATAATAAATTGCACAGTAACTTTAGTGCTTCTATTGTAACTGCAAGTAAAAGCATATATTTAAATACATGTATTATGTAATATATAGAAAATGTAAAAACATAGATTTTTTCATAGATTTAAAATTTTTAACATTATTAAATGTGTTTTTGCATACACACATTTATTGAATAATATATAGATTTAATAAATTATTTTAACATTATACTATATAGATTTATATATTTATATGAATTTACATTGAAAAAAGTCGTCCAATCATTCTTACCGATTGTGCATGAGACTTGTTCTCCTTCACATATTTTTGTCAGCCCTGCATTTTGCAATATATTTTTTATTTCATTGTCCGTAATTAGATCATTTAAATTTGTTTTATCGCGGCTAGAACATGAACATATATAAGTGTAGCATATACAAATACAATCTAAAATAGAAGTTTAATATATTTCTTTTAAATCATTCCAGGTGATTTCAGGATAAAATGTGTATCTTTTAATGAAATATATTTTATCATCTTTTGTTATTGAGAAATATATTTTTTCATAATTATCTCATTAGATATATACAATGTAATTAAATTACCTAAGTATCCTCAAAGCAGCTAAACAATGATGATGTTGGTCTACATGAATGTAATCCGTTAGATAATAAAATAATCTCTTCCATAACTTCTCTCGTAAATGGGTACGATCTAGCTCTTCAAACTTTGTCGTCTTATTGTACTAAAACATTGGTTGTGTAATATATTAGTACGTGATTTAAACAATTTAAAAAAATAATAAACATTTTGTATACATACTTTGGAAAGTGTGAACATAATTTAAAAAATCGATTTGTTATCTAGTAATCGCGATATGTATACTTAATAATATACAGAACTGTGAAATTAATAAATTGAAATAAAACAACTTAAGATTAAATTGAGATTAACATAAAATTTCTTCCTAAAATTGTAAAATTTATTAATATAGATTTATCTTGAGAAGATAGATTTTACGTTTTTTGACAAGTAATGAGGCGTCTCAAAATGTATACTTACAACTTTTAGAAACACAACAATATTTTTACAGAATTCTTCGTACGTGCTGGAAATTAATTTTGGGATTAATTGGTCTGTGTTTGCCTTTTCCATGTCAAGATTGATGTGGCAAGCACCTTTTGGATATGGTATTACATATTTTATTTCATAATACTGAATATTGAGAAATAGATTCACTATTAAATCGACCCGAAATTCTGCGACGTTTGACAGCTAGTCTTTTATGCTTTTTAACTCTCATTGACTCTCATTCGAACAAGGAATATGTACTAGCCATAGCGAGGAATGTCTCACTCTATTTGCATGTGCCTATTGGCCGTTGACCTAGCCACTTTTATCGATGAGTTTTGGAACTCGATCAGGAAGACTTCAAACGTCCCCTCGAATTTTTCGCGAACCTTTTTAGAACTGCGTTCTGAAACCGATCAAAAAAAATCTCTCCTTTACCGACACAGTGCATTGACTGTTGCATCGATACATATTGCAATAAATTGTCTGATCTGTCACTATTAGTCTATTCTTTCTAGCTGCACTGTTGCACTGGTGCAATAAGTTAGAATGATGGTCTGTTCTTTCTAGCTGTACTGTTGCACTGGTGCAATAAGTTAAAGTAAGACAAGTATATTTTTTCTCATGGCCTGTTCTTTTTAGCTGCACTATTACACTGGTGCAATAAGTTAAAGTAAGACAAGTATATTTTTTCTCATTCTAACTTATTGCACCAGTGCAACAGTACAGCTAGAAAGAACAGACCATCATTCTAACTTATTGCACCAGTGCAACAGTGCAGATAGAAAGAACAGACCACATATATGTCACTTTCGAAGAGAATAAAAGGGAATAAGGATACACGTAATCTTGCCTATTGTTGCCTATTAGTTTAGGATCGAAGCGTCCGCATAGAATATTTGGAACAAATAATTATTTTTTAAGCTGCCGCTGTCATGAAGCTCGGACAACATATATACGCGCGTGTGTTAATCATTATGTTCATTTAAATAAAATATAAGCTACTTGATCGTATGTACAACTGTTTTTAAGGCTACGAAGATGGATCAGATAAAAGTCCCAAAGGTACGAACAACTTCCAATTCAACATTTTATTATATTCTGTAATTTATCAACGTGATAATAGAATTCATGATGATAGAAGTGTCACGTATATAATTATATATATATATATTGTCTATTTATTGATACATATTTCTTGTGTTAAACTACATAAAAAATGAATTGCAGTATTGAGAGAATGCCTCTCTTATTTATATATATTTGAATGTGCAATATAAACCAAAAGGGAAATACATGTATTTTACAGGTAGAGAATGTGAGGATGCTAGATAAGTATAGCAATAATCATTCCATTGGCACACTTTATCTAACAGTGACACATCTTATCTTTGTCGAAAGAAGTGGCAAAAAGAAGATATGGGTAAACCACAATGATCTAATAAAACTGTACTGTGGTTGCGTCAAAAAGTAATATTTCACAATATCATGTAATTATAGGTATTATATACGCATATCTCTAATATAGAGAAGCAACCATTGACAACCACAGGATCACCTTTGTATATTAAGTGCAAGCATTTTTTCATTGTCACTTTTGTCATCCCAAAGGAACGCGATTGCCATGAGATTTATCTTACATTATTAAAATTATCCTGTCCAGGTAACAAGCAACTATTTATATCATATTTGTATGCATATAAATATCTTCCAGGAATTTTTAAAAAGAAGTCACATATAATGGAACATATATGAAAAAAAATTGTTAAGATAATTGTTGATAAGATAAAGAATTACAATCCATCATTTTTATTTGATGTAGCTAGCATAGAAGATTTATATTGCTTCAATTATCAAGAGAGCAAGGATACCTTACCTCAGCACGCTGGGTGGAATTTCTTCAATGTACAAAGCGAATTTCAACGGCAAGGTGTCCCAAATGAGGAATGGTCGCTTTCGTATTTAAATATTAATTATGAGGTGAATATCCTCATTGGATTTCCATTTTACACTTTTAACACAGTTTAACTAAACTACCGATCCTTTCAGCTTTGTGATACTTATCCAAAGTACTTATACGTTCCCAGTGCATCTACTAAAAATATTTTATTAGGTAGCGCAAAGTTTAGAAGCAGAGGAAGGTTACCAGTTCTAACGTACTTGCATTCAAACAAGGTTTGAACAAAATAGTAAACTAAAGCATAGCGTTTTTGAATGGAATTTCAAATAAAATAATTTTTAGGCTGCTATTTGCCGATGCAGTCAACCACTCTCAGGATTTAGTGCACGATGTCCCGAGGATGAAGAATTGATGCATAATATATTATGTACAAATCCTAATTCACGGTATATGTATGTTGTCGATACAAGGCCACGGGTAAATGTATATTAGTACATATAATTACTCTTTTTTTAAATCTAATATTAGATCTAATTCTGCTCCCATTTTTCTGATATTTTTTATTCTTTAGATTGAAAATTGGAAAACATTTAAACTTTTTTAAAATAGAATATTTTGAGCTAAAAAACAAATCGATATTTAATTATTTTCGCGATATAAATGTTATAAATATATAAGACACATAATTTCATAATTATAGATATAAGGTATTATTAAAAAATCAAAACTTAATTCTGTTGGACTAGATTAATGCCTTTGCTAACAGAGCCGCGGGAAAAGGATATGAAAACGAAAATTTCTACGACAACATTAAATTTCATTTCTTTGGGATAGAAAACATTCATGTAATGAGAACGAGTTTAAACAAGCTTTTAGACTGTAAGTATAAAGTTGATAAAATCTTTATGGAGAGCTTGTGCATAAGATCTCAAATATTTTCATACAATTGTTAAATTTCTTTATTTGATCTTAGTACAAAGATCGACTTCCATGAGTGCATTTTTGAGTGGTCTAGAAAGCAGCGGTTGGCTGAAGCATATTCGTTCTATCCTGGAAACCGCTTGGTTTATTGCACGAGCAGTTTCGAACGGCGTGAGCGTGGTGGTGCATTGTAGCGATGGATGGGATCGCACCGCGCAAGTGTGCTCTCTGGCTGCATTATTGTTGGATCCATTTTATAGAACAATCCAAGGCTTTCAAGTAAATAATTCAATATTTATTTTTCAAATAATTGTTTTAATGTTAAAAATTATTTGATTAAATTTGTATAACATACATGATAAATGATTTTTAAAACTTCTTTCTTTACTAGGCTTTAATAGAAAAAGATTGGTTGTCCTTTGGTCATAAATTTAGTGACCGCTGTGGCCATGTCAGTAACGATGGTAAAGAACTTGCACCGATATTTACACAGTTTATAGACGCGGCATATCAATTGCTACAGCAGTATCCATATAAATTTCAATTCAATGAATATTTTCTTTTAACGTTACACGATCATGTACATAGTTGTCAACATGGTACATTCATCGGAAATTCGGAAAAAGAAAGACAAATGTTAAGGTATTATATTTGCATACGAATTTCTTTCTTTGCATGATAAATATATTATAAACAAAAAAGTTAAATTATTATTTCAGATTATCCGAGCGAACGTATTCATTGTGGGGCTACTTGGCAAATAATATGAACGAGTATATAAATCCAATCTACAGATGCAATCGTTACAATAATGAAGAATCAGCTGATATTCTTCAACCTAAATTGGCACCTCAATCTATTGTGTAATAAATGTGTAATTTTTACGCAATGATTCATATTCGATATTAGTCGTATAGCTTGAATAAAACGTATTATTTTTTAGTCTGTGGAGAGGCTTGTACTTCAGATTTGAAAATGGAATACATCCTAGAGAAACGTGCGAAGATTTGATTCTAACGATTTATGATCACACGAGTTCTTTAGAGGATCATGTGAAGCTTTTGTTAAAAGTATGAATTCAAGTACAATTCAAAGTACAATTCAAACTAATATATAGATGGAATTTTAAAATATATTTTAACGAAAAATTTGTTTTTTAATATTTATTCTTTGATTTTTAACAGCGAGTAAATTCTTTGGGGCAACTTTTAAATACGAATAATGTTCAAAAGAAAGGAAAGCATAAATTCGACAATAAATTTATGAAGGACTCTATGTCAGAGACTATAATAGAAAACACTGCAAATCACGACGAGAAGACGAAAGCTAAGTTAAGATCGAATCAATTGGAAAATGAATTAAAGACAGTTGCCTTAGAATGGAAATCGTCGCGAAATATGGAAGAATGTGGATGTTCTACTACATTTGATGCTTTCAACAAAAAGGTACAATTAACAAGTTATATGCAAATATACATTCAATTTTTTTACTTATGGTTATACTTTATTTCAGCATCATTGTTGGTCTTGCGGTGATGTACTATGTACGAGATGTATGGCGGCGCACACTAAATTACCTGGGCATCTATCACAGCGTGCTGTGCCTATATGCAAATCATGCTATCAGAATTTCGGCATATCCGCTACTAGTCCTTAAACGCGCTTTATTAACGCGTGACTTATGCTTATAGTTCATATTTGTACGCACGTCTTATGAGAAATAATGAAAAAACGTATATATCAAGTAATAATGTATTATTCCGATTTCATATATTAAGCCATTCTATGTTTTTCTGAATTTTATTTCGTTTGGATAATTGATTAATACAAACAACATAGTACCTGATTACAATATATACCACATACGAATTTATTTTTAATTTAAATAACTGATGCGCCAAGTATACTACTGAGAGTATACTGCTAAAGATTTTGCCCATTTTTTATTTTTATCTGTCACATAATTTACTGCTTATCGATACAATTAGTTTTTTTAAATAAATAATATAAATAATATTTATAGTTTTCTTGCAGTCTTTGACCCTGTTTTGTTCAAAAACTAAAACCAAATCCCTATTTCTTTTTAGATTCGGATTTTAGGGAAAAAACTTATCGATTACAATTGGTCTGATAATTTTTATTTTTCAGTATAATATTTCTACAGGT
This sequence comes from Monomorium pharaonis, assembly GCF_013373865.1. Classification (NCBI taxonomy): domain Eukaryota; kingdom Metazoa; phylum Arthropoda; class Insecta; order Hymenoptera; family Formicidae; genus Monomorium; species Monomorium pharaonis. The sequence goes on from NC_050473.1 coordinate 3,336,416, forward strand.
TATCTTATTTATTTTTATAATTTTTGTTTCTAATAAAAATCTATTTCAATAAATTATAAGAAATGTTGCGTGGAGAAAGTAGATTCAGTTTTATAAATAATTGCTACAATCAGTCTTGAAAGAGATTTTGCTCATGGTGAATAATATTTCAATACTTCTAATAATAATAATAATAATAAATTATTAATATTCACAATAAATAATTTCAATAACTTAAATTTTTTTAATTACAAAACTAACTCTAATATTTACACTTACAAGAAATGCACAACAATTTTGATCACAAAAATGATTTTTATTACAAACTTAATATCTTATTATGATTTAAAACGTTTTTTGAGATTTAGCCTTATTACAGAGTTCAACATAGGATGTATATCTTTTCTACGATGAATATTAAACCATAATCCATTCTCCAGCATCATTATCAGACTTTTGTAAAAATTTTATTAGGGACGGAGTTTTTGCACAAGATTTCAGCTCACATCACGCTAGTAAATGAAATAGCAGGAGTTTAACTTCCAGCATAGCAAATCTGTTAGCTATGCACATTCTTAGTCCTAATTCAAATGGCAATAAGTAATACAAGGAATTAAAATGCATTTTGTTAAAAAAATCTTTCTGGATAAGATTTCTCCAGATTATCGTAGTACTTTTTATTATGTGATGAAACACAGAAATATGCTAAGGGTGGGAAGGTCACGTTTTTGGCAAAATGATATATGGATGGAAGGATACACTTTTGAATGCGTTATGTGTCTAGTGTATTTTTATAAAGTTTATTTATTTACATTATTTATGATTAAGAAAAAATAACATATAACTTATAATATGTGTCATGTCAATTTATTTTTAATTATTAATAAATCTATTATGTGAATATATTGTTTTATAGTCGAGATAAATGTATTCACGAAAGACACGAAATGACATGACAATTAAAGTTAAAAATTGAAGGTAAAATTAAAATTTGTCATACTTACATGTGCCACAGCTTCGAATAAATCTTATGTAAAAGTTTACACATTTTGTAGTGACATACTATTACGTGCATTGGAACTTGGGTTAAGTTTTCATTACCCAATTTAAATTAACATTGCGCTCGTGCATTTTCCATATACTGGATAATATTACGTGTTACGGTGTTACTCGCAATATCGGAAAAAGACAGTCGTTGCATTATCAATTATTCGTTTAGGACAATGGACATGTAAGGACGCGTATCCAGTGATGCCAGTACCAAATCTTTTTGCACCTCGTGCTGTACGAGGAAGATGGCTGGCAGCAAGGATACTGCAAAAGGATTCAGCGTACCAACCGCGCGGCGGCGTTACTTTTGGCGCGTGAAGTTAACCGCGCGACGCGGCGTCACTTTTGACGCGTGAAGTTGACCACGCGAGAATGACGAAGCCGTTTCACTCCACCTTTTTGCGTATCGCTGTTAGAACGTAACGGACGCAACATGGACCGGCTCCTGAATAAGTGGCATCGCGAATCTCTTAATTGGTAAATATAACACGTATCAACCTTGCGTTGCAATTCGTTTGAACCCGTATCTGTCAACACTCGTTCGAGCGAAGATCGCGACTCGTAATGACACGTCAATCGTGATACGCGAAGTCGATTGTGCGGGAAGAAATCCCTCCACCCTCCGCCATCTTAATCGCATTCTCATTTCTCATTTACAGATCACAGCAAGTCTGACATGGACCAGTGTCGGGGCAAATGTCGCGCCATATCTACTCGGTAAATCAAATCTGCATCGCAACTTAAGCTAAATTCCAAATCTTAACTTTGTGCTCATGCATTTTCTCGCAATATCGGAAAAAGACAGTCATCACATCAATTATTCGTGTGGGCAATCGACATGGGAACGCGTACTCAGCGATGCCAGTATCGAATCTTTCTGTAACATCGTTGCTGCTAGCCATCCTCTTCCCACGATGCTGCAAAAAGATTCGGCATATCGCGCAGCGCGGCGTCACTCGCTTAAAGTTGATCGCACGAAAGAAAGGAAGCCGTTATTTCATGTCTTCTTAATTTTCGTTATCATTTTCAGAACGCAACGAACGCAGAATGAACCGATTCTAGAACGAGTGGCATCGCGAGTATCACTTAATTGGTAAGTATAACACGTATCTACGTTAATCGCGCGGGAAAGGAATCCCTTCACTATCTTAATGTGCATTTCCAGATCGTGACAATCCTGAGATGGATTGATTTTGGGGCGGATGACATTGCGATATTTATTTGGTGAGTATCATTTACATTGCTGTACTTGGTCAGCCGATAATGAAAAGCATTCTACTTTTAATTTCATATATTTTCTGTATATTGAACAATAAATAATAGACTTATCTTTTATCTTTGATAATCATTATGTCATTATATTTCATTATAACATTAGAGTGTGCGAAATAATATTACAGACAGATATTCGCGTTATTATAATAGCCGATAATCTGATTGTTGCGTTGGTAATTATTTAAGCAAATAATTAATTGTTATATTATTGTGTGTTACAGTATCATTGCAGCTATGTATAACAAACCACATTTCTGAGAGGAGGAGGAGGTCCGGGAAGGGCATCGGGTATCAGCGGAGCAACCTTGGGGTAAATATTTTTTATTTGCACAAATAGTTTTTTATTCGGTTTTATCTCAAAAAATTTCAAAAATATTTAGAGAAAGAATGAAAATATATATAACATTTTATATATTATACATTAATTTTTGTAATGATTAAAAAAATAATATATACCTATAATATATATACCTATGTGTGCATATGCGTATGTGTTTCAAAGTCAAATTTTAAAAATTTAGTGTGCGCATAAAATTTTCCATTTTAAATATTTATTATTTTGAGCACTATTTTAATTTGAATCTTATGTTTGTGTTACAGTGTCATCGCAGCTTCGTGGCTGATTATCTCCGCTCGTTGCGCATCGGATCGGTGAGAGCAAAATAATTTAATTATAAAACAAGAAAAAATATTATTTTTTTCAAAATTAAAATTATTTAAAAAATAACTTTGTTTACATAAAAACTAAGAATAACATATTAATATATGATACAAAAAAAACATTTTTGTTACATCAAAAGTGGTCCCTTTCATGACACTTTCTGTGGGTAAAGTCACCAATTTTAGCATTTTTACATTATTGCACAGTTCTTGTCCTTTAATAGATACCGTGAAACATTCCAATACGATTTTTTGTACGCTTGATTATTTCGCATGCGTGTCATCTCGCGACGCGTATATGATAACTTTCGAATTTATTGCTTTTGCAAATCTTGACTAACTATTAATTTGTAAGAATTCAAGACTCTCAAGGGACCACACATCGACGAGTAACAAAGAATACGCGATTTATAACGAGGTTTTTCACGCTTATGGCTCGTACGTCCACTCCCTGCACTCGAGCACATCAACTTAAGGTCCTTATTACGTAATGTACTATTATATCAATTCAATAAGCTTTATCATATTTTTATTCTATTTATTTCCGTTTTACTAAGTAAGCAGTACTCAATCAGAAACAAGTAAGTCTTATAGAATATAACAGAAGAATAAATAGAACTTACGTATTATAATTTCGGAAAATTATTAGCGCTTTTTAATCGTTAATCGTTTCCAATTGATTGCAATTAAAAGATTTTTTCTGTAATTTTAAGAAATAAGAATCAGACTGTGTAAATATAAGGTAATTCCAATATATTTTACTGGCGCACCTAAATTAAATTTATCTCAAATACTGTTTTAGTTTTAAGAAAAATAAATTATATCAACACAAACTTAATTAATTCGTACTATCTACTATTAAAAATTAGAAATATGAAATATTTATTTGCTTACATTTTAAAAGAAAATTTTACAAAATTATTGCGTTTTGCCATATACTTCATTAAAAATTAAAGATTGAAATTAATGTAGAGGTACCGAAAATAAAATTTTGACATTTTATGTTGAATGTATGGATTTGTATTTTATAAACGAGAATAAATATCACAAAATATTGCATATAAATTTGTTTATTATCTGTATAATATATTTGAAACAATATTATTCTACAACATTGCATAAAAATATACAAAGACATGAAAAAATGTCTTGACTCATTCGATAAAACATGAATCATGAATAATTGTCTAGCGTTGCATCGCTGTTACCGGAAACAAAACGATTCGATATGTCGATTACAATTTATGATTTAAATAATGTTCAAATTGAAGCAAGAATATTGTACTATGTGAATCTTACGATACACTTTATAAATTTTTTACAAACAAATGAAATTTAGTCGTAAGTAAATTCGTTACATAATTTTGACTTAATATTTATAATACATAGAAATAAATCACAAATATTAAACAAGACATCATTTTTAAATTAAGGACGTCGTTTAGAAAATAAATTTCTCAAAACATTAAAATAAAAAATTACAGCGAACAAAAATTTTCGCATATATTTCTTTTATGCAATGAAAGAAAAGATTACCGTCGTTTTATTAAATTTTTTTGGAATGCGCTGCACAAGAAGCGTAAGTTTAATAATTTAGACAAAGAAATAAGAACACATCGAGAGCGCGTGTCTCGATTATCTCATAAATATGTTTAGATAGTACATAGGCTAGAAACAAAACTTAATTTGAAGCTTAGTTTTCATTTTATTATTAACGAAGGATCTATTTCGTGCGCATTTCTTTGATCGAATAAATTTCAAAAATTCATGAATTTTTAACCGCATTCTCGTACGAACGCAATTACTATTTTCTTTTGAGATCATTGATCGAAGGATAACAATGATAATTATTATATTATCAATAATAATAATAGTAATAATTAATAATATATAATGATAATCATATTATAATTATATTACTTAATAATAATAGTAATAAAAATAACTATGCGATAAAGTATCCTTTACCAGGAGAGATATACCTATAATTTATGTACATGTTTTCCGTGCGTGTGTCATCCTCACTTTTCGCTTCTTTCCTCTTTTCTTTAAATTATGTATCGTTAAGATAATTTACTATATTCGTCACGGTAGCAACATAAATAATAATGTAACACTATTATTTACAAACTATTTCTCTCTCTTTCTCTTGCTCGCTCGCACGCATTCTCTCTATCTAACTTTGCGCTCTTTCTCTCTTCCGTTCTCTCTTTATTGCTGCCTCGCTCAATCGCGCGCGTTGCATGCGAATCTGGTTCGATGATCGACGACGCACCCTCCTCCATTCCCTCAATCGCGAATGCATAACGATCTCACGGAATCTCTTTGTTAACACTTTCCCGAGAAAATTGCTTAAGGTCACGATAACGTTAAAATAAATCCTGACCGATCAAAAAATAATTTTTAATACTTTGGAATCATCTCGATATGATTTTGACTTCCTATTCTGCTTAGATACAAAAAGCCCCATTTATTCGTCATCGGTGGACAAGAATCAAATGAAGGACCATCCGTTAGTTCGGAAAAGTGTTAAAATCGATTACTTTTCAATTTCGCTGTTCTTGTCGATGAGAAAGACGTCTGCTGCATTTATTCATCGCCAACCGTTAACAATATATACGTATCACAAGTCGTCGCGCGCGAATAACGGCGGCATCGCTCCCGCGCCGCGGAAACGATTCGACGGAAGAAGAGGCGCTTCCGGTCACGTTCTTCTTATGGCCCTCGCACGCGATAAGAGCGATACGCAATGTGAGCTCTGCATCTTCGGACATTACACGTTGGGGTGCGAGGGCCATTAAGTAAAAGAGAGACGCGAAATTAGCCCGCGTCTCTTTTCGTAGTTTCCTGAGGTATACACACAATACACATGGGCGCACGCGTGAGAGAGATCTTACGAGAACACATAAAAAATTAGCATTAAATTAACAATCATCATCTCATGTATACAAGAAAGAATATTAAATCTTCTTTAATCGTGCTACTGTAGATAAACTTTCATCCATGTGCGAATTTAAGTTAAATTTTAAACAGATTCTATTAAATAATTTGATTTTTTATTTTAGCCTAATCCTTATCCGATACACTTCAGTAGAATTTCATAATCAGTATCCTGGTTTCTTTTACGACTCCAATGACAAAAATGCTTGCCGCGAAGATATTGACATTAGTGACTTGAAAAAATTACAATTTCAAACATCTTACTTTGAAACAAAATAGATTTTTTAATTAAAATTTAAATTTGAATATGTAAAAAAATTTCACAATTTTCGATAATTTTCGATAATTAATTGAATATTGAGTTCGATGGGATTTAGATTGACCCCACTGTATCGGAAAAGAGTTAAAATAATATTTAAGAATGTTTTGGCTGCATAATGCCAGCTAAAAGTTATCAAAATTAAAAAATCGTAAACTTTTTAGGTTTATTTTTTTCCTAATAAAAATGACAAAAAATTCTGGGCGTTAGTAGTCAGTACTTGAATGTTAAGCCTGAAACTAACTGCAAGAATCAAAGCGAATAATTTGACTTATAATGGTTTATGCCACAGAAATAAACATTCAAAGTAATGTTAATTAGAAAAAATATGAAGAGCGCTAGGATTAAAGTTTGATAATTTTAAATAGACATAATTTGCTTACATGATAAAAATGATTGTTAATTTAATATTCATTTCTTTTCCGTGCAGATAATTTTAGAATTCGCATGCGGGATATTCTTCCGTGAAAAATGCCGCATACCTCGATCATGTCGCCTTCGAAGCGAGAGTTCGAGATGAACTCGCGCGCGCGATCGTCGATCATCGCAATGTAATTCGTCGTACAGAAAGTCGCCTGGCCACCGGCAATCTATATCGCATTGCCCATTCTGTATTACACTTTATCTACTTCTCCCTTTTCCCGTGTCTACGTATGTACAGTGACGAAGGAAAAGAGACCGACGCACATTACACGTCATCGTCATCGTGGTCTCTTCATCAATAATCGCCTAAGACTTCTCTCTTTCCTTTTTTGTGTGTATATATGTATATATATATATACACACACATATACGTATATATCAAAACCATTTCGCGTAGAAATACTGATCCCACTAAATGTCCCTCTCGCGGTGGTTAAATGATATCTAAATTTTTGATCGATCGTCTTGCGACAGTCGTCCTTCATAGTTTCTCGCGAGAAAAAAAAAACTGCGAAGAAAGGAAAGGATTTCTGATGATCAAAAGGCAAATGCCGAGCAGCTTGTTTATATTAAAGAGCCTAACTTTGCGAGTTTTGTGTGAAAAAAACAGAAAGAGATGGAGAAGTCATGCTCACTCCATTATAAAAATTATCCTTTTTTATTCGACATTTAATTTTATTAAAAAATTATATAATATGGTGTTACTACATTGGTTCACCATAAACACTATTTAAAAAATTTTATTTAAAGAAACATGAAAACGACATAATTTTAAATTTAAAAAATTTAAATGTTAAAGAAAAGTATAATTTTAGATAATGAATAATTTGACTTTTCAAATAATATATATATATATATATATATATATATATATATTTAATTATTTTACTTAAACAATTTTATTATTTCGTAAAGACTGTTCTATTTTATTGTATTTTACTTATAAGTCATATTCATGTTAAAATTTTAACTTTTGAATAAAATTCAATATATTCGATGTGTGATATACAAAATTATGTACGATTGTGATCTTTCTTAAGAATTGCAATAATATATATCGTATCACATAACATAATTTCTCATATTTTAAATATTGGTTAATTTTATAACTCAAATTGAATCATGCGTTTTATTAATATCTTTTGAATCATATTTAATTTTATGAAATTATTGCTCGAATAACTTATACAATATAAAAAGAATTGTATAAATTATTTTACTATACAAAATATATTAAATAATTATGATATTAATAAAACAAGAAATTATTAAGTTAAATTATAAATAAACGTGTATCTTGTATAATTATAAAGAAATGTTTATCATCGTATTTCCTTTTTAGTTTTTTTTTCACCAAAAACTTTGCAAATTTGGACACTATTTTAAATGTCCCCTTGAACTTTGTTCACAGAATGGGACAATGTGTTTAATACATTTATTTAAACTTTTAAACGTTTATTATCAAGAACGAAGGTTCTACGATATCCTAGTACGAGTCAATAGTAATTGATATCGCGTTTCATAATAGGATTTTCACGAGCGGCTCGAACCGCCCCTGTCGTCATGTCGGAACATTGTCGCAAGAAAACGTGCGAGAGTACGACGTCGGACAAGTGGATCGTTGTTCTACTTGCGCTCTGCTTTGGATCGATAAAAGCGTAGCCCGTGCGAAACGCCCGCACCAGGGCGTTCGCACGAACGAGCGAAAGAACGAACGAACGAACGAACGAACGAACGAACGAACGAACGAACGAACGAACGAACGAACGAACGGTGAGCGAGTAAACCGGTTGGAGAACGGCGGCACGTGTCTGAACGATTAAGCGTTAACGACTTCCGGGGAACGCAATTTTCGGACTTTGACGATCTCGAGGTCGATTGAAATATAACCGGAAATCCTGAACGATATTTCCCGAGGCTTATTGACGTGATTAACAAGATGAAGTTCAAACAGGTGTGAACAGGTGAAAATTAATGAGACCCGTCTCTCGAAGCAACAATCATGACGACGATGACGACAACGACGACGGCGACAACGATAAAAGCAAAACACGTCTCGAGACACACGAAACCAATACGCGAACCAATCCTCATTAGAATCATAAATTCGTAAAGAAGCGGAACGGCGAATTGACATTTTCGCGGTTGTCATTACCCCCTTGCTACACTCCGTCTCCGCTGCCCTCGTAATCCTTATCCCTCATCACGGCGGCGGCGGCAGCTCCTACTCTCTTATTCCCATTCTCAGTCTGCTCGTTTTCTCTCCCTCACGGTGATATTGATCCTCCAGTCGCGAAGCCCACCCACGAGCAGCAACGTTAGACTGCCACATTCGACCTAATGTAGAACCGTAACGCAAATGAAAACGTGCGTGAGGAGTGAGCGAATTCTCCTTCTCCATCAATATCGTCCAAAAGATTTTCACGCCGTAAGAAAACGAAAGAAAATTCGATATCGTTTTTCTTTCTTTAGTAAGATACCGAAAGGATGATAATGTTAATACACCTGGGAGATGTACTACTTATTTTATTAAAAAGAGGTTGGTTCTTTATTTAACCACTGATTCTATCCTTGTTGAAACAATAAAATGTTGTAGGATCATTCCACTAGTCAACAAACAAATAAGTTAATATTAATTAATATAATTATATTTTTTAAAAATAATAAATAACAATAGAAGAATACATGTCTACATGAAAATATTAATTAATGACCTCTTTTCCAATCTAAATCTTCGTGATAATATTTTTTGTGCAATTTTGTATACATTTTCAAATTCATCAAACTGCACGTCGAATAAATTTTCAATCTTGAAACACATTTCTAAATTAAATAAAAACAATATTACAATATATAACTAATTAATTTAATAGTAATAATGTTAAGAAGACTTTATTATAGTAATGGTGGCAGTAAGAATTCAGTTTGCTAAATCAATAATATTTTAATCAAATCTGTTATTGAAAATCTGATTTAAAAAATATCAATTATTTATTTGCAATTTATTATTCTAAAGTCTTATTATTTTCATATTCTTTTTAAACAGTCATTTGATAATTGTTCAGTGACTCGTGTAGTACCTCTATTAATTTTTAAGAACATCTTTCAATTGTTTATATACATAAATAATGTTGAAAAAGAAAATTTGTTCTTTCTTACGCTTTTTTCCAAAATTGTCCTCTATTTTCCCAAATTCAATATCTTTCCTGACTATGCTTGATTTAAATATCATAAAATCATTATAAGTTTTAAAAAGCAGAATGAGAAACATATTTTCTTCTCCTAGCTTTCTTATGCAAATGAAACAAGAATTGTATAACATTAGTAACTGTTCAATCATTTTATTACTTTGTTCCAACGAGAATAGAATCTCTACTAAAAATAAATATTGCATCAACCTCTTATTAATCCTAATTGGTAATCGTGGATATTTTTAAATTAATTATATACAAAATCTCTGTCTTTCTCTCTCTTATAATAAAAAAATGACAAATAATTGCCTATTGCAAAAAATGTTTTCAAATAAAAGTTGTGTGAATTCGTTGGAAAAGAGTAAGATAAGCGCGTAATATATTTCAGGAGGCCATTTTAAGACCATGTTACTTTTTTTACAAAGTCACACATTTTTAATTCAAAATTTTTTTCATAAAGAGTCTACTTTTTTAGTTATTTATACTTCCCACATTACGCGTAAAACACCTTGTATATCTTAATTACGCACAATCGACGTTCTTAATTAATTATATATAAATAATAAATGTATATATGTATATATAAATTATATAAATAATATGTAAATAATAATTATATATATGCCAAATCTCTTGAAATAATTCTAATGATTTTCACAACCTTACATAATTTTAAATCTTATTTCTCAAATTTGTACCTTCAAAATGAAAAAAATCGTTTAATTATGTTAATTTTATATAAAGACACATTAATTTAATATTTCATTAGGTACATTGGAACCATGAGTATCAGTTAAGAAAATTTCGGAGCACAAATACCATTAGAGTTAATAAAACAAATAGTGTATTTTTCAGGTGTTTACATTGTTTTGAAAATTCTAATTCCAGGCAGATCTGAGATTCTTACGGAGAGATGGTAATGAGATGTATCGGGAAAGAGATAAAGCGTGGGGATGCATGGAAAAAGTCTCGCGCGCGTTGCACGCCAATCGCGTAACTCTTTGGCGTTACTCTGGCGGCCGGGATAACGTGCTGGGATAACGCGCATTAATTTTCGGACGGATCGATACGACACGCGATAAGCCGCCGATGGTTTATCGTCCCTGGGATTTTCCGCATGGCGAACGGATCAAATTTATATCTCGTTCGGTGCCGATGACGAATTTCCGATAACGCGACTCGGCAACATGGCTCCACCGACAACGAGAGACGGAGATTTTTTGGAAAAATTCGAAAGTGTTCAAGTGAAGAGATATATGTATCTTGTAGGAACTCAACGCTTTTATTAATAACAGTTCAACATGGAATTTATTCTATATGCGAAATGCCCGTGTTTTTTATATATAATGTTTTTTTTTATAAATATATAAATAATACGATACATATAATGTGCCTCGATCAAGGCCATCCTTGAGGAGTTAATACGTCGTAACCTTCGCCTCGATCGACTGTCGACAGTGTGGAAAAATCAATGTTTTAAACGATGCGGCGCGCGTTTCGCGATTTGTTCCTTATATGTTTCTATAGGTTTTCTCTGCGCGAAACCTTGAACGTAAGATGCCGCGGCTAATTTTCCATCAACAAATAGGCAACAAACGGTTCAAATTTTCTCTTTGTTAGGCACTGCTTTCTTCTCCGTTTAAAAAGAAAAAAAAAAGAAAGACAACGATCCACTGTAACAATCGTCATCACGCACTTTTGCTCTCTGGTTGGTCCCTGATGTTAATTTTTCCTATAACAATGCGCAATTCCGCATCCTCACTTTCCTCTCTTCTTTCTCCCCTTCCCTTTTTCGTCTGCGTGAAACGTATAAAACGGACAAGCCAATATAAGGTTTTTTTTCGTCGATTTTCTTAAAGATTTTACAAAGTTATTGACATGTGAGAGAATCAGATCTCTAATCTTTTTCTTCTTTTTCCCCCTTTTTTAGATTATGTTTCGTGGCCCCAATATTTTACAAATGTCACCCCACCCGGTTGAGAGAAATTTAAAAAAAGATTATATTATTATTATCTCCTAATCCACTTGGCGGGATTTGCTAACTTCTAGCAAAGAGTCGCGGCAAGCGACCAATAAAATCCAACCGAAAGTCTTCGTGCACACTTTCGGCGAACAGTCGAGGACGTGCGCTCTCTCTCTCTCTCTCTCTCTCTCTCTCATTCTTTGCGAATATATATATATATATATATATATATATATATATATATATATATAAAGCGCGGGATTCAATACCTGCTTCTCTTACATTAATATTCCTTTTTTGTCGTGTGCTTTTTTTCTTTTTTAAAAACAGTATTTTTGATTAGACGAACCACAGATCGCTATTCTTTTCTTTTTGTTATCTATGGAATGTATCGCTATTTGGAAGAATAGTCACAGATTCCTTTTTCTCTCTTTCTCCCTCCCTCTCCCATCCCTATATCATCGAACTATATTGTTGAATTATTATACATTGTTAACGGTTCCGCATATGCGATCAACACAAAGCGCAAACTTCAAGATTTTCCTTGTCTTTCCTTACTTTTTTTATTTGGTTAAAAAAATCTTTAAAATAAAGCATACAAAATTGCGTTTGATAAAGTAAGAAAAAGAAAAGAACGGTGAATAATATTTCGACGATACACTCCGCGCGAATCCCTACGAGAGAAAAATGATTGCCCCCATTTAGAAAATACCGAGTAGTTCGCCGCGATCGAAAATGGAATCTACTTTATCGCCGACTAATTTGTGTGCAACTTCAACGTAACGCGACACAGCACATTCGGTATATTAAAACTTAATAAATATGTGTGTACAAATGTGCTCTGTCGCCGTGATGCATTCGTGTTTCATGTCTCTCTCACCACACGCTCTCTTTCAGTCGCGCATAATTTTTCACGTGCACGCGATTTTCACCTGCATTATTACTGTCGTCTCGTTAAACACTGTAACCACTATAATATTTATCTATATATATTTTAGGTTCCTTATTGTTACATAATCGTCTAACTGTGCGATCTTAACGCCTCAAATTTCTTCTAGTTTTTGTAATATCTATATACAATGAATAATTTTCTTTATCTCGCATTAGCGCTAACAATGCGTTTAGGAGAGAGGAAGTTCCTTCTTTCTTTTTTATCCCTTTTATCATAAATCTCTGATATAACGGATCGATCGGATCAGCGCGCGCGATTTCGTATTTACGTGCGTCGCAAACTTAGAATTGAATGCTGATAATTGATAATTGACTTGCTGTTAATTGTAAATGTGCCGTTAATGGCATAATTAAATACGTTACCCTCTAATCGTTACGTTACTACATTATTATTTCCATAATAATGTAATAATATAACGATATATCATTATGTTATTATGATATAATATATAATATAATCGTTATATTGTTACATTATTATCCTTAAAAAGTATTAACGCCCGGCCAGGCTCGCTCATCCAGGAAAATCTTGGACGTTCTTTGCAATGATGAGCCGGCGCAAGGTAACCAGGTTTTTTCTTTCACGGCCGAAACAGATTCAACCGAGTAAACTTTAAAATTGCGGCCTTCGTATCTATATTTCTATCTATTTCGCGCGGATTTCAACGTGAAGGATCAAGAGAAAGGAGAATCGTCTTGCGGAATGCCCGTCGAAGTCATCGCACCTGCCGAAGTCGTCGACGCGGGCACTCTGGAAAAGAAGATGGATAAAATGGATTTTAGCTCTTGGCATGGCAAGTAAGAACAATGTTTTTTTGTAGTTTTTGAATTGCTAAGTCTGATATTCAGAAAAATTTAATTTGTCAGAGAAGTATTAAAATCAGTATATGAAACTATTACTCATTATTATTGTTGAACTTTATGAATATAATTCGAACATAATAATTCATGTTTTTCTGCTAGTAAAACATTATAATATTAAGTTTCATGAATGTATTAATTCGTATTTTCTTGCCAGTAAAATATCACAATAATCTCATCTTTAATAATTCATGTTCTAAAAAAGTTTTAAATATTAATATCTACGGTCATTATATCAATAGAAGATATTTAAAGCTTTATAACGACACTTGAGATCATTGCTGTTTATTAGTTTATTTCTTAAAATATTTTGTATTTTATTTTAGTATTTTACTACTGGAAATTATGAGATTCACACAAAAAATATTTTTAAACAAGATCCACTTTGACCGAATAAGTTTTCTTCATTTATTAATTTGTATTATTCATGTATCGGTCAAATCTCTCTCTTTATGATTTCATTAATATATTATTCTTATAAAATAGTTTCTTATATTAATAGTTTCATATGTTGATTTTAATATTTTTCTGATAAATCAAAATTTTCTAAGAGTCAAAATCAGACTCAACAACTCAAAAAGTACAAAAGAACATTATTTTCACTTGCCACTCTAGGAGTAAAAATCAGTTCATTTTATCCATCGTCTTTTATCGATCGTTCTCGGTGTAGCCCAGCCCAGCATGAGCAAAAAAACTTGAAAGGAAAATAGGAAATCGCGCGATCTCTCTTTCTCTCGACGTTTCGCTCTCTCCCTCAATGCGCACGGTATCACCGAAGAAAACGAGACGATAGAACGATTTCCACGTACCTCTTGATAACCCACGCCACCATATTTCCATGGGACTAAATTCCCGCGCCTTTCTCGGCGATTATTATTACAAAATTAATTTTTACTAAAATGTAATTGCCTAGAAGAATAGTCGGCGACCGCGCGGAAGCGGCGAGCCGAGAATGCACTACGACCGGCTGTGGGACGTTGTCGCACCGGTGGGTAACTGTCACTCGCAACTGTCGGTCATCGACATATAACAAAGTACCTGCATATCACCAACCTGCGTTCCGTTTTCCTAAAAAAAAAACTCGAACTTCAAAGAATCCGTAAATCTATCTATTACATTGTTTCATTTCCATCATTATTTTCTTTTGAAACTCCTCATAAAATTCAACTGAGTTAAACATCTCATTTAGAGACAATGTTTCTCACTAATTAAAAACTGTGGATTCCAATAAGAAGGTATATTCCTATGGAATCCTTGTTTCAAAAATGTAACTGACAAATAATTCGTCGACGCAATAAAGGAAATCAACTATGCGTATTGGAAGCGGTAGGTCGATATGCGGACGGACGAAGTGAAATTCGTCGGTATCGTCGCGCCAAGTGTATACTTTAAGGGGAAATCGATCTCTCATTCGCCCCCGCCGTTGTAGTAAAACCGGCATACCGCCAGACACCGACATCCGAACCGACCACATCCGGGCAGGCGTGGTCCCATTACAGAATATCGAGATTGAAGCCGGCCGTAGAGTCGAGAGAATTAAGCAGCTCCTGAGCGCTGAAGTTTGACGTGTCTCCCGTAGGAAGGTTCTCAAGGAATTCCAGGCTGAAATCGGGCGCCGCCACGGACGGGTCCGTAGTGGTGGCCGGTGGTGGCGGCTGGGTGTGCTGCTGCGGTGGCGGTAGACTGCGCACTCCTGGGCTACCCGCACCGTACTGCTGATGCGGATGCAGCGGGGAACCTAAACACACAATACATCGAGTCCAGTTAAATGCGTCGAATATTAATACAAATATTCATGGTATAAAACTTGGAGAACGGATAATCTCACGAAGATTCCGTTTGATTTGTATGATCAGTAATTAATCTCGAATATGTCGTAACGTCCTTGCTTTCTATTTATAGTAAAGATTCCAGTAATCAGACATTTAAAGTTGTTAATTGTTTTAAGGACTCACGATATAAAAGAATCTAATTACATAGAAAACTTCTTTCTTGTATAATATTTTTTTAATATAAAATGTTTCATATTTGTGTATGTCAATAATAACGTTTTAGTCTTTATATTTCAGTTAAATATATATATTTAATTATGTAATTAACTAAAATATAAGATCTATTATTAACACACAAAAATATAAAACATTTTTTAATTATTTCGAAAATAATTAGGACGTATAAAGTGTATCTAAATGAATCGATATTCAAACACTCTAAAATACTTGTCCTAAATGCACTATTTATAAAATAACAACAAAATATAAAATAAAATTTATCTTAATAAATAATGTTTCTTTAAAAAATTTAAAGAACATCGTCAAAGTATAAATTCTACGATTTGTATAAGAAAATCATTTTTAACGTTGATACTTTTTTAACGTTTTTTACAATAGCCTGCCTTATAAATATTTTTTAGTAAAGATTACATTTTAACATTATAATAAAACATATTTAAGATTTCTTATAAATGTGTTAAATATAGGGCCATGTTCTAGGACGTTTATCTTACTCGAGATGATCTCACAAATGGTTACTCACCGGTCCCGGTAACATTGACCGAATTCACGGACGTTGTCTGTGACATCTGCATCTGCAGGGACATTTGATTGTTGTTCTGCTGCATGGCCAACGTTTGTTGTTGGTGCTGTTGCGTCAACAGCTGTTGCATCTGCGTGCTGTTGGCCATCCCTGAACCGGCTATACCGCCATTCTGCGAGCGGATTAATTGTTGGTGTTGCATCTGCGCCGCGGTCATTTGCATCGTGCCGCCCGCGCCACCCATGCCGAAAGCACCTACAAAAAATCGTGCAATTCAGTAAAAATCCCGCATTGATTCGAATAATTTTCACGAAAGTAGCAAGTAAAATTCGCAGGAGACTTAATTCTCTATGAATATAATTTGCATTTATGCGTTTGTGTCCAAACAAAACGCACATTCACCTCGACAGACAATAGTGTTGTCAGGTTTAACGTGTCTTGCTCGTACAAATTCAGTTGTCTCAATTTGATGCCTCAATTCTATGGTTCGCCAAATCCATTTTTTTAAATAAGTAATTTTCTCTTAAAAATTACCTTGAAAATAATGGTAATTGTGAAACAACGTGAACCTCGAAGAATTTTACTATACTTCTAACAAAATTTACTAAAACTTCGGAAAGTTTTATTAAAATTTTAGTAAATTTTGCAAAAAGTATAGTAAAATTTTTCGAGGTTCACGTTGTTTCACAATTACAACGATTTTCAGGATTATTTTAAAGAGAAAATTCTCTCGGTGTATCAACTCTCCTGCTATTCGCAGCGAAATCAACAGCCTCGTTGCATCATCGCATAAAGCATCCATCATAAACTTTTTTTATGAAGAAATAAAAAATGAGGGACTTTGAGATTACAAGAAATTTTAATGAATAGAAATCGATTGGATGAGTTATTCAGATTTATAGGAAAAATTATGATCAAAGAATTTCATTTCTTCATATTAAAATAAATTAATCTAATTTTATTACGTCATTGTTTTCGTTCACTAGTGTATAGAGTGTATAAACTCAAAAGATCTTACTCTGATAAAACATTCTGATTTTAATTTCACTGAAACCCTCAACTTCGATTCTACTTCAAGTGTCCAGATTAAAATTAATGTGCTGTTTCCATTGAAAGTAAAATAGAAGTAAAGAAGATCGATATTTCAATAGAGCCTACTTAACTTTTGCATATTTAAATATAAATATGTGATTATAAACAAATCTTCATAGGTAATTTCTTTGTTTTTATTTTCTTCCTTTTTAAAATATTAATTAATGTTAAAGTTTCATTATATATCTAAATATCGTGACTATATGTCACGTTTAGTTTTCATTTCGACGACTGAGATAAATGGTAATTGTTATTGGCATTACTTACTTTTGATCGGTTTGATCAACTATAGTTTAGTGTCAATTCACTACCATTCTGAAATGAGTAGTTTAATGCGTTTCCATCGACTTAAATTTGGTTCTACCTTCTTCTTTCTTTCTTTCTCTCACCTTGGTGACTTTGCTGATTGAATTGTGAGCGCATTTGCGCCTGAAAGCCTTGCTGCTGCTGCTGCTGCTGTTGCTGTTGCTGTTGCTGCATCAAAACGTGTCGCCACTCCTGCTGGGCGCCGCGACCCGCGATACTGTTTCCAAGGCCGTCCGGAGGTCCAACGCTGACGTTGGGCGGCCGTTGATTGTTGGTTCTCGGGTAGCCTAGCCGCTGGTGCATTTGATGCATCCCGCCGATGGCAGCCATCCCGCCGCCGCCCATGTACATATTACCGCCGGCCGCATGTAACGCCTGCTGCTGCTGCTGTTGCGCCATTTGCGGCCTCATCATCGGACCTGCGAAAAACATCCGTACGCGCCGTAATGTAGGACGTTCGCCCAATGGCGGCTGTTGCTGCTCTTACTTAACTCTAGGCTATTACCATAGATCTAGGAAATTCGAACAGAAACTTCTATTAGCTATGATATCTGGCATGAACATGTAGGCCTGTCTAATTAAATTTTTTTTATAATTCTGTTTGAGCTTTTAGAAAATTTATTTATTTTAATTACTTATTTTTTAAAGATTTTACAAGAGTTTTTAAAGAGTAAAATAAATGAAATAAACCGGGTACTCTATAAAAATTTGTTTTGTGTTAAGCTTTCGTAACTTTTTTTCTATTTACGGTTTCAAAATAAAACTCATGTATTTCGCTTTGGCAAACTTTGGCGTTTCGATTGAAAAGAAAAGAGATGAAAAATATTACTGTTTAAGGTAGGATGAGCCAATAAAGAACTCTTCAAAGGGTCTTCAAAAATCTCATGATTGTACCGACGTAGACAAAAATTAAAGACAGTAACAAAGTTAAACTTGCGCAAAAACAAAGAATTCATGATGGCGTGACTACATTAAATTCAACTAAATCGAGATTGTAGGTCGTGAGATGACATAAAAAAGGCGGACCGGAGGTAAATTCGAAAACATGAAATTTGTGGGAAGAACGCGCGCGGTTAAGATCTGCATTCCTTCTGATTTCCTTCGGTTTGGATGGAATCTTGGGAAAACCGGCGTCGACCCGCGATCGATAGGAGTCTTGTAGAGGCCAAGATATATAAGGATAGTTTCGACTCCCCCTCTCTTCATCCTCTTGCCACCCCTCGCCGCCTTCTACCTTTCTTCCTCTGGCTTTGGAGCGAATCCAGCGGAACGTCAGCATCGCGTTTACGCTCGATCGAATTCTTTCCGCGCTAATATTCAAAACGTGTAATCCACGCCAAAATGGTTGTTAAACAACAGTGAACACGAGATATCCGTTATCGAGCAACGGGTTCTATCGTAGTGTTGGTTTTTCTTGCGAAATTGTGAAGCTCTTACATTAAGATTTAGACGTTAAACTGTAAGGTACAAACACTGAAAAAATGTTTTGGGAATATCAATGAAACAGTGTGATAGAATGCATTTTGATGAGATCAAACAGAATTTCTGATTATTATAATTAGATTCGATATTTTACAGCTTATAGAACATTTGTTAGACTTAGCTATAGGAATTTGGTTAGCATTTTTAAACTAGATCTAGAAAACTATAGTTTTATATTTCTAAAATTTTGTAATTATAAAAGTATATACTCTCTCTTGTAATTACAAATTTTTTAAATAAACAAGTATAATAACTTAACTAAATAAATTTAATAATAAGTTAAAATTAAACTGATTGTGAAAGGTGCAAATAACACAAAAAACCCATTTTCAAAAAAAAAAAAAAAAAAATCTTGTGCTTAATAATATTTCTATATTACTCTTTAAATACATTTTTTAATTTCAAAAAATTTAATTATCATTATCATGAATTTTGATATATTTTACAAGAAGAAAGTAATCATCAGGTAATTTCTAAACAAAATGTGATTCATTCATATTTCAAATATGATCTACCAAATCTCCAATTTTTGCAATCAATTTTTTTTCTCGTATGTATTAATTGTAGTCATTTCGCAAAATTATATGTAGCTCCCGTGTTAAAATTTGGCTGTTAAACTGTAAGATAAAATATAAAAGATCGCACGTATAACGGGCCGGTGAGATTTTTTTCCTTCGGTGTACTTACCCGACGGCGGCATAGGTTGTTGCGTAACTCTGCGCATGGGTCCAGCGTTGGCGAACCTCGCTTGCTGACCCATACCGATACTAGCGTGCATCATCTGCGCCTGGGCCGCGGCCTTGTATTCGGGCGGT
This sequence comes from Monomorium pharaonis, assembly GCF_013373865.1. Taxonomy (NCBI): domain Eukaryota; kingdom Metazoa; phylum Arthropoda; class Insecta; order Hymenoptera; family Formicidae; genus Monomorium; species Monomorium pharaonis. The sequence continues at coordinate 3,356,258 of NC_050473.1, forward strand.
GGTGGCCTTACGCTTCCCATTCCACCTGCCATATGCTGCTGCTGCTGCTGCTGCATTACCTGTAAATGTAAAAGTAGGAACGCATAAAAATCAGAAAAAAAAAAGAAAACAAGAATAACATGCATACATACAGAGAACGGCCTAACAGGCAGAATCAAAATCTTAATTAACCTTTCGGAGCTGACGTTAAAATCTATTATACATGTCTTGAAAATAGCAAATTTATTTTAATTCAAATACACCTTTAATTCAAATACCACTCAATTCATTGTGCGGTTAGTATTTACTTAACTTACGCACTTAACTGCATATTGCCATACTCCAGATGGCATATTTACGTAAAAGAATTAACTTTCTGTTGTTTTTTTCCTTTAAAGAAAGATCCATTTGTTCTGCGTGAGCGCGTACACAGTTAAAGAATTTGTAAAAAAATTGTTAAATTTAACACATCTAGCACGTCCCAAATAATTCACAGAAATTTTTCCGTTAATTTAACACATTAAGTATATGTTGAATAACAGCATAAATATTGTTATGTTTTAACATAAAAATAAATGTAAATTATATAATTTGACATCATTTTTATGTAACAATTACACACTTAAATTAACACAACAGTAATATGAAAAAATTTTAACATAAAAATTTTAGCAAGGACCGATTTTAACATAAAAATAAAATGTTTTTACTGTGTATGAAAATAAATTGTAATCTCCTATTGCGTGTGACCATTCTACTCACGTATTGTTTCCTTCCTGTCAACAAAATGTGACTATTATTGACGCTGGACCTGTATGACTCATTAAATTTATGTTGACTAAGAGACACTAATTTAAAAATTAAGAAATCCAAATAAACTTGTGCAGAAGAAGAAAATGAGTATTAAGTTTATTTTAATAACAATAATTCAAGATGTGTAACAGAGGGCGAGTCTAACAGATCCGCCGTCAGATCCGAAGGATTAATTAAACGTTAGGAGAAGATAGAGATATCAAAATTGCGCTGTGCATCTCGCATCTCCGAAGCCTGACGACTCGCTTCGAGCGAGTGGAGACTTGGAAAGTTGCCTTTGGTTCGGCGAGAATCAGCGCGCGCTGAAAATCCCAATGCGCGGTTTTAAGGTCGGCTCCCTGTCGCTCTCTCGTGATGTCTCGAGAGAACGAGAGAGCAGAAGGGCGTTGCTCGCCTAATCGCAGGTTGTTGCTCGGTCGAGAGTGGAAAGAGACGCCGGCCGACGCGCGACGATGGACGAGATGAGAGGAGAACGGAGGAGAGCGGCGCGAGATGAGAGAACGAAAGGGTGAATGTATCCGACGGGCGGCAGCTCGCTTCGCCGCCGCCGCCGCCGCCGCCGCCGCCTGCATTGTCGTCTCCCTCGCCCCAGACTTTCCTCGCGTAACACCAGGAACCGGGAAACGCAATCCCGGATGCTCTTGCACAACCGAGATCGCCGTCTCGCCGTTACCGCCGATCAATCCCGGCAAATCGCGCGCGACGATGCGCCAGCGCAATAGGTCACCGATTATTAGCATCATTATTCAAAAGAAAAGAAAGTACAGTACATTTCCGTAGATCGCGACAGACTTGGGGAGAAACGCGAGAACTTGAAATGCACACTTGAAAAACGGTTTTGCTAAAGCATCTAAAAATTGAGATACAAGATATGAAAACACCTTTATTAAACTATGAAAATAATTAGGTATGAGGAAAAAAAGTTGTTAATTTGACTAAATTTCTCAACTCAATTAAATCTATTTAATTCAAGCATTTATATATTTCAATCAAATATATAAATATTTGAATTAAAGCTTATGCATTTCACGTATATACGTTGAATACTTGAACTGAAGGAATTTAATCAAGTTGAAAAATTTAGTCAAGTTAACAGCATTCTTTTCTCAGTGTAGGACGCTCAAACTGATTTTCTATAACGTCAAAATTTACGCAGCAATGTTCATTATGTATTGAACACATCTTTCATAATTATTTTTATAATCAAATAAAATTATTCAGATTTGTATCCAGCGACTAAGTATACATCATTGTTCTTGTTGTATATTTTTGAGAACTTTGAAAATATTCTCAGTTTTCCTTTTTTTTTTATTTTGATCATTGTAATTCTCCTCTATTCACGCGAACGGATTTCGTAATTTTGCAAAAAATTACCAGGGATTTTATCTCATCTCGGATTTTGATTCGCACTTCTATGCTACCTTATAACGAGATTGAATCGATTTCTGCAAGTGTTACGAGCCCTGGCAATTCCTAGAACTCATAGATGATGCTCCTGTTGTTCCGTGCACGTTAACTATCCTAATAGATCGGAATGGATACAGGGCCGATTATCCCGTCAATTCCAATATCATCGCGAGGTTGCGCTAATCGAGATCATGCGCGCGCGCTTGAGTGCGGAAATCCGAAAGAGAACTGCGAAATTCGATAAAGACATCGCTCTATCATTTTTAACGCTTTTTACTTTGCGTTAAAGATACATCGACACTATTAAATCTCATACTCTTTTCTAGTAACTTTACGATTTTATTACTGTTAGTTAAAAAATGTGTAACATTATGGCTGGCATTATTATTTTTGTCATTTTTTTCCTTTATATCTCTTTGTTATCTCTCATATTGCACTACTACTTTATTTTTATACACGTCTCATTTGTTAATTTTATTCGTTTGCATATTTTTTAAGTTGGCAATCAATTAGTTCGTTATTTCGTGTAAGCATATATGCTATTTTTATTTCTATCATAAGATAAACTTAAGTTTGAAGGCATTATAATGTCTCATTTTCTTGAAATGCATTTTTCTTTACTTTATTTCATTAACTCATATTTCTTTTATTATTCGCTCTTCAAAGAAAAGTTGTTATTATTATAATTATTTGCATGCGCTTAATATTAGTACAATAGATTAAGAAACATTAAGTTCAATATAACTATTCAAACAAATATAAATATTACAGTATATGCAAAAGTACGTTGATAAGTGACACAAAATTAAGTGATCCATAAATAAGTGAGAATTACGTCTCTGTTTATTAGGATTGTTCTGTCCGTTATTAATCGATTATGTGCGCACATAAATGCAAAAACGTGTTTCGAAGGAAAGCAATCGATTCGCGCATGCCAGCGCTGGCCGAGTACTCTCCGCCCGGGAGATAAAAAAATCACATCGGGCTGGCTGCGCGCCGTTCTGGATGATGCACCACTTCATCGCCCGAAGCACGTCCCTGGTAGAACTGCGGGATGACTAACCAACTGCGCGAAACGTGCAATTAGTAACTGGAGCACCGAGCGACCGTCGTCTTTGGTACCTTAGCATTATCGAGATAACAATCGGGCCGTTGCGAACTGAGTCATCTGCCAATGGGCGACCACGAATGTTGCCGGGATTCCGAGCAGCTTCGTCTACGCCACGCAATTTCGCAATTGCCGGATCGACTTCCCGCCAACGCGACGCGACGCTTCGACCGTCGCTTTTCGTCGATAAACCGGCCAAGATGAATCAGGCTGCGCGCGATGATAAATATATGAACGCAAAATTACTTAATCTAATTTAAATCAATTTAAAAGTTTAGTTAAGAACGCGGCTTCCGTGCACCAGATCACGAACGTATAACACTTGGATGTACTTTGATCGAAGAGTTCGACCGGAGGCTTTTACGAGAATTAAAGAGTCATTAAAAATAATGCCATTCCCTATTAAATTCTCTTCAAGGAAAGATAATCCGAATAATTCTCTCGTTAGAATATACTTAATCTTAGGATATCTTTTTTTTGCTCACTTGTGAGTGTCAATTAGGATTTGCAAGACCTTGTCAAATATTTTGATATACATGAATTCTAATGTAACTGTTATTAATTCGTAAAATTTTGTTTTTCATTACAATTTAGAATAGGGACATACTATCAAAAGTTGAATGTTATTAGTTACATTATATAGGATAATTGTTTTAAAAAAAGTGTTGCTATGATTTGGAAATGTACAGGTTTTTATAAAAATATTGTTTGTTCTACTCTACACTTTCTTCTCTCTTTTGCATTTTAAATTTTCAATAATAATGTTGCAAAGAGGAAATAATTCTAATAACTTCAACTGCAAGGAGTTAACATATCTACTTTTCAAAGTTATCACTTTTATGATTTTGATTTCTGAAGTAATTAAAAGTTATATTTGATTTTCTAATAAGATTACAATAAAATATATATATATAAAACTGTTTTTAATGTTTCGAAACAATATTAATCTGTTAGGAGTGCAGTTTTTATATATTTTTGATCGATATGGGATTTGAGTTATTTCGATTACTAGAAATAAGGTTAGATTATGATTTTAAAGAACAAAATTTAAAATTTATTACTCACAAAATGAAAAGAATTGAAAAATCTATTTATCTCGATGTTAAACCAGGATCTAAGAGATCCTGAACAATTCTTTGAACTCATACTACGTAATTATGAAATAAACCGAATAACAATATTGCGTGAATATATTCTCAACATAACAATATAAAAACTTTTTTCATACTGCCAACATTAAAAATTAAAATTTTCTCAAATTGTTAGAAAGTTGAAGTTTTTAACAGTCAGATCTATGATTAACGTCCTTTAATTAAACAAAAGAGAAAAAAATTTCGAAAAGAATGTACATATGCGAGGAGACTGAGACAAATTACATTGTTGTCTATGCGACACAACCTCTACGAACATCTCTTGGACAAATATTATCAAATTCGTACTCCTTCACATCTTCCTATATAAAAAAGCTCCTATATAAAAAATGATTTGAACAAAAGTTATTCAGATACACTTAAAGTAAAATCGTATATTCAAATTTCTTCGCGCCATATAAGCTAAAGTAAATAAATTATTCCGCATAACGTCTTCTTAAGATATTACAACACCGGTCGGTCCTCCGAAAGTTAATCTCGCGTGAAGTGATCACCGAGAATGCTAATTTGCCGATATCTCGGGTTTCCCTCGATATCACGGGATGCTCCCGCAGGAAGCTCCGCAGCGGCGAACACGGCGCAAAAACTTTTTTGTCCATTGTTCCTCGTCTCGGGGAAAGAAAGCCCTCCTCTGTCCCCGCTTCACTCGCGCTATTTGTCCTATTTGTGTCGCTTCTTTCAACGCGACGGGGCAGAAGTTGCAAAAGACCTAGCAGCGATACCTGTTGCATACGGACGTCGCGGGGTTCTCTCTCTCTCTCTCTCTCTCTCTCTCTCTCTCTCTCTCTCTCTCTCTCTCTCTCTCTCTCTCTCTCTCTCTCTCTCTCTCTCTCTCTTGCTCGCTGGATATGAGCTTAATGTCTCAGATAATGTGCCATCGCGCTGCTATCTTGTGATCGTCTACCTGCATAGGCGATTGTCGGTGGCAAAAGCTCCGCGAGACGATATCGTTTATCGATGTAACGACTCGGAATCGGCGATTCTCCAAGCAGGACGACGTTGGCGAAGGTGCGAAAGTGCGTGGAGGACGATAATAATCGCATAAAGATAAACGTTACACGTATGTGAACGCTACTGCGAGACGATTCGACAGTAAAGTAGCGAATCAAACGTAATTTACGTGAAAATGACTTTGCGCGTTTTGTTCGCGTGCGATATTGCATACGAAAATCTGGATGGAGGTCATTTACGTCGATTGCGATATCATTCGAGCGGCGACACGTGTCGCCGTCGACACGTGTCATCACCGACGGGACACCGTCGTTCCATACAACGACACAACCTCTACGAACTTTGCGAAATACCTGCACCTCGCGTGTAAAACAATCCGGAACAACGAAAATTTTAGTGATGGACGAAAATAAGAATTTCAAGATCTTGACAGGAACACTAATTTCTTGTATATGAGATAAAACTTTGAGGGTTTTTCTAATTTTTTATAATAAGTACAAAATTTAAAAATAAGCGTCAGATTTAAAATGGAAACATTTCTGAAATATAAAATATATTAAATATTTTCAATTATTTATATAAGCACAGTAAAGATTTTTAAAAAGGTAGCACTTAGGCCATGTTGATTACATATGTATGGCTTAGGTATACGTATATTTTCCTCTATTTCATAAATATTTTTCAAAAAATGTGAAATAAAAATCAACATGTTTAATTAAATATTTATTAACATACTTATGGAAAAATTATACATACAACTGTTTATTAAATATAAAACTGTTTATTTACTAAGAGGCGTTATCTTAATGTTTGCATATTAAAAAGCTCCTCCAATTAACTGAAGAAAGACAAGAAATACTAGTCAAAAGTTAAACACTAAATAAAGAAACAGAATCTTAACTTTTTGTATGATAATAAGATATGTTTTCTGCAGTGTTCCTGGTCATAGTGATTTCACCATATGCAAAGAGTTCTTTCTTTATTTATAAATAAGATGTTTTAATAAAAATTTAAAGTAAATATAGTGTTGAAAAGCATAAATAAAGAACTACAATAATTTGAATTATGGATATTTATAACTGTTACGTGATAGTTATACAAAGCAGAAATTTACCTCTGAAGTTTTAAATTTAGATGAGCACAATTATTTAAATTGTGATTATAAGCCGTAGAAAGCAGATATTGATTAGTTAACTGGCATAAATACATAGTATCGACTTCCTGAATGATATATTAGCGTTATCTGTATAATTTGTTGGGTAACTATTTGGAAATAGGAGGTGAGCAAAATTAGGTACAGGTATATATTTGATAAAAAATAAGACAAAATTTCTTGCATTATGATCAAGAAAAATCAATAAAAAATGATTGTCTTGAAATTCTCGTTTTGTCGTCCATCTCTAGAAAATTTGCAGTGCAAATGACAATATCGGGCGGCTTACCTGTTGCGCGCGCATCAATTGCTGTTGCTGGAGAAGCTTTGCGTGCTGGTGCTGATCGACCTGGCCTGGCGGCACCTGCTGCGGATGGCCCCGCGTGCCCGGGCCGGCGGCACCCGGCTGCGGCACTCCGCCGGCGGCCGCTGCCGCCGCCCGTTGCCGCAAACTCTGCTGGGTGAAGTTGATGGTCTGGGACTGCGAGACCGAGCAGTAGGTGTCAGCCTGATTCGCCGACGGCCCGGCCTGATTCTGCGCCTGCTGCTGATTGAAGTACATGCCCTGTTGCGCCGCGACGGACACGACCGGCTTCAGATCGCCCGTGAGCTGCATGTGCTGGCCCGCCGACACCTGCAATAACAAAACGAAATATATTTCACAGACATTTTGCAGTTCGTCCGATAGATCGAACGATAAAAATTCGACTTCTAATAGAAATAAAAGAAAATACATTTTATTGCAAGAACTAAATATAACAGTAATAAAGGGCTGACACCAAACACAATTTTTATGCAAATGGTTTTATTAATCGTGATGAATATTTTGTTAATTATATGTGGAGTAATCAATTTTATAAAAAAATGACAGGCTATCACTTTTTTTGTTCATTATCACTAGAGATCTAGAATTAATATTTTATTTGTGTTAGAGATGGCCGAAGCGTCTGCAAATATTTGAACAAAATTTATGGTAATTAAAAAAAAATTTGCGCTCCAAGTACCACGCGTACGTTCTCATTAGCCTTCTTAACTAATTATCCTTGTTAAACGTAGTTGTCTGTGTGCTAATTCTTCAAAATGTATTTCTCTTCGGTGAAAACTTCATACAGGCTAACGGTACCAATAATATTTCAGCTCCTTCTTGAGCCAGCTTCGTTCTTTGACATAGAAATGTAATACGGACTTAATGGATCTCGTGTCGACGCTTGATTATGATGTCGAACTGCCATTATGAACGTTCGCACTCACGGATGGGAGTAATGGTGGAGTGAAATATATCGGCTTTCTTATTATTTCGAGAATTACTAATTCTGTCACGGTTGTTGCCTATTTTTTTTTAACGCTCGAACGCTGTTGATCAACAGAAAAATAAATACGAGACGAGAATTAAGATTAAGTAAGTATAGACTTTCGGTGCAGAACTGGACGTTAATATTGTGCATGTCGCCGCCGCATCTGGCAAGGCTTTACTTTATCACGGCTGATGTTCAAGCGTCTCTAGTGTCAGGTAAACATAACGGCGAAATGTAACTGGTGTTTAACACCAGGTGAGTTTTTCACGCGCGCGCGCGAGATCCTTTTTACGACGCGACGGTGTAATAACAAGTTGCCCGTTTTAAATCAGCTTTAAACACGGGATTTGTCTGTCGAACGGGACACACGCGAATGGCCAACGCTAAAAGTCGGTCTCCGTGCTTCCTTAGACACTTTAACGACACGCGTGATTACACAGTAGCTAACTCGCTAATTGCGCGCACGCGGGATGCGCGGCGAAAATGTTATGAGGGCTATAAAACGTTATGAAATTGCACCGCTCGCCCGCCCAGTAATCATCTCGCTATATCAACATTTCTTTCTCTCTTATTTTCCTTTCATTGTGCCGGCCGATTTCTCGCCGCGAAACGCATTACGGTCTCCAAACCTTAAAGATTTTCCGAATGTAAGGTCAAATTTAAAAGCGCTAATAAACAAGTTCTTTCCAAATAAATTCTTGATCAAATTTGGAGAATAAGTTTATAATGAATAAAAAATATAAATAGGTATAAAAAGTATTTAAATATATTTATCTTCATTACATAACTTTTGGAATTATCATTGTAAGCCTTATCTACATTCATGAAAAAAAAGAGATTAATTAAAGAACATTTTGAAATTAAAAGAAATGAAGTTTCACCGTATCATTTTCGCGTAAGAAATTGACACCATACTAGTAAAAAAGTGGCAATGCTTTCACTACATTAAAATTATTATTAAGCTATTCTTTTTAAAATAACAAATCGTTTTTATTGCTTAAATTTTGTTCATTATTTATTATTTTAAAGAGACAGCAATGCTCCTGTGTTAAAAGATATCTATAAATTAAAAAATCACGTAACTTTTCTCTATTTTTTTTAAGTTAGACCATTTAAATTTGAAATTGTTTTCATTCGTTAACTCGTAGTGATGAAAAAATGTTTTTCGAAGGCGGTAATGGGATATTATCGTCACGTGTGGTCAGGAATTTCTGAAAAAAGGCAGCAGAAAAGATCGAGCGACTATCGTTCCGTTGTCGTCGCGGATACGAAATGACTATCGTTCTCTACACGGAAAAAAGTTTGGCACTACAGAAGCACCAACTAGTGTAACAGCTGTACGAAATGAGAGTGCGCTGTTGTACTTCTCTTTGGCACGGCAGTTCTCTCAGTTTGGGAGCCCTGCTGTCCCAATCGGGAGCCCTGCTGTCCCAATCTCGCACCGCAGCATTCCTAACCTTAAAGTGCAGTGGTTGCCCCATCAGGGTGGGGAGAACAGTTCTCCCGGCGCTTAGTGCTGCCAGTTACCCAAAACTGGCACTCTGTAGTCCTAAATGCGAGGTGGCGCTGCACTACCACCTATGATGCAGCAGTAGTGCCAAACTTTTTTCCGTGTATGTTTCATTCCACGCAACGAAAACGGGCAGAAACAGACGAAGGATAAGCGGAACGTGTCCTCCAGCGAAGAGTGACCCTTATTCGATCCTGCTGAACCTTCTCGTAATCCAGTTGCGACTTTGTATCTCGATACACGTGTATATATCGTACATACATACATATATATACACGATATTTGAACCCCGTGAGACTCTAAGCACCGTCAAATTGTGTATCGCTTCACACACACATACACACACACGCACAGCTAGATGCTGTGCGTTTTTATTGAAATTGCACGTTCCAGCGCGTCGATCGGCTCTGGGATTTGCGCGATTCCATGGGCAGAAAAAGGGACGTTCTTCTCAAGTGCGAAGCGTAAGATCGCCATAACCGCGAACAACCGCGATATCTGCGAATACGCATGTAGAACACGGACGATGACAGACACTTATGCAAATGCACAGGTGTGGAGTCGGTGCATCCTCCGCCGATAGCCGTACTAAAATTGTTAGGATATATATATGTATAGCGTACATATATATGCAAGTATACGAGCAGCCGCGTAGACGCGCTGTATATTGCGAAGAGCTGCACACAAGACCATCTACCGATACGCCAGGATAATTATACGCGCAGTCAAGGATCGGTATTTAGTACAACCGGCGTAATTTCGCTGTGCGTACTGTACACACACACACACACACACACACACACACACACACACACACACACACACACACACACACACACACACACACACACACACACACACACATATACAATATATGTATTAATATGTATGTATATATATGCATGTACTGCGCGCACGCATATTGTGGACGCTATGTACAGTTACATTTGCATGTATGAGGGAATTATCACGTCTATCCGCATTCGCTCGATGCGTATCCGTATACACGTGTATATCTCGCGCGATAAGCAGCCAGGTATACATAACAATGTATATGCCACAGAGAATTTCCGTCAATCCCTTCGTCCAAGTTTTGATTTGAGATTTAACAACCAAAATATTGAACGCCGAAGACTGTAGAATTCCCACTTTGGTATATCGCGGCTTCAATTTCTCTTAATGAAAGATCGATGGCCGAACTGACCGAGAGGACTCAATAGACAAGTTGCATGAAAAAATTATTTTGCTGAAGTATCTAAAGATTTAGTTACATAAGTAATAGACCTGAAAATTTTGTTAAACCATTATAATAATTATATAGGACAATCAAGCAAAAAACAAAAAAAATTTTGACAATCTGGCAAACAGTTTGAGTGCAGTATGTCCTAATATAATTATTTTGATGATGCAATAAAATTATTTTCAGATATTTTACATCTGGCTAAATTAGATACTTTAGTAAAATTATTCTTTCCGTATACACATGTCGCTAATTTGCTGTAACAATGAAGTAACTCCAAAATTATTTTTTTTGTCTGCAAAAAATAAAAAGAACGATTGAAGTTATTTTAAATCTTAATTATGTAACTACTTGAGAGCATTGTTCATTGCATTTTTCAAAAACTTTCTCTTAGAATATTTTGTATTCTATGTAGTATTTTACTGCAGGAAATTATAAGATTCACGTAATAAATATTTTATAAGCACTGCAATTCATTTTGACTTAGATATAGCCTTCTTCTCATATTACTTTGTTCTCATATATTTCGATCGATTTTTACGAGTACTTAATTATTTATTTATTGTAATTTTACATTTTTATTAATGTAACGTTTTTATAATGGTTCCTTTTATATTTAATAGTTTAAAGTGCTATTAATATTATAATATTTTCTGGACAAGTTAAAATTTTTTAGAAATTTTTAGAAAGTTGTCAGAATCAGATTCAGCAGAATTCACAAGCTAACTGAAAAATTAAAAAAACATATCGTTTTTACTTGTCACTCCGGGAGCAAAAATCGACCCGTCGCTCTTTGACAAGAATTCAATGCACTGAGTGAAAAGCTAATGATACTTTTATTTCTCTACAATCAATACAAACAAATCGTTACATCAAAAACCACAGTTAAGAATAATATTACAAAACTTTAGTTATTGAAAGTACTCAAGCTAGAAAACTTTATATCATGAGTTATGTTGTTATTGCAACAAATAAAGTGATATGATTAAGTAGAAACGCGAAGCACAGAAAGATCAAGTAAACGAGAGCAATCAGACAACTTGCTTCAACGTGTCTCACTATCTTCTCAGAAACAATTGTTCATTCTCGTTTGCGTTTGTTTACTCACTGGTCTGATCTGCATTTGTGTATTCGCATTGAACGCAGGAAACAAAAATGCAACCGCATCGCCCCAATTGCCACGAATCTATGAACGATTATGTCTAGGAGGATATGTCTATGCTACGCGTATAACCGAGAGAGATCGCGTATCCAGGTACAGATATAGAGATGCGACGGCCGGTAGGAGAAATTTACGCGGCCGCCGGTCGCGTAATTAGCCTAAATCACAGGCGGCGTTCCGCCAAGGGGATGGCTCCTGGACACGACATCTGCATAGCACGTGTCTTGTTACCGCGACATCTCATGAGGGCTCGAAAGAGGGGATGGGGGGGGGTGCGTTTAGCAGGTCCTCCCTCGTCTTTGCGAGCGTCGTAAGGTAAGGAAGGACTTGTCGAGCATACTAATTAGACGTTGATACGCGAAATGCGCGATACTTTTCTGACACTCTTGCGCGCTAAAGATCTCGTTCTAATAACACGGCGGTCCGTCGAAGGCATCGTTCGCGCACCACTGGTTTTTATCGAGCGATTGGAGCTTCGACAGGAAGGGAGTCTCTCGCGAGGTGAGGAACTACTTCTCCCTCGATTTGTATTCGGGCGTGCGTTCCGGCCTGAGATCCTTCCGGTGTCCGGAGGTTCACGCCTGGTGAAAGCACGACCGAGCAAGATTGCGAGAACGTAGACACGCACGGCACGAAACGGGACGGATGTAATAGAGGCCGCGTTTTGAAAAATCGATAATCGCACCGAGACTCTCGGAATACCGATGTCGCTACGAGCTCTTACAATTAAGCCCGGTTAATGATATGACCGATATTAACGAGTAATTCGTGGAAGCCAATAAACCGAAGGAGCCCATAAAATAGAATATTTAGATCGGACTTACACTGAGGCATATTATTCCTGTGCATAGTATGTATTTGAGATATTAATATATTCAACTATAAACTTATATTCTATCGTATTATTTTTGTTCTCTTTTCCTTTAACTTTATTTTCGTGCAAAATATTTGTATGTTCTCTGTAATAATTTTCTGAGTGTTTAACATGAGTTTTGTTTCATCAACGCTTTCAAAAAGTCGTTGTTGATATTAAAAAAACAATCTATTTTTTATTAAATTCGTATTTCTGAAATACAGAAAAAATTAGCATCAAATTAACAATCATTGGCTCATGTATAAGAATATAAAATTTTAAACATTAGAACCGCCGATGGCCAATTTGATCACTTTTTATTCTTTTTTTTAGTTAATTGAGAATTATTTTAATATTATTTGTATCATTAGAGTTATATTCACTTATTTTCAAAATATTGTGTACTATATAATACAAAAAAATTAAAAAAATAGCAAAATGGCACTAACTTTTAGTGTTAAAAAATTTGCTAATCTTAAACAGATTATAATATAAATATAATATGATAGAAAATAATAATATATATCTTCAAGCCAAGACTTAAAAATTTGTATACTATTATTATTAAAACAATCGTGCTATGCTCTGTTTACATAACTATTATAATACTGAAAAATAAAAATATGATATTTTGTTAAAGTTTAAGATTATCAAAGTTCTTAAGAAAAAGTTTATATTCTTACTTGTATATTATGAGACAATGATTGCTGATTTGATTTTAACTTCTCTTTTGTGGAGAGTTGGAGACTTTGCAAATTAGATTTACATTGTTCAATAAATTTTTTACTGTGTACATAGCGTATTCTTTTCAATAATATCATTTCAATAATATTCAATAATAAATTTAAGTCTAAACCCTAAAATATTACATCTTCAATTACATTGTTGTTATTAATCGATTAGTTGTTACGGCCACTGCACTGATATAACTTTCCGACGCGTTGACTCACCTGCGTCACAATAAACTAAACTTAAACGAGATTTATGACAAGTTAAATGCAATATCATATTATACGAATAATTGAATAATTTCGTAGTTCCGTGCAACGCCCCTTTAAGTATTTACGTGATTTCGATTAATAATCATTAACTCCCTCACATTTCGGACTTTTTTTTTTACAGAGCGTGCGATTATTCATCTTATCTATGAAATCTTTTTCCTCAATCATTGCCACGCGACCCTAAAAAAACCTTACGCGAGACGGCAAACTGGTTACACCTGTAATCTAATATTCATATAGAGAATAAAAGAGCTGTACTATTTCATCATCTGTCTGCGGTGCTGTTGATTGATGACTCTATTTGAAACGCTCACCGCAAAAAGTGGTCTAACTGCTAAAACTGCTTTCTATTTTAAAGCGCGTGCACTTGATGATTTCCTAAGTTAAATTATTAATTTCAATTTTAAATTAAATAAAATTTGACTTTTATTAAGCTATAACAATATAATTGTTATATACACTAGTGATTAATTATAATAATAAAAATTTTACAATTATATATAATAATATTTTATATATATATATATATATATATATATATATAATATTATGTCTCTCCTTACATATTCTCTCTAGGATGGAGATTCTTAAAATATAAGGCGCTGATTTTTTCTGTAAGTGATGAAAAACTTTTCATCCAAAACTAAATTTTGATATAACACCAAAAAAAATTATCAATAGAAATAAAAAATAAATGTATTTTTTGCAATCTTTATACTTCATATATATTTTAAGAAATATCTAAAATTATATTCAATAAAAAATTAAAAAGTAGGATTAAAATTGTATAAATAAATAGCAAATTTATTCCTTCTCTCTTCTCCATAATCCTTAAAGCTAAACAGATCGCGATTGTTTGTAAAAAAAAAAGATTAATTTCCACAAAAGTTTGAGAGAAATCCGGTTCTAGGATTCTACTAATACTCTGGAATAGACGAAGATGACTCGACAAACCCGGTATATTTTGTGCACGGCTATCGGACATGACGAGAAACAAGAGATGTGCACGAGGATCAAACGTTCAAGAAGAAAATCTTCTCCACGCGATGCACCGCGGGTAGATAGAAGCGCACGTTTAATGCGACAACAAGTTACCGCGTCGTCATTAGCATACTGCGTACAGGGCCATCGCACTGCCATGGCACTCGATACCGCTTGGACGATGTGCTACGACGCGCGACGTACGTGCCCGCCCGATGTCGTGTCGCGCCGCAGCGCGCACGAGAAATCGCATTGTGATTAATATCGCGATGCTGTAATCGCTAATCATAGCGCATGCGTCTGAGGTGCTCACTCGCGGCACGACAAAGCCCAGAAAAACCGATACCATTTCGTAGATTCGACTGGAATGAAATAATAGTACACTGATAGAACACTTTTTCCAGTGTATGATTATGCAAGGCTTTTTAAAAATTATATCATTGTAATTGTCAAGCATTTCTGTCTTTTACTTAATGTATTAAATATAAAAGTCATAAGTGATCAAAAGTCCAAGTCCAACTAAGAAGAAAGGTAAAGAAAATCAAGGGAATACATGCGAATACACGTTGCAACAGCTTGGAGAAACCACTGATAGTTTTTACCGGGTGCAACGCACCGAGAGGTTCGCGAGTACTGCGTTGCAGCGCGACGGCAGTGCTGCGCGGGAATGGCATTCTGATGAGTGACCTTGAGATGGACACCTCACGACGGACAGAGAGAGGTCTCGCCTCTCTCGCTGAAAGGAGAGACCGAGGCCTGCATCGCGGTAAATCGCGCGCGTTATACCTACGGCGTGGCTTATCCCGCGGATTACGACGGCGGCGGTGCCGCCGCTGCCGCCGCCACTTCGTGGAACGGTACGCAATTGCGTAGCGAGAGGAGTACGCCCTGGCAACGGGGTGTACTGCCCAGCCCTTTCACTCTCTCTCTCTCTCTCTCTCTCTCTCCTCTCTCTCTTCTCTCCTCTCTCTCTCCTCCTCTCTCTCTCTCTGCTCTCTCTCCTCTTCTTCTTCTTCTCTATCTCTCTCTTTTCTCATCTCATCTCTCTCTCGCCGTCTCTTACTCCCTTAATTTCAAGATTCCTATACTTCGCAGATTCATTCTAACTCTTCGTCTCCCCTTTATCTCTTCCTCTCCCAACTCTCACCGAGAGCCGCGACCCCTCCTTGCTGCCTCTTCCAATTTTCCCGCTCTTCATCTTACCACCCATTTCTTTGCCTCCCAGCTCCGGCTGCCTCTCGTTGTATTTTCCAGTACACATGTGCGATGTTTGTTAAACGGGCCAACCCGCGGCGCCCGCCACTCACCTACCACCCCATCGCCCGCCGCGAACCGACCGTCGGTGACAAAGCCCGATGTTTCCATCGGCACTGGGGTCGTCCCGATGCGATCGAGCGACGACTCATTGCTCGTCCACCGTATACCGCCATCCGCCACGCCCAAGCCTCAGCTTCATCGCCTCACATTCCTTGGTGACGCTCGATATTCGTCACTCCTACTAACGCGCAATCGACGACTACCAACCAGGCCGACCTGCTCGCGGTCGTCGGGTGCGTGGGGTGTTCAGTCGTGCCGGGTGTGGGCGGTAGGCGGAAGTTGGTGGGAGTGCGCGGAATCTGGGGTGGGGGGGGGGGGTGGGACCGATGAGGTAGGGGGGGTGTGCTGATCCGTGGGTTGGGGAGGGGGTGGGGGCCTTGGGCTTCTCACGCTCGGGGCCTATTGTTGTTCAACATAGAGAGAGTGCTTAGGCCGGCTCGGCGCCTCGCGTCTGCGGCTGGATACTTGTTAGTCGAATCGTGCGGACGCGAGGCAAGGTCATACGTTACCTACTCTTTTAACGGGTTGCGGTGGGTCGTCTTGTGTCTTTTTTTCAACAACCTCCCCCGAATTATCCCCACCTCACCCCCAACTTGGGCGTCTGGCCATCTGTCTTTGTGGCCCCTCGTCTTCATACACTGTCCCGTTTTTTTTGTTAGATCTATTATTTTGTTCTCTCTCATTACTGTTCGTGGTGTTCCTTTCTTTACTGTTTGCGTGTTTGGGGGGGTTTGGTGGTTTTTGCTTCTGTTGCGTATTTGGTTGTTTTCGGTGTGTGATGTTTTGCAGGGTTGAGCAAACACGTTGAGTTGTTTTTTAATGTTAGTTTCATAGACTATAAATACGGTGTGTTTGGTGTGTTTGCGTGGGTTTTAGTAATTTCTGGCGGGCGGTTTTGATGAATTGTGCTGTGTCAGTGTTCGTTTGTTGACTTGTAGGGGGACGTGTATTGTTCTGTTTGGTGGTGTGTATTCCGTTTCATGTGAGTGTGTTTGTGTGTCGTTTTTAGGATTATCTTTACAGTTGGAGTGTTTTAAGTGATTGTACTTAGTGTGATGGTTGAAATGGGTGGTCAGTATGTGGTCGGTTTCATTGGTGCTACACACGGTGTCGTGTACCTTTTGGGTTGTATTTGTCTGCGAAGCTGTTAGTGGTGCGTTGTCTCGTTGTGAAGTATGTGTGGTGATTTCTCTAGACAACTACCTTAGTCATGTTTGTGGATGCGTTTTTGTTTTTATCAATGTGTCACGTGTTTTCACCTTAGTTTGGCCAGCTTGGTTGTCAAGTCCCTTTTAAACAGTGGCTGCCAATTGAGGCAATCAGACCAAGATGGGCTGCACATTGAAGCAGACAACGTGTACGTCTGGCAGGTGTTCCCGTACACGGGGTCGCATCGTAGGTGGTGCGGTCTCCGGTGACAATTTTTGGCGTGTGTCTTCGACTGTGAAAACGGGAGGTAGAGCTTGTGCTGATGTGCGAGTGCTCAGTCTGTCTGGAGTGGGTGGGATCCGGGAATCGAGAGGCCCTGCCAGTTTCTACAGATATGAGTGTGGGAGGAGTTGCTCTTTTTGCTGGGTGGTAGGTTCTGTAGGGGGGGGGTTTGTGAGCACCAAGATTTGGCAGTGGTGTGTGGGGGCGTGATAGCTGCGATGGCACATTCTCAAGTGTTGCGTAATCCCCTGTGAAACGTGCTCAAGGCCCCCGAAACACTTCGGGTAGGACTATAGCGCAGAAACCCCTAACAACCAGGCTGAAGCCACGACGATCGAACCAAAGAAACCCGCTTCAACCAACCCCCACACTCACCCCCACCAGACCAACATAACGGAACGTCAAAGAGTCATGAAGAGAAGACCAGAGCACGCCCGATCTCGAAAAACAAAAAGACGGACAAGGTAGAGGACTGTGGCTGACAGCCGTGTGGACTCGGATCGGGGATGGGAAGGAACAAAACCGTCCGGACTCTGATGGGTGAGAAGGGGGGGGGGTTCAAATCAGAGGCGGACAAGAGAGAGGGTGCGGTCGTAATGAAGAACAAGATTCACAAAGTAGGCAACACGCATAAGTCCATGGGAGAGGTATCGAATAGAGGAGAACACCTAAAAAGCTCACGGATATCCCATCTCAGGTGCGTACTGCATCTGGAAACTACTGTATAGATCGGAAACATGGAACTAAACGAGATCATAAAGCGGGAACGGCAGCCGTCCCCCACCCCACAACTTGACCTCCACTGAGGAAGGTTCGCCCGTTATGTGATCTACAGGGATACCGCAGTGGGAGGGCTTGAAGTGGCGGATGGGATGCCAGCGTTGTGGCTCGAGATTAGTCTTAATGTGTGGGTCATATTTAAGGGGTATACTAAGGACGTAGTATGGCAGAACGAAGTAGGGCAGCAGAGGGGACGCGGCGGGAAGGGAAAAAGCCCGGGAGAGGCCGCCCAAACGCGGTAAACGGACAGCGCCGTGTGCGAAGAGGGCAGCCAAGGGAACGAGGGGGGAGGGGGTCGGGGAAGAGCGCGGGGGCAAAGTGCAGCGGCCGGGGAAGAGCGGTAAAAGAAGTAGGCGCTGGGGTTTGTCTGGCGAGGAAGAGCGGTTCGGGGGGGGGCAAGGGAGTGGCTTGGGGTGAACGGTTCGCGTGCTCCGCAAACGAAGCCGAGGGGCTCGCAGCACAGCAAGCGGGGCGTGCACGCGTGGGCGCAGACCGATGGGGACGGCAGAGTGCGCGAACAAGATGAGATCGCCCAGGAAGGCGGCAGACGGAGTCCCACCGTGAGGAGCGCGAGAAGCGCGGGAGAAAACCAGGGGGCGGACGGACAGGGGCGAACGAAACGAAACGGCGGGGCAAGCAGCCGACAGAAGCGAAAAGGGAGAGCGGGCTGGACGCAGAACGGAAAAAGAAGGGGAGGAGGACCGGAAAAGAGGAGATAAGGGCTAAAATGAGGGTAGAAGGGCAAACCTGTGTTGCAGTAGGGGCCATTATGGAACAGGTCGCGTTCATACTGAGGGGGCAGAGTCCAATGAAATTAGGGTCAAGCGGGAGCTACGACGACAAAATTTTTAGATATCGGCAACAAAACCGATTTTTTCCGCTTAATAAATATTCAGGGGGGAGTTTAATAGGTAGTCATAGCCAAATATATAATAATATGTACTAGGTAATCCCGTTAGGTAACCACTTTAGAGTAACCATTGATTACTGACTAGGATTAGTGTTAGGTTACCTAATTAATATAATTATTAAATTTTATTATTTATGGTTATATTTCAAACTTAATAATGAATTTGGTATGTCATCAAGCTCATTATTAATTGCCAAATTTGTTTGTTAAGTGTTGCAAAAAATCAACATCTCTCGATTGACCCGCGAAGAACGAAGTGACAGTGAATGATTTACTTCCGTGAAAATATATAACATCGGCATATTCTCGCGAGGGTGCTGAATACCCATTTGCGTTTATTTGCCTTACAAAAACTCCTGTTACTTCCATAAATCTCGTGACTCTCCTCCCTCTCTGAGGGAGCAGATTTCGCAAATCCATGTCACAATCTTTGCTCCATCTCCTTCTTCCCTTCGATCGTTTCGCAATTCCACACAATTTTTCTTAACCGGTTCAAATTCAAGTTCATGGAATATGTCGAGGCCGATGTCGTCCTTCGAATTTCTGATCTCGGTTCGTTGCCTCCGTAAGGGGAGAAAGTCGGACACGGGGGGAAGACTCAGTAGTACCACATCACATCGTCAGACGTAACAACCTCCCTTCAATGGTATACGCCAACTGGAATGTATAAAGCTTTGAGAAACCCGTCGTCAGATCTTTTTATTATGTATTATCTTCCGACCACGACGCATCTCTTAATCAACACCGTCAAGGCATTTGTATATCGCGTGAAAACATAGAAACATTATAAGGTGCGCAAAAATATGATAAAAGCAGACGGATCGTTATTATAATTTCTTATCGGCAGTAAATCAATATAAAACTGCAAAATTAATATAAAACGAAATTAAGCGGAGGTGAGTGGTCCCCCCCTAACGACATCTCGAGTTAATTCTGAAACGGAGGCCTGGATCGATACTGAGGCGCTTCGTGGTATTCCCAGGCCACCTGGACTCCTAAAAACTGGATACTCCTCTAAGATCTCCATGTGAGGGTGCGTGGTCACGTGACTGCGACGTGTGACGGGGCCTTGTAAAGGCGAGGAGGGTGGATACAGAATTTGCCGTGAAGAATTTTGAAGGCGCGCACGGCGACTACTACCACCCACACCACCAACCACAACCATCGTCGTCACTACCTTGAGCTACGTCTCCACGCCCATAATTTCTTGGTTCTTTCTTCACCGCCTTCTGATGCCCTCTTCTCTTTCGTTCTGTCAAAGCTTTTCTGTCGCCGTTTCCCCCCGATCCCGCCCCGCTGTCTCCCGTCGAGCTTGTCGCCCCAGTAACGACCTTCCGCTTTCGCTTCTTCTCACCGGGGCGCTCGAACCATCGGCTTGTTGCTCGTTCTAGTACCGTAAGTCGGGCCATAGGCGTACTTACCAAAGATTCGGATTCAACAATTCATATAAGAAGAAACGGAAAGAATCGCTTTGGCTAAAGGCATCGTAAAAACTAAATCAGATCCAGAAAAGAATTTTTTGTCCAGTCTGTGTCAAAATAAGTATGTAGGACTCGCTCAAACTAATTTGCATATAATGTTAAAAATTTTTGTGTAATATTGCCTCATCTGCTTAAGCGATCTACATATTAATTTTAACTAGGTCCAAACAAATTAATTTTCTGATTTCATTAATTCTTAGATACTTCAGAACTCATATATAAAAAAAAAATTATATAAAAGTGGTGCAGAAAGTCCAATCGTATGTCTCATAACATGGGTGCGGTGTCTGTGAGCCATACATCTAGAGCAATAAGTGATTCTTCGTGGTATAAGTATCGTTTCGAGAATGTGCTTTGTTCAACTGTTTTTCGCAAATATTGTATTTTTACTTTAATTTATACTTAGTTAAAGAGCACATATATATATTATCTTGAAATCCATAATAGTTAAAAAAATTAATTCTTGAGTTTAAGAATAGACGTATATATCTATCTTGATAAAACGTATTGCAAATTTTTTCAAGTAAGCAATTACCTTTGGGTTTAAAATCATTTATAAAAACACAACATGGTTAATAGTCTTATTAGGTTACGTCGGGACAGGGACAAGTGGCATACGGGAATATGTTCTACGGTGTCGTTCACGACATGCATGGTGCTATATTTGTTACTTTCTAAGACAAAAACATAATTAATAGCTACCAAATTGTATTTTGGTTTACGTATTTTTACTCGTCCGATCAAACTGAAAAAATCGGGTTATCGAAACATTAGTATACAAAATCGGCGGGTTGGGTAATACTCACAGCAATAAAATTTTATTCGTTTAGTTGAGCACAGTTAACCGAGTTTGATGTAAAATTTGTGCTGCAACCAAAAAATGCGGTACATTAATCATTTAAGGCTGGATTATATTTCACCTTTGATTCGAGCAATATTGAGGTGATGTCCAGTCCAATGTATCATTGGTACATTTAGACATTATTTTACTCAAAGTTCTACATGTTTCTACGAAAAATAATCTAATGGAGAAAAATTGCGGCATAATTGTACAGGAGAAAAATTTCAATTGGTTCTGGGTCTGATCACCCGAACTTTCCCCTGAATGGTTGTGCACAGTAGAGTTTGTTGGTTGTTGGGGTTTAGGTTGCTCGGCTTTCCGCACTTGCTCTGGGTCAACCCAGTGTAGATTATTTTCGTTTGTTTTCTTACAAAAACGAGGTACACGTGCCTGACATATCACGAGTGTTTTATTTTGCAGATGTAGAGGATCGGGAATACACACAAAGGAATGTAGTGGGTGGGAGATTGAGCTACTTAATTGGGGCGTGAGGCTCCACGTCGACGTGAAGTGGGGTGTGGCAATCATACAGACCGACAGGTAACAAACTCAGGGAGGGTCGTGGATGAAGTAGATCGGGTCGGATGGAGGTATGGCTGAAGTATGCTGGGGGTTTTTAACACCAACTGATGAGGGGACGGGTCATGATTAAGGTCGACACAACTCTATGTGGGGTCTCCGCCGGGTGGCGACTCATAAATCTTCTAGTTTGTGTGTGTCGGGCGGGCAGGAGGGACTGTAGGAGTGTGTTCTCCTCTTGTTGTTGCGTTTGCGGCGAGGAGTAAAAGCCTCCACACTCTGTCTGAAATGGGTCCGGTCTCAGAGGAAGTACCGCGCTAGGCGGGGCCCCTGACGCCTCGCCGTGAGTTTTGACATTCTGAGGCGGTATCAAGAGAGAAAGTGGTGGTTAAAAGGACTGCAGAAATGCGTGCGAATCATGGAGAAAGTTCACAGCCATGTAGACGCCAAGTCGTTGCGCAAGAAATGCACACGTCCATGCGCAGCCATTAATTATCACGCACGCATGTACTGTTATGTGCATGCGAATGCTCGTATATGTTGTATAAGGAAATCGCAATTATCGATCGAATCCCAGCTTACAAGTTTACTTCAAAACATAAAAAGACAAATTATCGGACGCACCCAATACAGTTTGTGTAAACTAATATTTTACTACTAAGTGCGGTACAAAAATTGCCACGTGTTGTTACTGTCGTTCATTTACTTAGTTTTTTTATTTGTCAATTACTTGTTCAAAGTATAACTTGAGTCAACTGAGGTGTACAAACTAAAATTCATGTGCATGGGTGGCTAGCTAATGGACGTCGCTATGTTGCAAGGACGAAGTGGCGTCTTCATTGGTTGACAAAGCAGATAGCAGTAGTCTGGGGGGTCTATGACTGGAGTATTTCTCGTAATAAGAATGCTGCAGCCTGCATCTATTTCCAGAGGCGCAGTATTTAAGACATTTGACCCTACGCATGATGTTATTGGTGTTTGAAACAGGGCAAGAATTCATTTCATAAAGGACCTGTGTGCTCAAATCTAGGCCTGAGAATGGGGATTGTTTGAAAAAAACAATAAATTTAACAATATAATTCTGCATCTCTTTCTTAAAAAGTCACTTAAAATTCAGAAACTTAGTATTCGGTTTTATGGACATGAACCTACAATCAGGGTATTGGGCTGCGAAAAACACCAAGAGCGCTGTGTCTGCTGGACAATGAATGAACAATAAATGGGTTACAAACGACCGATGAAGGAAGGGCCATTCGTTAAAGATCTACCGTAATTAAATTTTTGTGACCTTAGACACTAATAATTTAGTGTTACGTGCTAACGTTATTCAGATGTACAAACCGAAATTTTGTTATCACATACAGATTTTCGTGGGGCTAGGCAACTACTTTGTTTTCCGTAAAGCACGTGAAGTATATTGCTCTAATTCATCAGGGAAAAATCATAAAGCTACATGAAATGGCATAAGTTAGATCTACTACTTTCATCACGACTGTGAATGTCCTTTTATCATGATTTTAATCCGAGCTCAATAAAATTATTTCATATCAATATTTATCTAAAGTTGTCAGTGCTTACTGTTACGCAATAAACTTATGTTTAATAAAAGTGTATTATGTAAAAAAAAAAATAGATATGCTAATTTGCTACTAACTAATAGTTAACATAATTGTGATAATTAATGCTTGTTAAGTATTACAAACCTACGCGATAAAACACTTATCTTGCCATTGAAGGAAGTGAAACGCAAAATAAGTGATCCGTAAGAAAGAAATGAAATATACTTCCGTACGGTTCAGCGAAAGCGATTCCAGATCGCAGATCAGACGTTGGAAAATGCACAATTCTCCAAAGCAACATCTGAAGGAAGAGAGGGCAGGGGTATAGACAAGGGAAGCGGTAAAATACGCGGCGCAGTCGCTACTTTTCGCTGAAAGGATTCGAGGTCTTGACGGCGACGGCCGTCTGTGGGTCTGTGTTCATCTGCGGAAGGTGCGGTAATGGCTCGGGTGTTCGCTTGTCTCAGTTCGACTTGGGCTTTGCACGATCTACGGTGGGTGCCGAGGCGCTCTGTCCGTACTCTAGCGTCCTCGTGACGGGTTTCAAGTATGTCACCGGGGGGCGTGGCGCGGGGGCTCGATAGGGGAAGGGTAGGTCCGGAGAGCGAGCAACCAGGCAGGAGCATGGTCGCCGAATAGCACAATTAGGAAAAAAAAGTGGGAGCTCCAGTGCGCCTATGAAAACCACACGAAGCCCTGGGGCCGCCTAGTTGTAAGGTGGATGCGGAAAACTCGGTCAGAGACAGAACCCGTTGAAGTAGAATCGGATCGGGGGGGGTCCCCCAGGGTGGCTGGGGGGGCTAAAAAACCATATGGTCATTGCCTCTGTAAAAAGCTGAAACAATTTAAATTACACACAATAAGAGGCGGTGACTTGGGGCATCTAACCGAATCACGAGCAGGATCGAAAGCGCTATGACAGGTAGACAGGAAACTGTGGAACGTCAAGGGTGAGATATCTTATCCACCCCCTGACGAATTGCAGGAAGCTTGGACCTGTTTCACCACGCATACATGGTGACAGGTATTTCGTTTGATTAGGCGCTGACTTTTACTTGGAAACTTGGAGGGCGAGATTTCAAGAACATGGCCTTCTTAATGTGAACAAATACTATTGGAAAAGGTGTGTCTATGTTTGGGCAACCGTGTAGCAGTTAAAAAATTGTGAAGCACGCTAGTCGGCCCGCGGACTGATATTCGGGCGATACAAGGTATGAAAACTCGTTCGGGAGTGAGGCCTTATCGACTGTATCTTTCTAGGACTTGAAGTCTACCTAGAAAGAACGCACTTCAGGGGTGACAGTACCCGTAACGCGTAAAGTGAGTCTGCGTGGACGAGACTCCCGTGGGTGCAACGTGATCTATGGCCCGACCCAAGAGCGCGAGAGATGCACGGCGCGCTCTGTAGTTAGTAGATCAGACGAGAGAGGAAGACAGGCATAAGATGAACTTGGAGCAGATTTAGCGCCTGAGAGTCACCCTGTATGTGGGATTTTCGAACGTGGGCAGCGCGACGAATTTAGCCGACGGGCAGTTATCGCACCCGTCAGCCCTTAATGAATGTAGAAGTGGTGGACGGAAAAAGTAGCGAAGGTTGTCGTGGAGCTGGTGATACGGCGGGAACACCGTAAGGGAAACGCTTAATCCGGGTTACGGCGGGCGTACAGCCACAAGCACGGACAGGCGGGGGGTCGACAGTCGGTGTGATATCGGTATGTGAGGAGGTCGGTATTGGTTTTTTGCTGTAGCTGTGCTCTGTACGCAAATGCGTGGCTGCGCGCGTTTGTGGTGGGTGTGTATCGGCGCACGCGGACTTCTGCTGATCAATATTACCGTAGGGCACCGCCTGTCGCGTATCTAACTCTCTTTACCTCCAAACTTACTAAATCTAAACTCCCGACAGTTTTGAGATTGCCAAAACAGATGGCCATTGTCCCTATTTTCAATACACGTGTGTACTAACTTTCTGTCGTTAATGTTCGCGCTATAAATGTTAGTTTTATATTAAGAATTTTGCATAATATTCTAATAAAAAAAATACTATAACTTGTTATACGTTATATATAATAAAATATATGAGGATGTAAACACTGTTTTGGTTCTTGGGTGAATATATATAGTACATTCCTACTCCATAATTAACATTTCATTGTTGTCGACAATTATTCTTAGAATTCATACGTCTTCCATTTTAAAATCTTGATCCCAAAGCAAGCTTTCCGATTAGCACGTCGTCAGCAAACCACAGAATCGGTCGGCGGTGAACGACACCCATGGCCCTGCAATTCCGCTCTCATATTCAGAATCAGTCGTTGCCGTATTATGAATCGTTCTACAGTTTCACCTGCAATCGTGGGTGGAGCGAGCCGAAGTCGGCTTGTTCAAAACGCACGTGGTCGATGGGACATGACGAAAGAGATTAAGTTTTCTTAGCTCAACCTGTACGTGTCGCCGCATACTTTACCGAGCGACGAACATCTCGAGTACATATCTGCGAATCACCTCGGATCGTGCGTAATATTCGCTTGTATAGCAGCTATTACGCCTCTTTCTGTCTTCCGCTCGTACAAGTCATTACAGGACTTGATATACAGAGCATTTTGATAGCATATCTACGCGAACCGGCGCGCGGCGACTGTTGTACTTAATTGTCTTTTAAAGCACGAAGTCGTCAATTACAGTGTGATTGTCTGACCGTATCGAGGCGAGATCGAAATCTGTTTTCCCTCGAGTAATCGCGAGACTAATATACAAGTTAGACGGGAAGAGAGAGAAATTGCCAACTTCGAGGCCGACTAATTGAAGCGGCCATGGATGAGCGGCGGCATCAGGCTACTCGTCCCTCAACGACGCAGGATCTCTCTCTCTCGTCTCTCCGTGCTGCGTCATCATCTCTTCTCTCCTCCGTCCTCTCTCTCTGTCGGGCTTAGTTAATCGGTAACTTCGAAATGAAAGTAGCCGACAAAGAGGAGTCCCATGGTACCTACCGGAACGGATACCCGGGGAAAGTATGTCGATGCCTCCTGCGAGATGAAAATGCAATCGAACATTAGTGGAAACACCAGGTGACAAGAGCTGGATGGAGAGAGGAGAATCGAATCTACTCATTGATTATTTTTTGCGACTGGAAAGACAGGCGGATGATGAGTCGGAATATTTCCAGCGACGTTTCGGCCACTCTCGATTATACCGTAATAAAATTCTGTATTGCTCACGAACAATTCCTGCGAAAATATTAATTTATACGCCGGAGATATTCCGCTTATACCGTTTCTCCCCCCCCTCTGCTGTCACGATATGCTTCGATGGAAAATTATTTGCAAAAATCACAAGTTTTAAAGATAACTTTCGAAAGTTGTTCAGCTGTGTTACCACCGTCTTTCTGAACGCTGTAAATTCGCGGAATCGCGCTGTGCAAAAATATACGAATTTTTCCCCCATTCGTACACGAAACGGAATACCGTCGATTAATAATACTTTAAAGCCGCGATTCTCCGTCTAGCCCGCAAGCGAGTACCGTTCAGCGTTCTTCGAAGGATCGATAGTGGTCCGCGGAAACGGGGGTCGGACGGGTGGTCTAATTGAGATCACGACCCCCCCTCCCTTTTTGGCAATCGTCTGGAAACGGGGCTTTAACTTCCAAAGATAAAAGTTCCCCCCTATTCCCCATTGACACATAGAAAACTTGCTTCAACAACGACGACGGTATGCACTCTTTTCTGATT
Source organism: Monomorium pharaonis (assembly GCF_013373865.1). NCBI lineage: Eukaryota > Metazoa > Arthropoda > Insecta > Hymenoptera > Formicidae > Monomorium > Monomorium pharaonis. Next base: position 3,383,425 of record NC_050473.1, read on the forward strand.
GCACACTCTGCTCTTAGGATCAACGTGAATCTTGATAGCCAAAACGCAGAGGGGGACTTGTTGCCCTTCGCATCGCGCTCAAAAAGAAAGCGAAACACGAGAGCAACAAAACCCCCCCACACACAAACCACGAACGCCCTCACAAAAAACACCCGCTCCCGCAACCTCCCCGCCCCCCCACCCTCGCGCCAACAAAACAAACAACACAGCCAAAGGGAGTCGAGAAGGAAATTAAAAGGGTCGCGAAAAGGGGAGATAGGGGCGGGGAGGACCTAAGCCAGAGAACGCAAGGAAAAAAGAGAAGCGTGAACAAAAGTAGGACGAAATGAAAACAAGGGGGGAGAGAGAAAAAAAGAGCACGGGGAGAGCGGAAAAACAGATAGAGGAGGGGAGAAGGTAGAGAGAAACACAAGTAAAATGAAAGACGGAAGAAAACGGAGAAACTGGAAGGAAAGAGGGAGGAAGGGCGACGAAAGAACGGAAGAAAAACACAAAAAACAACAAGCGAAGGAGAAGCCAGAGCGCGTGAGAATCTAACAGGCGTTAGAAAGGCAGGAACACTGGGTTCCTGTGCAACAGAAGAGAGAGAAGAGGAGAGAGAGATGTGAGATAGCTGGGCTGCTGCGCTCCCCATATCGATTGCCGAAGACGCATTTAGGCGCGGTAGATTCTGTCTGGCCTGGTCCCCATACGTTCGGATACGAGACATATCGTATCCGGATGGCACGACACCGTGGATACGCGGCAGCAACCGGAGAACCGGGGGGGAAGTGTAGAGAGGGAGGGGGAGAGGAAGTGGAGGATAGGAGCAACGGGAGGACTAGGAAGAGAGCAGAGGGGCCGCGGGCGCTGGCAATGCAGCTGCAAGCAGGCAGTATACAAGGTGACGCAAAGGGAACTTCCGATGCGGGGTGTCCCGATGAACCTCGAGGGCGAATGAACCCTTCGCGTAGGGTGGCGCATTAAGAGACCCCGAAGAGATTGAAGAACGCGACGCTAGCGATGGTGGTGATGGAGACCGTTTTGGTGGTATTGGGGGGGTGTGTGACTATTAAAAAACAAATTTCACCGCGGGTAGCTTTGGGTCGTAAAACGGACTGGCATTTGGGGCGGTGGGA